>NW_004443941.1:27824031-27837760 GCF_000243295.1 Trichechus manatus latirostris | reverse complement strand
GGTTTCAGGATTGTTGATTCTCTGTTTGGCTTAGTTTTTCGGATCTTTGTTGTGGAGGGACGGCGTGGTGCTTCTGCCTAGACCGCCATCTTGCCGGAGTCTCCGATACTTCTTATATTTAATATATCCGTATATTTGTCTGCAGATAAAATCCAAGTTTTGTAGTCAGAAGAGAGCTGTGTAAAGCAAGGCAATATTGTATCATGTACTTGTTTGTTTGTTTTTCCTTTTGCCTGTTTTGGGAAAGAAAGTTTTTTTTTTTTTTTCCTTCAAAATCTGTTCCCATGTTCTATTGTTAAGAATGAAAGTCCTGAAAATTAGAAAGCTTGGTAGGAGTACTGGTTGTCTTCTATCATCAGGGCATTTTGCAGATGTCTAGAATACATTCTGATCATGGTTATATTATATAAAAGATTATTATTTACTGCTCTTGCTGCTTTGGCAAAAAAAAGTCAGATCTGCCTCACAGTGCCCTTATAAACATTAGAGGTGTGTTTTTGCAACAGTGGGCATGAAAGGACTCTTGTTTTAGTGTTTTGATGCAGTTTGAGTTCATGGCAGAGTACGTGTATCCTTGGAATGACATTGAGCAAGGGAACTGGTCTCTTATCCCGTGGTAGTCCTGCTGCAACCCCAGAGGACCTTGGGTGCTCAGTTTTCTAAGGGATGAAACAAAATCTAACATTCTGAGTTTTGTCTGACCTGGATCTGGGCAACTGGTAAGGTTTTTGAATTGCCTGAATACCTTGCCTGTAACATTTAAGGTGATGTTTACCTCTATGGTAGTAAAAAGAAAATAATAATAATATTCCATTTATATATTCTTGGTGCCCTTTGGAATTCTGATTGCTGATCACAGTAGAACCTTCTGAATGCTTGCTGATTGAGGGCTAACTTATTTCTGTCCAGTCAGGAATTTTTCAAATTAAATTATGCTATGGTGTCACATCTCAGTGCGACATGGACTCCCAAAAATGTTATATGTGTGTTCTTTCATGCCTCTTCTCATGGCTTCATGTCTGCCTAAGTTCAAGCCTTGTTATGATGTTGTACTTGGGAGTCCTTTGGCTACGTTAAGAGCTGAACAAACCTCTTTAGTCAGGAGAGTACATCCATTTGGAATCCCAGTACATTGTGAAGTCCTTTCTGTCTGTACCCACAAAGGGAACATGAGTGGTGTAGGCATGCATTTACAATAGTGTATATTCATGTGCATAGGAGCCCTGGGTGGTACAAACAGTTCATGCTTGGCTATTAACTGGAAGGTTGGTGATTTGAATCCATCTAGCAGTGCTGTGGAAGAAACGCCTAGTCATCTACTTCCGTAACATCACAGCCATTGAAAACCCTATGGAGTGCAGTTATACTGTGGAATGTGGAGTTACCATGAGTCGGAATTGACTTCGATGGCAGTGAGATTCATGTGCATAGGAAATGTGTTTTCTGTAAAAAGTTAACATGCGTGTCCCATGTCCATTTGTGTACTTTCTGTGCCAAAGAGTACATTGTATACACATGTATCCTGTGTACATGTATGAATATATAGGTAAATGTGTGTATGCACATATACATACATAGTGACATAATAATACATAGAAATAAATGCAACTGTATGATTGTTTTAATCTTACTCAATATGTATATGACTACATTTATCTGTATTTCATTAAATATGATGTAACTGATCATGGTATTCTCTGGAGTTTTTGAAAATTTTGTTCTTCCTTGGTGTGGAAATTAGTCATAGAATCTAACCCTTGGCCATAAATTCCAGCTGTTCTTTTTAAGAATAATATTGGTAGACTATTATGCACCTTATGAATAGCTTATGGAGGATAAGCTATGACTTTCAAATAAATATTATACAAACTCCTTCCACTTTCATTTCCCTTATCATTATAATGACTACACCCAACCTTGCTATTAATCTGTGTTGTCTGTCTGCTTCCCACATGCTAGTGGAGCTGGCCCTATTGAGTAGCAAAGGAAATATGAGAGATAAAGTTGAAAGCTGTGTTCCTTTTGTTGACATTTCTGGAACAACAGGTCAGAAAGCTTGTCTCTCTCTGGGTAGACAAGAGCAGCTATGGCTCATGATTAGATGGTATGTCCATTAGTAACGATGTTGTCTCCCAACAGAATTTTTTAAAACCTTCCAGTAAATAGCCCAGAATTCTGGTAAACAAAGGGCAGTGGTTGCAAACTAATTGTTTCGATTTTCTGTGTATGGTGGGTGTTGGTGGACACAGGGAAAGAAGGTAAGGATCACCATAGGATGAAGGACTCTTAAGTTTTTCAAGTTTTAGCCATTCTAGCTGAGCCTAAGTAGAATACTTAGGAAGCCTCCATATTTAACCATCCAGAACTCTGCAATGGTAGTTCTTCGCTTTGATTTACTACTCTCCTTATTGCTGTGAGATCTTTGCCACATCTCATAGTTGTATCACTGTTCAGTTCAGGGGAATTTTTAATTAAATCACTTACTAACTTTGATGCTTCATGGTTTTGTGTTGTCTATTCCTCAATCATATTAACCTTTCCATCAAAATTTTTGCTGTCTTTTAAAAAATCCCTTTGTGTCAAATGTATTTTGAAAGCTTTGGACCGATATAAGTCATATCACCAAATGGTGATTTGATACACATTTTCTTAACATAATGTAGCATGATTGATTTTGTTATATTTCCCATGGGCTGGGATGCTGTTTCCTAATACCGGAAAACACATTTCAAGTCTTTACAAATCTTGTGTCAAATACCTCCTAAGAAGAAAAATTAAATGATTATATCTCACATTATTTACTGTTATCTGTAGCATCAAAAATAAATGAGTGTCCATAGAAGGAAAGGTTATAAAATTATAACACGTAGACACATTGAAGGATTAGGGTATAGTCAGTGTGAAATAGGCTTAAGAATAACTTTATTCACTTACTGGCATTTTGGAAGGACTCAGGCTGTCAGGGAAATGAACCAATCTGTATAAATATAAAGCACTAGAAATTTAAATAAATCGTGTTTGAAAGCGACACCAGGATTTTCTTTGAATGCTGCTGAATAAATTCTCCTTGTTAAATGTCAGTTAAATGTGTGTCACTGGCATGCATAAACTGAGAGAGGCACAAAAAAATTCACTTAGAACTTTAAAATATTTAAGCCCTTTGATGTTCTTTTGACCTTCAGTTAAAGGACATCGTCACATAGCAGAGGAAATGCCTCAAATTCTAGCATCTGGGTTTGTTTCTTTATACTTTGTTGGCACAGTTAACAACAGTAGGGCTTTTCTTTAATTTTTTTCACAGAACAGTCAACACAGACTTTTCACACAAGCGGGAAAGGACAGTCATGAGGCCAAAAGCAATATGTTTCTACTCTCTGCTCCGTGGCAGGGCCTGATTGAATGGCTTGTTGTTTCAGAGAGAGGCTAGAACCAAAAAAGCAAACACTCAAACTCCCACACAAATACAAATTTCATATAAAATTAGATACCTATGCATATGCATATAGATATATTTGTATATACTCAAAACTTAATGCAGTCAATGCCATATTGTTTTGAACTTGTTGAGTCTTTGTCACTATGTTCAAGTTATTTCATCTGTATATAGTTTTGGGATCTTCATCTTATTTTTCAGCTGCTTGAAGACTGTTTTTTCTCTAGCTGAAAGAGAACTTTGTTCAATTAAAGTACTTGTAAAAAGTGTAAGTATTTTAGAAGGGGAAAAATGTAGAACAGAACTTCAAATTCCCAAAGAATCCAGACTTACTGGATCCACTGAGGCTGGAGGAACCCTCGAGACTATTGCCTTGGGATACTCTTGAAACCTTGAAACGAAACTATCCCTTGAAGTCATCTTTAAACAAACAAAAAAAACCCAGATTGCCTCAAAAAGTAAAGAATGTCATCCTTAAGTATTGCACTTAAAAAAAAAATACATGAGACCAAAATGAAAATAGTAACTCAAAAACATAGATGAGATGTTTAGGGTGCAGGAAGTCTGAGTTAACGAGAGTGAAACAACCAGAGCAGAAATAATGAGAATGTTAACACAATAAAGAATGTAACCAATGTCACTGAACAATATGTGTAGAAATTGTTAAATAGGAGCATGTTTTGATGTGTATATTTTCACCAAAAATAATATTAAATTTTTTAAAATTGTGTGTATTTTGGCATAGGTGCTTTATTTCAACTGTATTAGTATTTCAGCCATATTTGTCATTTATCACTGGTGAAAGGCCACCAAAACTTAGAGAATGAAGCAGTGACATCTGATTTCCATTAATTAAAATACTCATATCAAAATAGTAACCTGGGAAGCTCTTCATATTTCCATGTTTTCCGAGCTTTATATGGAATAGGTTTCTCTGTGTGTGAGCTTTTCTTGAGATTTTGAATAATATCAAACAGCATCCCTAGATTTCAGGAATATGGAAGCACTTTTTTCATAGCACTTCAGTTTGGTAACGTACATTTGCATTTATGGTTACCATCTTAGCCCCTCATTGCTAAAGATCTCATGCTTTGGCTTCACTGATGTACTTTGTCAGTGCTGTGGGCCTTTTGTGTGGTTCTGACATGAAAAAGTAATACTGTTATGTACAGATGCTTTCAGGCTTCAGATTAAAGTATTTCTCAAAAGTAGCCTTAAAAGTAATTTTCAAAAGCCATCTACCTCACAAAAACATGTTTTGTCTAAAGTTTATATATTTAACATGTGTATCCTGTACAGTTTAAAGAAATAATCACCTGCCCTTAGCAAATGCCTATGTAGTTTCCCCTAATTTATTCATTCCTTCATTCAACAGGTATTTATTGAGCAGCTGGTGTGTGCCAGACACTGTGCTAGCTACAGGTTGAACAAGACAGACAAGGTCCGAGTTCCCTTGAAGCTTCCAGTCTTGTGGGGAAAAGAAATGAAAGGCATAAATAAAATTATTTAAGTGCTTTAGGGCAATAGCTTTTGCTTTTGGCCTCACAACTGTCCTTTCCTGCTTGTGTGAAAAGTCCGTGTTGACTGTACTGTGAGATAGGATGGCTTTAGAAAGACTCTCTGAAGAGATGATATTTAAGCTGGATTGAAAGGTGAGAAGGAAAACATTAGGCAGTGTGAAGGGTATGTTCAGAGCCCCCAGTGTGGGGAAGAACTTTGTATACTGGAAGATTAAAAGGTGTAGTGTGGCTGCAGTAGTCAGTGAGGGATAGCATGACAGGAAAGGAAGTTAGAGAGGTAGGAAGGGGCTAAATCATATAGACTGTAAGGTAAGGAGTTTGGATTTTATGCTAAGTGTAATGAGAAGCCATAGAAGGGTTTTAAGCTTCAGTTAGAGATGCATCTTTTAAGAAGATCAACTTTGGCTGCTCGGTAGAAAGTGGATTGTAGCAGGAACTAGAGTGGAGTTGGGGTTGGTCAGGACCCTGAAAGGAAGCCAGGAGAGTGATGGTATAGCCAGAGGCGGTTGCTGGCAGAGGAGTTGAGAGAAGGGGATGGAGTCTATGTGTCAGTTGGACGTACAGTAAGAGGGCTCAAATAGATTGGAATTGGGGGTCAGGTTAAGAAGTGGACTCCAGAATGACTCCCAGTTCTGACTTGAGCAGTTGATGCCATTTCCTGATATGCAGAAGACTGGGCAAAAACTGAGTGGAGTCCAAATTACTCTTCAAAATGCTTCAAACTATACCAAGATAGAGGTGATTTTGAGTACTTTTTTAAATATTGTGATCATATTTGGAAGTTAAGTGATTACGATGTTTCACTGTCTGGATCACTTTGACAACATTCTGAAGCTTCCAGCTTGGTGGCTCTTGGCACCTAGAGGATCATTAATAAATGCCTAGTGATTGAAAAAAATGATGGATTGAAACTAGATTGTACAGGTCACCTGTGGTATACTAAAAAAAAATAAAAAAAGGACTTGTAGCCATTGTGAATCCATTGCAGGCTTGTCAGCAGAGGTGTAGCATATGGAGTCAGGAGTAGAGTGTTCTCATTCCTAGGTCGAAAACAAAGAGTTGCTATATACATGATACTTTGAACATGTTATCAGGAGGGACCAGTCCCTGAAGAAGGACATTATGCTTGGTAAAGTAGAAGGTCAGTGAAACAGAGGAAGACCCTTAACGAGATGGATTAACACAGCAGCTGCAACAATGGGTTCAAACATAGCAACGATTGTGCGGATGGTACAGGGCTGGGCAGTGTTTTGTTCTGTCATACATAGGGTCACTGTGAGTCAGAAGTGACTCGACAGCACCTAACAACAATAAACAGATTAATTTATTATAAAGTATCCTTACGTATAGAGAACATTTAGGATTTGGAAATACTTCAGGGCCATGATCATGAGTGTTAATTACCATTGACCTGATAAAGAGAGAAGTAAGTAATTATCAGGTATTTCCAGCTGATAGAAAGCAGGATACTAACTCATACTCTATAAGGAAGAGACATAATAGATTTAGTATTTTTTTGACCTGTCATTTGATTTTAGTTATGCCTAATTTCATTTAAGCTTCCATTTTGGCCCTCGCCACTTCTTTTTCAGTATTATTGCTGCCAATTTTTCAAATACAACAGAAAAATCATATTTGCTGTGTGCAGTTGGAAGAAACCCTGGCACAGATCCTCCAAAAACCAAAGAGAAAAATTACTAGCCATATCCAGACCAGTAGCTGACTGGCTCAGATTCATCCTCCCATGAGCATCCTGATTAATGGGAGAATCTGTTCTGTAGTCTAAAAAGCCTCTTTCCTGAGCCCGGTCTGTCCTGGCTTCAGAGCATGGCCAGATGCGCAGCTAAAGCCATTGCCAGGGTTCTGTTTCTGATTCACTCCTCAGCATGTTGGAGGTGGTGGACAAGGAAACAAGGAGGTAGGAAGAGCATCCAAATCAATTTATGTTTCAGCTGATAACAGATACACAAAATGCTCTAATCAGAATCCCTTCCCTCAGGTTGGATACTGTGTCCTGTTCAGAAGTATGTCATTGTCTGCTCTGTAGAAGTTGCAGTTCTTCCTTTATTCTTGACTTTTATCCAGACCACTTAGCTCCTGTGTCTGTAGTGATTAATTTGTTCCATAACTTTTCCTGACATCATTTTCTTCACTCCTCTTTTCTCTTCCCTTATCATCTTTTCTGTTGTACCTCTTCTAATTTCCGTTTGCCTTCCATCCCTCTCTACCATTCTGTTTTCCCCCTTTACACTGAAATAGCCTTGTTTATTGGCCAATTTCCAGCAATATGAATCCACTTCAATTTTTTTACTAACGTAAAATATTTACCAATTTAATGAAGTACAGTTTATGGCTGAGTTGGTAGCCTGAAATAATAAAATACTATCATAGCAAATTACTTGGCTTTCTTTCATATCTTGTCTTCCTTATTCTAGATTCAGTCTACTTTATTTCAAGAGCCTGTTATCTGAGTGATTGGAGTTTGGGATCCTTGTAGAGTCTTGAAAGCTAAAGAATTATCTCCACTGCATCTGTGATATTTTAAAAATAAAATGAAAATCCAGAATAGTTAAATTCTAACCAAAGAAGATTTTAATGTAATAATCATTCAGGTATACAAAAATAAATAAGGTATAGCCCTAGCACAAGACACTTCCATTTTTCTTGGGGAGACAGGTGTGAAAACAGTTTACTAAAATGGAAAATAGAAGGAAATAAGTACTTTAGTAACGTAGAGGTACAAGCAAAAGGCCACAGGAGTGCTGGTACAAGCAAAAGGCCACAGATGTTCTGGCTGGGAAAATCGGGGATGATTTTTCTTCTCAGAGAAGGTAGCATGTTGTTTGAACCTCAAAAGATGGATAGGATTCGCTAGCTGGAGAAGGGGCCTAGTGTGTGCCAAGGGAACACAGGTCTTGCAGTGTGGCTCCGAGTGGCGGGTGTGTTGCACGTAAGTGAGTATTGACCCCGTTCAAAAAGATTGTGAGAAGGAGCGTGTTAGAATTGTAGCCTAAAAGTAAAGTAAGATTTAACGAGTGTTTTTGTGCTTTTTAAATTTTGGAAATTTGAGCATGTTTACAGTTGAGAGGAAAGAGCCAACAAAGAAGGAGGAATTCAAGGCACAAAGCAAGAGCTCAGGGCTCCAGATGGCACAACGAAGTTTCCTTTGAGTCCTGAATTCTGTACTTTTCATGCTTCGCTCCTGTTTTGCCATGTCAGGGCTCCCCTACTATACAGTGCAAAGGTGGTAAAGCTCCTAAACCAAGGAATGAAGTAAAGTTGCCAGCACTCAATAGGAAGTCAGTTTCTACAAATTGGGTGGATGGCACTTGTATGAGCAGGGTTCAGAGAATGGAGGCAGGATTGCCTTGATAGAAAAGTTGTTTCCATTGGGCCTCAGTCCTGAGGTGTCCCTGGGTTTGTAATCTTGGGCAAGTCATTTGACCTCTTGAGTCCTTCCTTTCCCTTATCTGTTAAAATGGTATGATTACCTGGGCCTGCATCATAGGTGACCGTGTCATTACTGTTCGAAGTTGGATTCAAAGCTGGCCTCTCTCCATTCTACCTGCTCTCCTATGCTTTTTCTTCCTCTTCTCTCCCCACTTTCCTTTCTGTCTTCTGCTTTGATTACGAGCTTCCTTTATCCTGACACTCCCTGTGATAAGTATAACTGGATGTTGTTAATAAAATACTAGCATATGTACAAAAATTTTCTAATTATTCAGTGAAGAAACTAAGTGGCTTGTAGGCTTCATGCCCAAGGTGAAGAGGGTCCTAAGGTTTTAAACTAAAGTTCTGGTCATAAGTTAGTGTGTTTAATATTAGGGCAGCATGGTAATTTCATTGAGAAAGGATGTATTGACTCTCTGTACCTCTTTTCTGAAGCATACATATAATTTAGTCGGTTTCATTAATAGCTTTGTCCTCTTTGGAGAGTTGAGTTGTCTGGATGAGCACATAGTTCAGTAAAGACAACAGCTTCTTGAAGTGCCTATGTTAAGTTTAGAGTCTCCTAATTTGCAAGTATTTGCATTATCAGTAAGTTTATTTTATTGCCATTTTAAATAGATTCACTGACATCCCAGAATAGTTTTGATATTGGCAGCTTGTTAAGGCCACACCCAGGCCATGCACATTTCACGTTCTTGGTAATGTAACAAGTTCCTGGTAAACTAATTTTATTTATTATATTAAAGAGACTGAATATGCTGATCTTAAGGACATCTCATGCAAGGGGAACTAGCTCCTTAAATGTTACTTTTTTTGATTCTGAAGCTTAAGTTAAAATCTGAGCATAAAGTTTCATTTTTTTTTTTGGAGCCAGTTATTACTTTGAAGATGAGAAATGCATGAGTAAATCAATCAAAGGGGAACTTTTAGTAATATTCTGACACCAGTGATCTGTGCAGTACGTCT
This sequence comes from Trichechus manatus latirostris, assembly GCF_000243295.1. Lineage (NCBI taxonomy): Eukaryota > Metazoa > Chordata > Mammalia > Sirenia > Trichechidae > Trichechus > Trichechus manatus. Next base: position 27,828,391 of record NW_004443941.1, on the reverse strand, counting down.
GAAGTATCTGGGTTGTGGTCATATTTCAGTGGTAAGATTGAGGAATGGTGGCGATTCATAATTAATTTTAATTTCTACCAGATTGGTGGCATGAAAGCCCAAGGGCACAATTGCTTTGTTCTGCTGACCCTGTAATTTTAAAATCCCATTCAGTTCTCTGCTTATTTTAAACCTTTGTCACTTACTTCTGACTCTTATTTCCACTTAGTCTTATTGTTTCCTGTCTTTGTATTTGTTTGAACCCCGAACTCGCACATACATATTTATTATCTCTCCAACTTCCTGCCTTCTTCCTTCTTCCTATATCTTGTCTCTCAGGTCTTTAATGGTTGAAATGTTATCTTGCCCACCAATAAACTGTATTACTTTCATTTATTTAAAAAACACATCTCAGTTTTTAGAATGAGAGTAAAATATACTAATAACCAACATTTGTACTATGTACTAGGTATTGCCAGGCACTCATATATGGATTATTTATTTAATATTCACAAGAACCCCGGGAAATTGATTAAAGGAGTGAAATAATTTGCCAAGGTCACCCAGCCAGAGGTAGAGCTGAGATTGGAACCCAGGTGATCTGACTCCCAATACCACATTCTGTTACTTTATTGTCTCAACTTTTCAGTCCCTCAAGATACAATGATCACCAGTGATGTTGCATAGACACTGGAACTGTAACAAAGACCCTTCCTCTTGCAGCACTAGGTCCTGAGTGTCTTTTGAGCAATGTGTACAGATACATTCATAACACCTATGCTTGCCAGTACCTGTCACTTCTCAAAAGTTAGGGGATTCTTCACCTCTATGGAGCTGAAGTTTGAGGAATTAGTAAGAGCTTGCCAGCTAGGGAGGGAGTGAAGGCATTTATAAAGACCTGAGAGATGAGAGAAACCGTATAGTTGAGGAAGCGACTGCTCTCATTTTACAGGAGCATGGCGGCTGCAGTAGCTGGGTGAGGGTCAGGGACAGGTTGGCCAAGGGGTTTGAGTGCCATGGTACAGAACTTGGACTTTATTCTGTAGTCTTTAGGAAGCCAGTGAGACCATACTGTGTTTCCCTTATCGAGTCCTTCTTGCCTCATGACATCACTTCCATGGAGACCACTGGAGGTCCTGGGTGCTCCATGACATTTAACCTCAGTAGCTGAGAGCACCACTTGATCAGCTTGGGGAAAATTTTATTGGCATAGTGGTTGTAAAAACTAGTGTTTTCATGTAATCTTTTGTTCCTTGATTGTACATAACTACTATTAAATTAAATCCAAAGCCATATAAACAGAAGCGTAATCTCAGTGCTTATATTCTTAACTCATTGCTATGAGTTGGAATCGACTCGACGGCAACGGGTTTGGTTTAGTTTTAGTCTTAACTCATAAGATTCAATACAGAGATACTTTCCAAAGAAATTTTTACATAAGCTTAAATACAGTGAAACCTATAAGAGCTGGAACCTGACAAGACTGCCTTTTTTTTCCAAGTCTCGTGAGTTTTCTGCCTTTGATGAGGTTTAGTCTTACCACTTTCCTGTCACTCTCTAGTAGTGGAAAATATTTGAGTTTTCCTTCTCTTGACAGGTTCTGGCTTTCGCAGGTTTTACTGTACATGGCATTAATGCAGTTACTGTTTGTTTTTCCTAATTAAGTTTCCTTTTTTTAAAAAAATTGAGTACTTGAGTGATGTTATGAAGAGGCACTTGGACGTTGAGATATAATCAATGCTGTTCAAAAACGCTTTTTCTCTTCGTTGCTATTAAAATTAACCTTCATAAAGTAAATAATATCTTTCTTGATGGGATTTTTTTTCAAAAAACATTTTTCAAGTCTTTTTTTTAACAAGATTATGGTCAAGCTGATATTTCTGTTTTTTTTTTTTTTTTTTTCTTTTAAAACTCATCTTTCTTTCCTACTTGTAGTTTGAAAAATGAGAAAGTATTAACATCTCAGTGAAACTGCAGATGTATTGCCCTAGCTTACTCAGGGGAAGAGAGTTATCAGCTGACAAATAAATAAATAAAAGTAGGGTAAAATGCAATAAGGTATACTTCACCTTGAGATTCTTAAAAAAAAGAAGAAAAAAAAACCAAACCCATTGCTGTCGAGTCGATTCCAACTCATAGCAACCCTATAGGACAGGGTAGAACTGCCCCATAGGGTTTCCAAGGGGTGCCTGGTGGATTCGAGCTGCCGACCTTTTGGTTAGGAGCCATACCTCTTAACCACTACGCCTCCAGGGTTTCCTGAGATTCTTAGGTGGTGACTGTTTGAAACAAATTCCAAACACGTTTTAAAATTCTTTGAAAGATGTTCTCCTCTTGAAAGCCCATGTGCTTATCCTAGGGAGGCTGCCCTTGTGTGAAGGATGAATGTTTTTCACGCTCCTTCCTTCCTTCCTTCCTCTTTTTGTGTTTAATTGCCTTCGGTGTGTGTAGCACTTTTCTTTTGAATGCTTTTGGTAGTGGCAAACTTTTGTCCTCTGAAATTGGATTTTATTTTGGGAAATAGCCGAAAGGCATATGGAGTCATGTCTGCTTAATAAAATAGGTGAGCACGTTGGGGGATTCTATTTTTGCTAAAACATAGGCTAGAACTATTATGCTCTGAGGCCAATTTTATTGTATAACTCATGAACTGCCTTTAAAGAAAATGTCAAAAGGAACATTACAGAAAAGTGTTGAGAAATCACAGAATTGGAGTAACTATATAATTTCCTGAGGTGACTTTGAAGAGCAACATGATTTGAATGCACAAGTTCTATTATTTTGTTTCTTGGGGTCTTTGTCCCTTTATTTCACTGTTATACATTATGCGTTAAATATGGTTAATATTCCTTTAATTCAGAAAGAACTTTGGGGTACTCTAATAGCTCTCAGTCTTTAATTTAACATTAGTATATTACTATGTATATATGTGGGGAAATACCTGAACCATTAATAGAAAAACCAAAACCAAACCGGTTGTTGTCAAGTCGATTCCGATTCATAGTGACCCTATAGGACAGAGTAGATCTGCCTTCTAGGGTCTTTGAGGAGCGGCTGGTGGATTCGAACTGCCGACCTTTTGGTTAGCAGCCGAACGCGTAACCACTGCACCACCAGGGCCCCCCATTAATAGAAGCCTCCAGTTAATAGAAGGTAATAAAGTAAAGCTTTTTTCTCTTGTGTAATTGAACAGCTGTTAAGTGCCATTTGAAATTCTGAACATCCAGGGGCTTGTTGGATTCTGATTATTGTACAGTCTGAGAAGCGGATATTTGCTCTCAGTAACTGTCGGGGTTTATTTTATAAGAGTTATTTCATTACTTATCCCTCCTCAGATTTACTGTTAATTTACATATTTCTTTTAATTACTTATGTAATTTAATTTATCCATATATGGAGGGGTAAGCTGTGCCCCTGAATCAGTAGTAGGGTATTATGGTATAAGAATTTGGTTTGTCACTGACATTACTGATGCTGTGATAACTAAGGTAAAAATTTTAAAATATGTGGCATAAGTCACCATCATGAGTTAAATGTTCCACTGACCCCCCCACTTTCTTCCTCCGAATTTAATGACGCCAGTTTTATTCTTGTGATGCTGTCACTGCAGCTCCCTAAAGTGCTCCGTTTAATGCTTTGGAAATGCTTGTTCTCGCCGGGATCTGTTCTGTTACTGCTGCACCAGTGATGTGTCTGGTACTGAAATTCCTTCTCATGATTCTTGTCCATTGTCCTTCCTCGTCACGGTTCCTCAGCTTCCTTAAACATGTCAGACCCAAGGACTGGTTACAGAAATACTGCAGTGCATTTACCAATTGAAGCCTGTTTTACTTTCATTCAAGTGAGCTTTTAAACGTTTAAATAATACATGTAATGGAAACGAAGGAGCCCTGGTGGTTCAGTGGTGAAAGCGCTGCCCGCTATTGGAACCCACCGGCTGCTCCTCAGAAGAAAGATGTGGCAGTCTGCTTCTGTAAAGATTTACAGCCTTGGAAACCCTATGGGGCAGTTCTGCTCTGTCCTGTGGGTCATTATGAGTTGGAATCAACTCGATGGCAACAGGTTTTTCTTGTTTTTTTTTTTTAGTATAATGGAAACAATATTTAGACCACTTGGGTAAGAAAGGAGCTACTCATTATTCTAACTCACAAAAAAAAAAAAGACCAGATTTACTGGCCTAAAGGGGACTGGAGAAACCCCGAGAGTATGGCCCCCAGACACCCTTTTAGCTCAGTGGAGAAGTTACCTTCGAGGTTCACTGTTCAGCCTGGGAGTGGACAGCCCAGTAAAACCATGAGAGTAATGAGGTACAGGAGTCCAGTGACAAGGCCCAGAAGGCAGAAGGGGAGTAGGAAGCTGATGATAGGGAACACAAAGTAGA
>NW_004443941.1:27792875-27823931 GCF_000243295.1 Trichechus manatus latirostris | reverse complement strand
TGTGTGTTACTGTTACATGAGAAACTATCTGTTCTGTAAGCCTTCACCTGAAGTACAATAAAATATTTAAAAAAAAGAAAAAAAAAGAAAGGAGCTACTGCATTTTACAGATTTTATCATTGCAGTCTCTTAGTTGTCTAAATTGGAGATTCTTCGGTATTTTAGAATTCATTTCAATGTACTATAAACTGAAAAAACCCATTGCAGTTTAGTCGATTCCGACTCATGGTGATGCCATGTGTTACAGAGTAGAACTACTCCACAGGGTTTTCTTGGCTGTAATATTTAAGGGAGCAGATGACCAGGCCTTTCTTCTGTGGTGCCACTGGGTGGGTTCCAACAGCCAACCTTTAGGTTAGTAGTCGAGCACAAACTGCTTGCGACACCTGGGGACCTTCAATACACTGTAGCCCTCTAAACATTATGAATAAATTTCAGTGGTTTGTTGTCAGTCCCAATTCTGAGAATTTCATTGTACTTCTTAAGGAATTAGTGCATCCGGGGAGCCCTAAGCCAGGTTCAGCCAGGACTCACTGGACTGCACACCAACTTAAAGCTTCCAGGAGAGCATGTTTCTAACTATTTGAAGTAATTACCATGCTGGAGCTAGAGACTTTTGAAAAGTCCATAAAGTTAATTACACCTTGAGACACACCCTCTGCACAGCTGCTTAAGCACTGTATTAGTTTTACAGTGTTCCTTGTTTAAAAAAAAAAAAAAAGGCTGAAGTACAATATTACAGTAATATGTAGATCATTGTGCACAGACTTTTCTAAAGTTAGATAATAATAATTATACAGTTATTAAAGAGTCTAGGCCTTTTGTGGTTGTTGTATAGCTAAGATAGGAAGGCTTTGTGAACTTGATACATTTTTCTGTTCTTTGGGTTGGTGCTACCTGGCTATTGTGATAAATTATCGAATACTTTGCCCTTGTATCGTTTGATTCTTAGACTTGTATTGTCAATTTGGTTCCATGACTTATAAAAGGATCCCCAAATCTTTGTAACTATTTAAAAGTCAGGCTAATGATAATCAGAGCTAACAATTACTGCTTACTTATGTTCCAGGTATTAGTCTAAATTCTTTATGTGTGTTATTTAAACTACTGAACAAGCCAATGAAGTAGAGACATTTATTATCTCCATTTTACAGATGAGGAAACTGAGGTTAGGAAAGGTTACCCAGGGTCATACACTAATAAGTGGTAGAAATGGTAGATAGATAGATAGATAGATAGATAGATAGATAGATAGATAGATAGATAGATAGATAGATAGATAGATAGATAGATAGGTAGGTAGATAGATAGATAGATAGATAAGGCAGGGAGAAATGAAGGAAGAGAGGGAGGGAGGAAGGAAGAAGTGGAGAGATTAAGAGTACTAAGGAGTATTAGTAAGGGGTGTAATAGATGACTGACCATCTGCTTTGGTCCAGGCATTATGTTGGGCAGTGGGGAACCAAAGACATACAAGAATAAGGTCCAGCCATCATGGAAATCACATTTGTTCATGGATTGACAAAATATAAGTAATTAATGATGTGATGTGAACCTTACATAAAATAGACATGTGCAATGTTGTATGAAAATAGACGACAGGAAGGAATCAGACCTGTGGGGGAGACAGAGGGGAAGGGCTGTTTCACAAGAGGAGATAACATTTACTTGAAGATGACCAGAACGCTCTTTGAGGATAGGAACCATGTATTATTCAACGTTGCAATGTGCTCAGGCTATAGTGGGTGTACACTAAATGTTTGACGGGTGCATGCTGGCATTCTGGCCAGCTGGATGAATATGGGAGAAGGGCATTGTAGGAGATGGACATGCCTGGTTGAAAACACTGGCAGGTAAAGAAAGGCATGGTGTGCCCTTCGGCAGTAGGACCCCGTGTGGGATGCGTGAGAGAGTGAGACAGTAGTGCTATGTCACACCTCACTCTACTTTTACATAGGTCATATCCACTGTTAACAATAGTCTGTGCTCCAACTTCTTTACTGCACCTGCTTCAAATCCTGTACATATCTCAAATCCCTGATAAGAATTTTACTTCCATTATGAAGTTTTTTCAACAACGGCAGTCTCTTTCTCTAAAGTCACAGTCCTTTTTGTCTTTACTACTCATTTGCCACTTAATAACATTGTCTGGGTCACCTTCTTGATGACCATTTTGTGTCATTACATTTTTCAGTATTTATCTCTGATTCTTTGGTCAGAAAGAACCTTAGGAGTTATTGCTAACTTTCTTATTGATAAAGGAGGAAATGTAAGCCCATAGGGATGAAAGACTTGTACAAGATCACATAAGCAGTTAATGCCAGTCTCAGGACTGAGTCTGTGGCCAGCCCATTCCATACGAGCTGGTGCTCTCCCTTTTCTTCCTCACTCAGTAGTGAGTTTGTGGAGGTGAGGACCATGTAGCACACTTACTGTGCACCAAGTGGTACTCAGAAACATTTGTAAAGGAGAGAATGAATACCCCTTTTGTGCTCCGACTAATGTAAAGTTGATGTGGTTTCCAAACTAAGAAGCATAGCATTTAGGGGATTAAAGGTACAGAGAGTAAGACCTCAACTGTTAGGTACATTCGTTCAAAAATAATACCAGAAGTGCAACTGCTGGGCAGAGTTTTCCTGTTTAAAGTTATTTCACCAGGAGTACTGCTGAAGCTGAATGTTATATTCAGTACTTAAAACTCACTTGAACAACTCAATCAGTTTTACATATTTCTGGCAGTTTAAACTTATGTTGCTTATTTTTATGTTTTGGTTAGAAGTTAGTCTAGGTTATTTTCCAATGTAAGGAATCATTTTGTTAATTTAATACTTCTTATTTCATAGTGACATAATTAAGGATGGAAATTAGACCCCACGGTGCCTTTGGAGAATCGCTAATTGAGAAATTCCTCTGTAACTCCAAAGGAGGCTTACCGATGGCAAACTCTGTTGTCACCAACATTCTCATCATAGGCTCAGATCACGTGGAGCCTTCTGAATGCATTCTTAGGTGGATAGTGGGTGGAAGAGTTAGGTAGGTATGAGGTTATTGCTAAATACAAACAACCATGACTTATATAAGATTCATTACACAGAAACTGACACAGTAGACCCTTGTGATTCATAGATTTCACATTCACAAATTCAGTTATTCATGAAACAGTGACCCAGAAGTCCATGGCATGTAGTAATTTGTAATTTGAATCAGGTGTGCTGTGAAGTACCTATGCCGGAGCAAATCACTTAGTTGGTGACAAGGCAACTGTCCAGTTGTTTTTACCTTATTATCATGTCTGTAGGAGCTCATGAACTGGCCTCAACTTTTGTCTTTACAAAAGAAAGCCAGCTGCTAGGGCTGGTGAGGAGCGAAGAGAGGAGTAAAGAGGTCTTAGAAAGTGATGGTTCTTTACCAGAAAGCAGAAATCTGGGGCAAATTAAAAAGCTGGTATGCTTAATTGGCAGTAGATTACAGCTCTGAAATGAAAAGTGTGACTTAACGCATGGTACAGAAACAGGAGAAGCAATTCCTGGAAATGTCTCAGTGAGTGCACCAGCAGCACAGAATTGCACATTCTGTTATCTGTGGCATGATGCACCAGTAGAGTGTTTGCAAAGATCTCAGGATTTAACCAATCCCTACTATATTCCCATCTGTTTTTATAGGAGGAAATCCTGAATCTATTGTATTTACATTTTTTTATAGGAGGCCTAGTAAGGATATGTTGAATAAATACGCTTTTTGAATCTATACCATTAATCTTGAAGGCTAGCTCAGATGTCTCAGATCTTGTTTAAGGCTTTAAGAGCAGGTGAAATTCCTAGCTGTATCAATAGTCATATCAAACACTGTGTTTTTAAAAATAATGATTGGCTTATTAGATTCTGTTAGCCTCCTAGGAAGAAATCATCTTGAATGCGGAGGACAGTGAAAAAATGGTGTGTTCAGGTATACCTAGGAATTGGGCTCCCCTAGGTCCCCTAGACTCTGGACAGTGATTCAGGGAGAAAAGGTGAATTCTTAATCTGTCACTAAAAAATAACTTAGAATAGAAAATCATATACAACCAGCCTGAAAGCTCGCAGTATCACTAAAGAAAGCCATGATGTGGAGGTCTGGGGTGTTCCTCATGGGAACTGTGTCTTTCTGGGGCCCCAGCCCCAAGGCCTTTGGTGTGAAGACAGATTGCCTGCCCTCATGGTCCATCTTGGCAGGCCTTCTGATCCCTCCCATCCTAGCATATTTGTCCTCCGAGTCTCAGACAGTGGGGCCGTGTGCCCTGTGTGGTTGGTGGGCAGCCTATCAGCACTGGCTGGTGGACAGCACCACAGCTGCACAATGACCAGACGTTGCTCTTCTGACCTTTCTTTTTAGCCATTCCACTTATAAAGGATTGTTTTGGTTTTGGTTTGGTTTATATATATAACTGATTTCATGATAAAAGCACTTTGTTACCAAATAATTTTTAAGCTAAATTCTAAACAATTTTGAGTATTATTTAACTGTGTAATTATCAGGAGAAGATGCAGACTGTAGACCCAAGGACAAGAAGGTGTGTCCTAGTGGAGCTGGTGTAGAATTTCCCAGGAGACCTGGCTTCTGGCCCTACCTTCACTTTTGTTAGGTGGGTGACCCTTGGGCAAAATCATTTGGCTTCTCTGGGCCACCGTTTTCCTTGTTCATATCTAAGAATTTCTAACTAAGAAAATTTCTCCTTTGACAAGTAAGTTCTGTAGACAGAATCATTCCCACATTTTTATGCAAGGACAAACATATCAGTTCATCTACTCTCTTGTATTTAAACCTTCAAATCTCCTATCCATCTTTTTTTCATGCCTGAATTATAGGAATATTAGATTGATTTGTTGAAAACTCTGAGTCATATATAGAACATTTCAAAAGAAGCCAGAGCTTTTGCCCAAAGTTCATAAGTATGGAAAAATCGAGGCTCACTGGTGACTGGTGACTAAGGGTTTTCTATGTAGCCTTACTTTTATTAAAATATACAACTTATTACCATGTATTTTACATAGTGGAGTCCCTGGGTGGTGCAGATTAAGTTCTCAGTTGCTAACTGAAAGGTTGACAGTTCAAGCCCATCTAGAGGTGCCTGGGAAGAAAGGTCTGGCAGTCTACTTCTGGAAGATCAACCCCTGAAAATCCTATGGAGCATAGTTCTACTCTGACACACATAGGGTCACTATGAGTTAGAATTGACACAACAGCAACTGTTTTGGGGTGGTTTACATAGTAGTTGATTATTAAATATTTATGGAGTAAATGAATACATAAGAATTTTCCAGATTCTTTTAACAAATAGATGTAGATATTTGGTAAGAAAAATATCTATTGCTAATTTTAGTGTTTCTCAAGTGATTCTTCAGAATAGTTTATTTTCATTCTTAAATGGGCAAAATACTTCCCTTCTTTATGTAATTTATTTTCTCAGGAAACTTGTTGCAAAGGTTTCTCGTTGTCCCTTTGTTCATGTGTCCATTCTCTTCTTCCTTCATAGCTGTAACATTTTCATAGGGATATGGCTTCCCACAATAAAGAATACCTTTCTCAGACTCCCTCGCAGGTTGTTGTGGCCATGTGACTGAGTTCTGGCCAATATGAAGTGAGCAGAATAATCAGTGCAACTTTTTACGTTGCACCATTGAGGGCTGTGCCCTCCTCTTCCACATTTCCCCCGCCCACTGGCTGGAATACTGTACGGACAAGGGCTGCACAGGAGGGATTGAGGAGCAAAAAAATAAAAAGGCACTTAGATCCCTAGCAACTTCATGGAGCCCAGCCCTTGTAACATATATAAAATTCAATTTCATGACAGTCTTTTTCCAAACTACCACAAATTCCAAATAAATGGAGTGTGAATTTGTAAGTGTTGGTCATCATAAATTACTTTGTCTCCTTTAATTCTTTCTGGTCTGACTTATTATGTGGAATCATTATGTCCTTTAACATATTTGAAAATGGAATAGAGCCCTGAAATATGGGAGCAGCACTGATACCAAGCCCAGTGTTCAGTTTGGCCGCAGCTGACACCTCTCCTTGCCATATAAACTTTAAGAGCTTGCCTGCTTTCTGTGTTGTGCTCCTCTGAATTTCATCTCAGGCCCAAGATGACAGGCTTCATGTGGGTTGCTAATTTAATATGGAGTAGGATGAGATTGACTAGAACTTCTGTTGGCCAGATCCATCAAGTCCATCAAGCATATCACTGTCCTCTTATGCCAGCTCTGACTACATATCTATATCTACACATACACACAGAGGGAAAAAGAGAGAGAGAAGGAGAGAAGCACCTTCACCTAGAGAGAAGGGAGGGTGGTGGAGTTCACAAGAGACTGAAGTTTTCAAGTAGATTATGGCCTAAAGCAGAGGTTCTCAAACCATGGTTCCTGGACAGCAGCGTCAGTAACCTGTGTATTTGTTAAAAATGTAAATGCTCAGACCCCACCACCCAAACCAGACCCACTGCCCTCGAGTCGATTCCGACTCATAGTGACCCCCTCGGGTTTCCAAGGCTGTAAATCTCTCCAAAAGCAGACTGCCACATATTTCTTCCACAGAGCCACTGGTAGTTTCGAACTGCTGACCTTTTGGTTAGCGTTTGGGCACTTTAACTACTGCATCACCAGGGATCCTTGGCCCCACCACGGACCTACTGAATCACCAACTACAGACCTACTGAATCACCAACTTTAGAGGTGGCACCCAGCAATCTTGGCTTTAAAAAGCATTCCAGGTGTTTCTGATGCACTCAAGTTTGAGAACCAGTGATCACCAAGTGTTGGAAGGCCTTATAATAGCAGTTACAGTGGCGGTATCCTGACGGATACTGGGTCCAGAAAAACTTTTGCTAGATGAAAAGAACCCGGTGAGGAATGAGGTGAGGAAGCGTTTTCTTCAGAGAGAGGAGTTGAGCTAGAATTCAGGTGATGCCTCTGATAAGAGTCTTAGGTACGGTACCTCCTGTGTTTGGTACCAGGGACCTGTCTGGCCTCTGCTTCTGGTTTAGACACCAGCCAGATGTGCAAAAGTTCCTTTGTGTAACTCCAGGTACACACTGATCTTTAAATCACTGGTATTTTTGAAGTGGAAAAGGTGCTGTAAACACATGCTGACTGTGATGAATAAGGACCCTTTAGTCACCTACCTCAGCTGAGCAGGCCAAGTCCCACCTCGGCCTGGAAGAGGGCTCTAAGCCAGGAACCAAGCCCTTTAATAGCTATGAAGGGATTTAAAAAAGTATAATTCCCATGTAAGGGCTACCAGGGATATAAGTGCCTGTTTAATAAATTATTTTTTTGAAATGCCTTTTCCATTTTGGTAGTTGAAGTTTGAAAATGTTTGGAGTACTATAATTATCATTTCTGGGAAAAAATACATATTGCAGTATTTTTGTTTTTGCTGCAGGTCAAGTTGTAGTTCAGGATGGAAAGTAAACACATCCCTTTGCTCAGCTGCAGCTCACATATTTGTAGTCTCCCGGTGCCCTCTTGGCAGTCGGGCTGGACGAGGGTTTACGCAGTGGGTACACAAAGGACACAAAGACAGCATAGAAACCTGGGGCCCGTTTAGGGGCTTGCCCCAGTGCGAGTCTGATTAGGAAGTCTGATTTGTGCTGGAGCCAGAGGAACGCTTAGAAGGGTGGAGAGGCCTTCAGAGAGAAAGGCATGTGAAGGGAATGAGTATTTGAGAGTGCCCAAGGCCAGTGAAGGCTATTCTCAGAGGCGTGCCCTCTGGGGAGGTGGTCTGCAACTGGAGAAGCCCTTTATCACCAGGGAGGGACTTAACGGTGCAGGTCTACATGTTGGGAGGCCTGTGTTTATTATCGGAGCCACCCGTTACCATTATATGTCATCTGGTCAGTTTTCTAACTTTGGAAGCAAGGTCTGTCAACACGTTTTGAATGTGGAAATAGCTGGGGAAGGAAAACTACCTGGGAGGTATATAAGCAAGCTCCCTTCCTTCCCCAGAGTGGAGACTATTCTCTCAAAAAGTACCCTATAAAAAAAAATAAAAATAAAATAGACTTAATAAAGAAAGTAATGGAAACTGACAGAGAAACAGCAGCTGCGTGAAAGTTTTGGCATGCTAAGATGTGTGTGTGGGTGGGGATATATGTTGCGTGTTTGTGTCTTTCGTAATCAACTCTACCCTTATTGATAATAGAAAACATTTATTGATCATGTCTGTGTTGGGGGCATTATGTTAGACACTAGATTAAAAACAAAATGAGATAGAACTGTGAACTGAACTGACATTAGGGCCTAAGAATGCCATGCAGTTGAGAGAGACTTATCTTTTAACATATATATATATCTTTCAACATATATGTGTGTATCCTTTAATCTTCAAAACAATCTTATAGTTTAAGTATTGTTAGGCTCTGTTTAACACACAAATAAACTGAGGCTCCATGAAGTAAGGTGACTTGCCTAAGATCACACAGGTTTAGTAAGTCGCAGGGACTCTGAGTTCTGACTTAAAGCCTGTTTTGTTTTGTTGTGTGTCACCGAGTCGATTCTGACTTACAGTGACCCTATAGGACAGAGTGGGAACTACCCCATAGGGTTTCCGAGGAGTGGCTGGTGGATCTGAACTGCCAACCTTTTGGTTAGCAACCGAGCTTTTAACCACTGTGTCTAGACTCTCGTCATTGATGATTAGAGGAGTTACTACCTGTTGAGTACTTTGATGTGCCAGGCCTGGGACGACTTGCAACATGTATTATTTCACCTAACCGTTTTAACAACTTTGAAGAAGCTGTGGCTCAGAGAAGCCAAGAAACTTGCCTAAGGTCACACAGCTAGTATGTAGAAGAGCCAGGATTTGAATACAGTTCTTTCTGGTGCTAAAACCTTTGTAGTAAATTACTAGGCTATCTGACTTTCATATAAAAAAAGATAAAAAGTTGTCTCTGTTAAATGACAAGTCATACAAACAAGTAGTTTTTATTGTCAATGAAATAAAAAAACCCAGAAGGAAGGAAGAGCCAAAAAAATTAAAGGTCCAAAACATTTTTTGAGAAATCTATTTCTATCTTTTTAGCCACATGGGTTTTTTTTTCGGAATGTGCAAACCTTCATGAGATCTACCAGTTGAACATAGCCTGCTCTGCTGTTCTTTATTTACTGCTGCTACTGTCTTCAGCAAAGACAGAAGAGCAGCACTATGTTCTGCTTGCTATGCTTTCTGCCTGTCCTTTATTCATGCTGACCAGCACCTTCTCTTTATTCTTGACACATCATTTTAATCACATAAATATAGTCACTTTCTAGAATCTCTGAAGACCTCAGATCAGCACATGGTATTCTTTGTATTTTTCTTAGGACTTTTAAATCCACATACCAACCCTGGGACTCAGGAATTTATTGACAACATTACTGATAATACCCTTGGTTTAGTGTCCCTTGTCTTTTAAAATCACATAAGATCACATTTTCTACTACAGTAATAAAACTTTAGAGTATTGACAAATACTGGAGCTTTAAAAGGAAATGAGTGGTTCCTCCTTTAATCCAGCAAGAACGTGTTGGTCTCCTGTAAGGAGCAGAGGCTGTGTGCCTCTGGGATCTGACTGCTTAGGAAGATGGGCTCATAGACCTTCTGGCTGCAGTGCCTTCCTAGACAGCATCCACATGTGTGCGCCCTTCATTTTTCAGACAGGGAGCACCCAGCCCTTCATTCTCACTTCTTTGCAATCTGTTTTTTTTAATCAATAGCATCATTACATAAAGGAAGAACGAAGTTGCAGCATCCCTTCCTCAGTGGAGGAAAAATTGAAGTATGGAAAGCAACCCACCCAAAGTCACAGAAACAGTCAGCAAAATACAGGCATTGTTTGTGTTCTGTAACGGATGTTGCCTTCTGTTAAACACCACCCTGAGGAATTCTGTGTTTCTGATGTTTATGCCTGCCTGTACTACATTGCCAAGCTGTTATGAAAATTATTCTTAAGATGTTGCTGAGCTGACTGTACACATGTAGTTCATTGAAGTTTTCTCTCATTAGTCATCTGTCCCATTCTTTAATAATTTTGATTCCCTTTTTGTGGGCTTGTTTTTATGGGAAATAGGGACAAGGTATTAAAAAAGACTGTAGTTGATTAAGTAATCTTTTTGAACCAGTCCTCAGCTCTTTGCATGCTTATCTAAAACCATCCTTTTGCCTTATATTACTGCCAGATTTTCTTTTTATAAATTCATGCTTACATTTTGAAAAATTATTATTGTGTATAATTATATAAATGTACTTATTTGAATGGCAGATCCCTCTGGGAGCACCTTGAATATTTTTTTCCTGGTATGAATTAACAGATGATGAAATGAAAATGTATCTGGACTTAAAATTATAGTAAACATTCATAAAATATGATTTAAAATTCAGTAGACTGCATATAGATCATGTTTGGGATCTGGCTCCCCCACTCCCTACTCCCTCTGCCCCACCACCCACCACCAGGGGCAGATCCTGGAAATGTCTCTCAACTTCCTTCCCTCCTCCCAGGAAGCTCTGACCTCTTCACGGAATATTCCAGGGAAGGCCTGTTTGGCTCAGATTTCCTAAGAATTAAAGCAGCCTTGAGTCCTCTGGGAGTGTGGAAGAGGTGGAGGAAGGAGGAGGTAGAGCACTAGAGCAAGCTTGACTGCACATTGGGTCACCTGAGAAATTTGTAACAATACTGATGCCTAGGTTTCACTTCCAGCAGCTCTGATTGAATTAATGGTCAGGATTATACCCTGGCTTCTGGGTTTTTCAAGCTCCTTGAGGGATTCTAATGTGCAGCCAGCATTGAGAGTCATTATTTTAGCACTGCGGTTCTCAAACTGCAGCCTGCATCAGAATCACCTGGAGGGTTTGTTAAAGCCAGGACTGTTGGGCCTCACTCCTAGGATTTCTTTAGGTTTAGGGTGGGGCCTGAGAATTTGCATTTCTAACACATTCTCAGGAGATGCTGTTGCTGGGACCACTGTTTGAGACTACTGTAGAGTAGTTTTCAAACTTTAATGTATATATGAGAATCTTGTTAAAATGCTGATTGTGACTCAGTAGGTCTGGCAGAGGATCTACATCCAAGCTTGCATTTCTAACAAGTTCCCAGGGGATGCTGATGATGCTGGCCCAGGGACCACGTTTTGAGTAGCAGAGCTGTAGTATACAGCATCTGTATCAATCTGATTTGGTCACATCCTGGGTAGAAAAGATGCATGGCCCAGAGATTCCTAGAGATACCACAGGGCTCAGCATAGAGCCTAGACCACTTGGTGGCAGGCAGAGAGCTGAAGGACTCCTTGCCTCATTGGCACTTGGCCAGCCGCTGTTTGCCAGGTTGTTTGAACACGCCTTTGGCGAAGCTCCACTGTCAATAGGGAATTTCATTAAAAAGATTCTCAGTTTGCTTGGAGGAGTAAGGCAGTGATTCTCAGCCCTAATTGCACAATAGAATCTCCCAGGGAGCTTTTGAAGCAAATACTAATTCCCAGGCTCTTCCCCCAGAAATTCGGATTTAATTGGTTGGAGGTAGTATCCAGTTGTGTTTTTAAAAGCTTTTTAAGTGATTCTAATATGTAGCCAGGGTTGAGAACCACTAAATTAAGGTAGCACATATCCCAGCCTTACAGATCAACTAATGTTTTGTTCTTTGTAGTTGGCCAATTTATATTTCACCATGATGCAAATTCACTTTATTAGGTAATTAAAAACAATTTAAGTATGGCATCTTTTACAAGCTGCTAAAAAAAGGCTCTCCATAGATTCCTTTGCTGTTAAATCCTAAGTTCAGAGTCAGAAAAAGTGCTGGGAAAGTACAGCTGGTATTTCTGAACGAGCTGAAATATGAAGTATTTCTGGGACTGTATCAACAAGCCTGATTTTTTCCCCTCGGGGTTATAATTGTGCAGAACAAGTCCTCACTGTGAAGCTTGCCAAAAAAGGTTATGATAAAATCATGGAATGTGAATGAAAAGAATCCACAGTGTAACTTTAAAGGAGTCGGCCTCTAAATTTAAAAATGTAGAGATGACATATGTATTGCATTTGTAATAGAAGTTTTCAGAACAAAATAATGCAGAATACAAGAACGCTCCTCCGTTTATGGCATAATATCTCTGGGCCAGCAAGTACATGAAATAGAGAGGGCAGCCAACCAGAGAGTGATGAGGGCACACTGCAGACCTGGACCTCTTTGTCTTTGCAAATTAATTTTGTACTCTATATTTGAGCAAAAATGAGCCATTGACTAAACATGTAATTATCAGGAAAGCTGATTAGGAAAGTTGGAGTTCCTTTTGCTTTCAGCATTGAAGACTGGTGAAAAGATTATGGACTTAGGCGGCTCTGCCACTTGCTTTATGACCTTGGTCAAGTTTCCTAGCCTCTGCGTGTTTGTCTACTCACCTGTCAAGTGGAAGTAAAGATGGTACTCTCTTTGCACAGGAGTGCGTAGATGTATGAGAGTGTGTAGCGACACAGTGTTCACACATAGAAGGTGCTCAGTTAGTAGACATTTCTCTAGCATGACCTAGAGAATTGAATCCTTAATAGGAAACATTATTATATGTCAAAATATTTTTTCTTCTAAGTCCTTGTTGGTATTTAACTGTTAACTCTTCCAGTTTATATTTCAGTTACAGTGAGTTATATTTTTCAGTGTGGTGAGTAGGCTCATTCTTGCCTTAGATTTTTTGTTCTTGCTGTTCCCTGTGCCTGGAACATGCATGCCTTGTTATTTGCATGGCTGATTTCATTCAGATCTCTGTTCAGATGCCATGTCTTCAGAGAGGGCTTCCCTTGCCCACCCACTAATGTACTGCACCCACATCCCTGATTCTGTGTCAAAGCATTTATCACCCCTGACCTTAAGCTGCGTAGCTGTCTGTTTATGGTGTATCTCCCCCAGAATTGTAAATCCAGGAAGGCAGGACTTTGTTTTCTTCCCTATTCTAAACCCTGCACCTAGCATCCCTAGCACATGAAGTCATTTGATAACCATTTGTTCAATGACTGAATGAAAGAAGGATTGGAGAGGACTTGATAAAGTACACCTCGGCTGGTACCATGAGGAGATCTGTCGCCCAGTAACACCAGCTGAGGGTCCTTGTGTTTCCCTAGGCTGACACCGCGGCTACTTGGGGTCTTCAGATTTTAGGGTATAGCAGAGTGAGGTGTGAGGAAGGACAGTGATCCCAGGCTCTTCCTCTCTTTACTTTGTGTTTTACCTGCTAAATTCTGTGAAACTGATATTAAATCTAATCCAAATTTGAGACACATTGAATTATTTTTTAAGTATTTGGAACTCCCAGGGATTGTCTCAGAATGGTCATGTGCTACATGTGAGCACATATGTGCATGTGTGTGCATGTGTGTGTCAATCAGGACTCATTTTGGGGAAAGATAGAGTACCTAGCAGGAGTTCCTGAGAGGTGCAAATGGTTAAAGTTTGGGTGCTAACCAAAAGGTTAGTGGTTCGAGTCCACCTAGAGGCTCCACAGAAGAAAGTTCTGGCAGTCTATTTCCAAAATCTCAGCCATTAAAAACCCTATGGAGCACAGTTCTGTTCTTACACACATGGAGTTGCCATGAGAATCAAGTGGACGGCAACTTTTTTTTTTTTTAAATCTAAATTTTACTAGTCCCTTTTATGTTGCTTGTTTCTCATTAATAAGCATGCAGCATATCTGCCGTTATTTTTAAGTAACCATTTTAAGTGATTTTGAAATAGAAGGTTTCTGTGTCAGATGTGTGGGACTCTACAAAAATTAAATAATAATAGTGAGAATCTGGCAATATAACTTTTATCATCTCTTTTTTTATAGTAGTTTTTGATTTGCCTTTGTGTTTAAGTCTGTGTTTAAGCAGAGAACTCTTGAATGCATTTGCTACCCATGATTCATGATTGTACTTGTCCTGTTGTATACGGACTTGGAGAAGGTCTAGTAAGAGCCAAGGGAATAGGTGTTCACACAGGTTGAAGTAGCTAAGATTGATACAAACTTTCTACCAATTACTGTACAATCACTGTGTACTGGCTATCCCTGTCAGTATTTTAAGGGCTAATCTTTTAAAGGAAGATTATTAAATACGATGAAACCAGCTTATTTTCCCTTAATTACCTTTTCCTTTCTGTTACAAGTGGTAATGTCACTAGTCTTTCTCTATCTGGGGCAATATTTTTTTTTTTTTTTTTAATTCTTACGGTGCCAGTTGCAAAGAGTTGCCAGGGCAGACAGAATGAAAAGCTTGTTAATTAACTTAAGTATTATGTATAGATTTGTTAGACACCACAGAAAAAGAGTTAGTAGAGACTTCTTTTCAGGTGGGTAAAGTTAGAAATTCAGAGGTAATGTCAGAAAAACCTTCTGATTGATGAGAAATACATGGTGTGGCTATAGTTTTCTCCTTATTTCACCATGGAAGAAAGAATCATGGAGTCATAGATGAATAAATGAAAATTACTGGAAGTATTTATTTTAGAAACAGGCTGAGGAAGAAGGTCTCAGAAAACAGTTTTGGATGCTATGGTAACCATAGTTGAGTTTAAGTGACACATTGAGGTCTGGTTGGTGAAGGGAGGATGCTGGGTCAGGAAGGGTTCTAGATAATCTATTGAAAGGTGAACAGAGGTTTGAAAGAAGAGAAAAAATTAAGGATGTTAACAATTTCAAGTTAAGAAGAAAGAAGATACATATCTTAGGAATCTAAATTCTTTGAAAGCATCATTCTACAATCTACCAAGTCATTGTAACAGGCATGAAACTTATACCTACCAGTGATGCAGTTAACAGCATAGCTTTGAAAAATTAAGAACTGTTAGAAATATGAGAAGTTATTAGTTCATAGTGGGAGATTTTTATAAAACCTCTCGGAAATGAGATTGAAAAAATATAAGATATTGGTGATCTGAATGTTGTAATTAAGAAGCTTGCTTTAATATATATATGAAAGTTTGTATCCAGTCAGCAGAGGATACATGTTCTTTTCAAATGTCCATGTATTTAAAAGTTGCTCATAAGAGGACACACACATAGATATACACACACACGTGCCAAAAAAAAAAAAAAAAATTCAAGAAATTAACCAAGGAGAAAGCTGTATAGCCTACATTCTCTGCCTTTGAACTAGAAAACAAATACGTAAAGGACAAAAAGGAAATCTTGGTCAGTAAAGCCAGAAATAAATTAGAAAACTTAGATGAATTAGATACTTTTTACTAGAATATAAGTTAGTAAGGGTGATTCTGGGGCTCTGGGGGCACAGTAGTTAAGAGCGCAGGCTGCTAACCAAAAGGTCAGCAGTTCGAGTCCACCAGCCAGTCCTTGGAAACCCTATGGAGCAATTCTGCTCTGTCCTGTAGGGTCTCTGAGTCAGAATCAACTCAACGGCAAAGGGTTTGGTTTTTTTTGGTTAAGCGTGATTTTAAAAGAAGTAGAATCCCTGTATAATCTAATAACCATAAAGAAATCTGTTCCTTCTCCCTTTAAAAAAATGCGTTGAGTTTAGATAGTTTCACAGATGGGTTATATGAAAACATCAAAGAACAGATAATTCTTGTGTTATTTAAACTGTTACTTAAACTGAGGTAGAATGCTAAACAGCTCACTAGAAAAGTTAGTGTAACTCTAGAACTATGACTGGATGAAGCTAGCACCAAAAAAAAAAAAAGGAAAAAAAAAGAGCTACAGACTAATATTGCTCCGTCTTATGAATTTAAAAAAATTTAAATGCTAACAAGTTAAATCCAGCAGAATCGTTTAAAAAAACAAACGGTTTATTCTAAGAATGGCTGCTGGGTGGTGCAGACAATTAAGTGTTCAAGTGCTAGCCGAAAGGTTAGCAGTTCAAACCCACCGAGGGACACCTTGGAAGACGGGCCTGGCAGTCTGCTTCTGGAAGTCCTAGCCTTGAAAACCTTGGAGAAATTGCAAGTCTACGTGGGGTTGCCATGAGTCAGAATCCACTTCTAGGGCAACTAACAATGACAGCATTCTAAGAACACAAGGATGGTTTAAAATCTACTAATTTTATTATAGGAGCCCTGGTGGTGCAGTGGTTAAGAGCTTGGCGGCTAGCCAAAAGGTCAGGAGTTCGAATCCACCAGCTGCTCCCTGGGAACCCTATGGGGCAGTTCTGCACTGCCCTGTAGGGTCTTTATGAGTCATTAACAGATTAAAGAGAAAGCCCATATGACATTCTTAGATCCCTTAATCTCTAAAACTGATTGACTTACTCATGGTTCAACAAAGGTACAGCAAAGGTACAGCAAAAGCAGCCCTTAAGTAAATAAATCTTTGGAGGCTTGAACTGCAAAACACACATCAAGGGGTAACAATGTTGGGACTGTTAAAAGGAAACAGCAGAATAGCATTCTGCATTTTAATGGAAACATGTTTTGTTGAAGCATGTTTGAAAAGTCTGATTATACATATCAAATATTTTGCAAAATAAGAATGTAATAGAATATGATAAAGAATTAATTATATCAAATTAACAAGAGTAAGAATTAAGTGCTCTTTGCAATTGAAGTCATTGAGCTTTTACTAATTATAAAACAATGTGTTTGTGTTTGCCAGATAAGGAGTCTACTGAATGTACTTTACAAACTCCAGTTTAATCAGTTCCCACAGCTCCTCCACAGCTCTTGGATTCATTCTGTTCCACACTGATGGAGATCTGAGACAGGAATTCCTCCTTACTTAGTCTTGTTCTCTTCTCAAGGCAGGTCCTTGGAGATATAATATGAAAATGGGACCGTGCAGATTCCCTTAGAGGTAGCTTCTATTTGATTCAGACACGTGTAGGGTATGTATGCTATAGAGGTCCCATGAGTCATGCAGTGAGTCAGGGCTGGGTGAGAGGGAGCAGGGGCACAGCAAGACAGAACAGCTTTAACAGAAACCACATTTCTGGTCAGAGAAGAAGCAGAGCCCAGAGAATTCTACTAAGGTGGAAAGACGGGTAAACCAGAAAACCAAACCAAGTTGCCTGTCTTAGTTATCTAGTGCTGCTACGACAGAAGTACCACAAGTGGATGGCTTTAACAAAGAGAAACTTACTTCTTCACAGTAAAGTAGGCTAAAAGTCTAAATTCAGGGCGTCAGCTCCAGGGGAAGTCTTTCTCTCTCTGTCGGCCTTCTTCTCATTAGTGTTCCCCAGACTAGGAGCTTCTCTGCGCGGGGACCCCGGTCCAAAGGATGCGCTTTGCTCCTGGCACTGCTTTCTTGATGGTATGAGGTCTGCCTGTCTCTCTGCTTACTTCTCTCTTACAAGAGATAAAAGGTGGTGCAGGCCACACCCCAGGGAAGCTCCCTTTACATTGGATCAGGGATGTGACCTGGGTTAGGGTGCTGTTACAATCCAACCCTAACCCTCTTTAATGTAAAATTACAATCACAAGATGGAGGACAGCCACACAACATTGGGAATCATGGCCTAGCCAAACTCATACATTTTGGGGGGGATACAGTTCAATCCATGACAATGCCATTGAGCCAGTTCCAACTTAATGGTGACCCCATGTGTGTCAGAGTAGAACTGTGCTCTATAGGGTTTTCAATGGCTGTGATCTTTTGGAAGTAGATTGCCAGGCCTTTCTTCCAAGATGCCGCTGGGTGATTTGAACTGCTATCCTTTCAGTTAATAGCCAAACGCTAAACTGTCTTCACCACCCACGGTCTCCAGAAAGAAGGACAAGGGCAAATTAAAACACAGACTGGTGATTCTGAAGACAGGAAGCATGTTATTAGAGAAGCATAGCTGGAACAAGATGGACCAAGCTTCACATCATCATCTCATCATTTACGAGCTGTATACCCTTGGGCACCTTGACCTATCTGAACCTTAGTTCATTATCTGCATAATGGAGCAAATAGTAATGTACCTCATGGCATTATTGTGACATTAACACGACCTGTATGTTAATAAAGTATGCTTCTACAGCAGCAGCTGTCCACTGGGCCTTAAGCTGCTTGTTCGATGTAGACCTGTTGATGGTAGCCAGAAGGAGGTGCAGAGGCCTGCAATAGAATGTTGCCCCTGATTGAGGCACAGATGCCGTGAAGTGACATCAGATCCAAATTAGAATATTAGAGGGCAGTCATAAGAAGGAAGGTTCCATGAGTGTGAGAATCTGACCTCTTCATCTTATGGCCCTCTCAGCACACCAGCTACCCAGCTATGGTAGTACGTGTCTGTCTGCCTCCATATTCTTTCTTTCCAACTTCCTCCCATGTCTCCCGTCTCCTCTGATGCTCTGCACCTTTCTGCTCTTGCCCAGGTTCCCAAACACTACTCTTCCAAGAAGAGACCCATTTTTCTGAATCATTCCCCTTCCTCTTCCTATGCAGTCAAAGCTCTTACTTCCCTCATAGTCAAATCTATAGTCTTTAAAATGGCCTAAGGGCCCTAAATGACCAGGTCCACTGTTGCCTTTAAAACCTCTTCTCCTGTTCTTTCTCTCGCTCATTTTGCTCCATCCACACAGGCCTCCTTGCTTTTCCTGGGGCACAGGAGCACAGTAGCTGGTACTTCTTTTGGGTTGCTCTTCCCCCAGATATCTCCATGGCTCACCCCTTCACTCTACCCAGTCTTAGTACAAACATCATCTTCTCAGTGATGCCTAATCTCATTAGATTTTAACTGCCCCCTCCCTGCCCTCCTTCTCCTAAGCACTCCATTCTCCTTTACTCTTTTCTGTTTTTTTCCCATAGTACTTATCACCCTTTACTACTATATAATTTACTTAATAATATTTATTTCTGTCACTGTATTATTGTAAACACTACTACATTGTAAACTCCACTGCATTGTAAACTCTGTTTTCTTTACTGATGGTCCCAACCTGCTGGAACAGCAGATGCTCAAAAAATTCTCTTGAATGAATTTACTAAAATTATGAGTATGAAGGATTTCTTACACTTTGGTTTAATTAGACAAGAAGTAGTTAGACAAGGAGTATACCCAGTGAAATGAAAAATACAGCAGTCAAGGCATAAAACGATCTGAAGAGCAGGCTTGACTTTGGAAATTGATCTACTTCTGTAATATCAAGAGCAAAATGAACTGGAAATGAGGAGGCCTAGATTCTTGCTTTTGTTTCACCAGTGACCTTCTGTAAGTCACTTGAGGTCTTGGGCCTCAGGTTCTTCATTTACAAAGTGAGACTTACCAGGTGACCTCTTGGGTCCAACCCTGCTATTCGATTCTGTGATTGGGTTTTATTTTCAGAAGGACAGAGAGTTTATGTAAACATACCCCAATACTACACAGCATCATTTATACCCAGCATTTCCCAAACTCTCCCCTAAAGGTCATGGGCTGTGATTATATAGTTTTGGTTTATTCTGGTCTTTTCCTGAAGGACTTCATGTTGTTGTAGGCTGCTGCTTTTTTTAAAATTTTTTTATTGTTCATTAAGTGAAAGTTTATAGAGCAAATTATTTTCCCATTCAATAGTTTGTGCATAAAGTGTTCCATAAAATTGGTTTCAAGATGTTGGTTTCTTAAAACCGTAAACCATGAAGCTGAGCTATGGTCCATGGCTCCACAACCTAGAGTTTTACTATCCAGTAGTAAAACCTTTGGGTATCACCTATCTTGATTTGAGTAGATGACACTAGAGAAAGGGGATGAAGTACATTTGATGGATCTCTGTTATATGATAGAAACACACCAGGTGTCATTTAGGGAAATTACATGGAGATTTGCCTTTTATCCACCTTGCTGAGTTGCCACATTATAGAAATGTATACTCTTAATAGAAGTTCGTCTAATCTATTCTAAACACAGACCATTAAGGTAGAGCTCTTCCACGTTGGTTATCACACACCTTGTCTCCTGTCCCTGAGGCAGCCATGATTTATTTGTGAGCCTTTCCATTTTGGTATTTAAATACAGAGTGCTTTCAAAGAACAGCCTTTAAAACTCTTGCAGTTAGAAGATCTCTCAGCTCTTCAATGACTAAGTTCGGTTTTCAGATTCTCCATTGCATGTATGCGTCTTGCCTTTTCCTTTCTTTATTTTGGCCATTGCACTGGACGTTGGTTTTTTCAACTGGAGTGAGTAGGACAGTGGAGGAGAAGGGAACTGCAGACTCACCATTTTGGTGTCATGGGCAGACCTGGGGAGAGATTTTCATGGTCAGCTAAGCTGAGCTTGAGGGTTCTCCCTGGATTTCTTTCTTGACCCTCCTCTTTGGTTAGTAAATAGATCATCAGGACTGTCTGTGCTCCTGACCGAAGTACCTCACACTGCCCCTGGGCATGTGCTAAATTCTTTCTCTCTCATTTAGAAGAGAAGCCAGATTGCACCAAGGCCCGCTGTGAAGTCCAGTTCTCTCCGCGTTGTCCTGAAGATTCCGTTCTGATCGAGGGTTACGCTCCTCCCGGGGAGTGCTGCCCCTTACCCAGCCGCTGCGTGTGCGACCCTGCAGGCTGTCTGCGCAAAGTCTGCCAGCCGGGATACCTGAACATACTAGTGTCCAAAGCGTCAGGGAAGCCGGGAGAGTGTTGTGACCTCTATGAGTGCAAACCAGGTATGCGCGAGCTTTGTCTCAGCAGCCTAGCTCCTTTGTATCCCAGAGGGTAGCAGGCCCCTGCTTGGCTACCCCTGCCTCTCCTTCACGTGAAGATAAGCATTCTTGTCAGTGCATTGCAAGTCTGCCATTTGGGCTAATGGCAGCCTGACTTCTGGCCACAGAACCAAAGTGATAACCCACTGGTACATAAGCGCCTTCAGAGAGGAACTTTGGCTTTTTCTCTTTTCTTCTTTATTTTCCCCTCTTCAAATTATGCTTGATGGAAGGGCGGGTAATTTGATATTTATGGTACTGTGGCTACCTGCTTCATTCCCCAGAGAAGGTCATAGCCCTCATTTGCAGATACATGTGTCACTTTAAAGTATTACATTTAAAAACAATCATCATACGTGAGACAGTTATTTTTAGGTAAATATATGCATCAAAATGCTAGAAATTTTATAATGAAACACTCAGCCCCGATCTTCCTCCTTGCCAACTGCCCCATCATCCATCCCCTTTACTTTATAGCTTGTGCTAAGTCATCTTTGACTATCTACTCACCTTCTTTGCCGACATTTGATTTGTTGTTGTGTCCCAGCTGCTTCTTGCTTTATAGTATTTCTAACATCCTTGCTCTTGTGGCAGCATTTCTAATATGGTCTGTGAACCCATCTGGACCGTAGTGATTTCCTTTTTGCAAGTTTCCTGCTAGTTTCAGTGCTTCAAGCATAAAATTCCTTGTCCATCTGTTGAACTGCTCTATCTGAAACACCTCTGCCTGAATGTCACCGTCCATATAACCACCATTGGTTTAACTGTCTCTCTCTGTCTTCATCTTAACTTTTAAATATCTCATCTTCCCTCCACATTTCCTTGCACTGAAAACTTAGGATATGCTGCAGTTCTGTAGCGTTGACTATACTAAAAATGTCAGCACAAGGCCACAAAGACAGGGTTTCTGGGAAGCAGGGGATCTTTGGAAGTTTATCAGGAGCCACTGTTCTCATTTCAGGGCTCAAAATGCTTTGAGTAAATGTAGCAGTAAACAGTGCCTCTCTCTTTGCCCCATTCCAGTTTTCAGCGTGGACTGCAGCACTGTGGAATGCCCCTCTGTTCAGCAGGCTGTGTGCCCCCTGGATAGCTACGAAACTCAAGTTAGACTCACAGCTGATGGGTGCTGTACTCTGCCAACAAGGTTGGTTTGTCATTAGTTTATCAAGTTCTCTCCTTTGTCTTGTGTATTAGTATCGTTTAAGGTACGGTTTCAAGCATGCAATTTGACTTCCCATGGGAAACCTAATACCTTCCTGTTTCTGTGGCAAAATCACTGAGCTGTTATTATTACTTGGTTTTTACATATATCTTTTCTGAGATCAAAGCCAGGTGTCTTCAGGTTAAGTCATTAACCCTTATAGATTCCGCATGTAGGGGTGTCTGTGCACTATTGAAGGCTGGGAACTATGCAGGCAAACATATCCCTCTGTATGTAGATAGGGAGGGAGTGAGGTATGTATCAGTACTAGGCCTGCCATTTGAATCTCTGCAGTGAATGTTAATAGTTGCTTAAACAGTGTGTCCAATGTGATGAAAGGTTGCATGCTTAATAGAAGTGTTCCCCAGGGATCCTTGATGTTTGGAATCACACATCTACCAGACCCATTACTTTCTGAGGCAAAGAGGAATCTGAATTCTTTAGTGCTTTCTGGAATAACAAAGGCATCTCTCTTTGGCTTTGTGGGGAAAAAAGCTGCCGTCATTTTAGTTGTAGTAGTAGGACATTCCCTTAGCCCTACAGGACTTTCTCCAGAACCAGAGGGCCTCTGGGTCCTGTCCTTGACAGCCTGTATAGCACTGTCATGTCGCTGGGGCATTGCACTTTGCTTTGGGGAGGACTGTGCTTGGGTTGTGGGGTTTACATTCTGTTTTCCCCCCACTGTGGACTCCCCTCTTCTCTGCCAAGAACTCCCCTCAGTGTTTCTCATGCCCTGCCCCACAGAGTCAGTGCCTTCTCCTGGACCCTCAACTAGAGCCTCTGACTGCATTTACCTCACTTCTCTCAACTTCTGTTCTACGTTTAACATCAAGAGTTAAAACCGTGCCTTATTTAGCTCCATTTCTGACCTCTTCTCCCAGAGTCCCAGTGCCAGTGCCAAGCACCTAGCATCTGTGTTTGTGAAGTGAGTAGCTGCGATTATACATATGGTTTGATGATAAAGGAATATATGTGGTCCATAGTTAAGTATCAGTTATTTGTCCGTAATTAGAGTAGACATCCAGAATCTGTTCTGACGGTTACTTTTTTGGCAACAGATATAGGTGATGTTTTATGACATGATAAATGTAATCAGTGTCACTGGATTGTACGTGTAAAAAAATGTTGAAATGGCAAATGTTATATATATTTTAAGGAGCCCTGGTGGCACAGTGGTTAAGTGCTCGGCTGCTAACTGAAAGGTCAGCAGTTCAAACCCACCACAGCTCTGCAGAAGAAAGGCCTGGTGATCTGCTTCCATAAAGATTACAGCCTTGGAAACCTTCTGGGGCAGTTCTGCTTGCCGTGCAGGGTCACTCTGAATCAGAATTGACTCGATAGCTCACAACAACAACTTACATGTTTTTATCAAAATAAAAAAAAATTTATGAAACATTAAGAAAAAACAAAACATTAGATCTTTGTCATCCATAGATTTCGTCCTGTCAGAAACCTAGGATTCTCTCAGACTCATTTTACAGTTTCTGCCCTACACTTTATACTGTATCATAAAAACAGATACAAAGATTTCTTGTAAAGATAACATACTAACAGTGGTGCAGCAACCTTCTTATGACATTACAATGAGGGAATTTAGGTGGAGGTACTTTGGAAGGGGTGAAGTATTGTACAAACAAAAAGTATTAGGTACTAATCAGCAAAGGAGGAGAATGGAGCATTACTAACTGTAACAGATGCTCCTTCAAGGTATTCATGGAAAAGAATGTGGCACATTATATTGGAGAACCTAATTAATCAAAACTAAGCCAATTGTTAATGAATATGTTCTTCAGTGAAGAAAAGGAACAATTCTCATTTCACTGTTGCAAATGTACTGTAGCACCAAGTGCATACAGGAGGCACAGTAGGCTATTTTTTCAGTCACTCTGGGGGTAGAGATGGGTAGAAGTTACAGGGAGACATATTTAATCTCAGTTTAAGAAAGATCTTTCTCACAACTAATGATGTTCAGTAATGAATTGGGCTGCTTCCTGAGGTAGACCAAACTCCCCTGAACTGAGTAGAGTTCTCTCCGCCTGGATGGCCACCTGCCAGGAATACTTAGAAGAAATGTTACGTCGGAAAGGAGATTCAACTAGATACCTTCCATTTTTTATGTCCGAGCTTCTGTGAGTCTAGTAAATATAAGTCTTAGGATGGTTACTATTGTACTGACATAATTTTTTACTTTGGCACCAAAACTGAAGAGTGGTCAGAGTTAAATGTGCCTCTCATGATGAAATTGAGAACACGGAGAAGGAAGTCATTCAAAGTCCCACTGTAAATTATTTGCAGAGAAGGGATACGTTCTCACAGCTCTTTAGTTTCCTGTATTTGCAACAGTCAGTGACCCATTCTCATCCCCTGCCACTTCTCCACATGCAGTCTTTGTTCCTGCAGGATGAGGCCCACTCCTCGGGCTTGCTCATGCTCTGTGCCTTTGCATTTGCAGTGGGCTCTGCCTGATTGCCTTCCCTTTTGCAATCCACCTGGGCAGCTTCTACCCCTCTTTCAGTACTACATTTCCTTCTCATTGAAGTGTTCGCAGTCTTTGCCCCCTAAGGATAATCTAGGTGTCCTTCCTCTGCACCTCTGCCATCCCCTCTTTATCACAGCAATTTTAATAAATAATATATTGAAATAATTTCTCTCTTTATCATACCGCATATATTGAAATCGTGTGTTTTTTTTTTTTTTTTTTTTTTGGTCAGTCTCTCCTATTCTGTACAATTCTTGAGGATGGGGAGTATTTTGTAGTCCCTAGGTGGTACAAACAGTTAATGCACTTGGTTCTATCTTAAAGGTTGGTGGTTCGAGTCCACCCAAAAGTACTTCAGAATAAAGCCCTGCCAGTCTACTTCCGAAAAATCAGCCATTGAAAACCCTAAGGAGCACAGTTCTACTCTGACACACATGGGGTTGCCATGAGTCAGAGTTGACTCAGCAGCTGCTGGTTTTTTATATCTAAACAGGACTTGATATACTATGTCAATCTACATTTATCAGTGAGTAAATGAGTGGATGAATGAACAGGCACACTCTTAGCCATGATTATTTCTGTGATGATTTATATGTTTAAGAAGAGAAAAATAATATGAATACTTTTAGTTTCTTGCTACCTTACTGCCATTGGGAGGTACTATTACTCCTTGCCTCGCTTTAAAACCCTTACAGTTTTCCTCCAGCCCCCTTTGTTATGGTCCAGGACCCTTCAATACTGTATAAACCCTCCATCCAAGCATTGCACTCATCTCTCACAGCATGGGATGCCTTTCTCTCCCTTCCACCTTCTTTAATAGTGTTCATCCTGCAGGACTCCAGTTAGATTCCACTTTATTCCATGAGGTCTTTGTGCTTCACCCAATACCTATCCCATCCTCTAGGAACTTCCAGCATATCCTTTTCCATGTTGCCAATTAATCATCTACTTCCTTGCACTATTATTCAACTGTTACATACATAAAGTCTTATCTCTCCAACAAAAAGGCATTTATAGAGGTCTAAATTGTGTCTTCTTCTTTTCTTTCACTCTGTGTATGCATTAATACTGAATGAATTGATGAATGCAGAATGTGCTCAACTATGGCTTAGTCCTGTTCAGCAAGTTTAGCATATTAAATGGGTTCCCACCTATTAGTGGGATGATAGACAGACAGATCATACTTCGACAAGAGAATGAAAACCCAAACAATCTTGTGTAAATGGAAATTAAAAAAGAGAAAGCCTAGTATGTAGTAATAGTGGTAGTATTTTAAAAGAAAGAGCTACACACCTTTTCTCCTGTGTGTGAGCCATGTCAAATCTTCCCTCTTTAAGAGCATTATTTTGATAATAAAGTACAGCATTTTGGAATATATAAAAGCCTATAATGATTATTGGACCTTTGCTAGCATATTTATAAAGACGGTTATTAAGAACTTAGAGCCATTTGAGAGCAAAGCTGATTATGTAGTGAATTTAGAGGGAGAAGTCCTTCAAGTTAGGACAAAATAAGGTAATATATCACTATGTTAACAGCAGTAGAGATGTATCTTAGGTAAAAGCAACACACCCCACCCCCCCCTTTTTTTTTAATAAGCATTTAGTATATACTTTCCTACACTAGAAAGGGAGTTTGTGGACTTTCCCCCCCTCATCTTAACAAATAAATTCCACCCTCCTCCATTGCCATTAGAATGGATGCCATTCCTGGTGAGACTGTTTCCTCCATTTAGATCCCTGACCATGGGTTGTATGCATTCAGCTCATTCATTCATTCATTTACTCATCGAACATGAGTTGAACTCTTGCAAGTGACAGACTCTACTCTCTAGATGCTCTTACTGTGCATGGATGCCTTTTTTCACTTCTGTACCCTGATGAACAGATTTTCCCACCTCCCTCTGGTCCTTCTAAGTATAGGTTATTTCTTCTTTCCTTGTCACATCTCGTTTTTTTCTTTATGACCCCTCCTTTTGTATCTTTTCTCCTGAATTTCATCCTATTTGTATGTCATTCTTAAGTGTTATATTATTCTCCTAACCATTATCAGCTCTTCCTTTCCTCAACTTGGTTTAGGTTTTCAGGCACCCTGCTGTTTCTTTTCATCCTTGTCTCTTCTATTGGCACTGGGACATAATCAGAGCTGTATGCCAGCTCATCATACATTTCAGGAGAGGATAGTGAGGGGTGAGGATTGATGGCTCTGGGTCTTACCTAGGTCTTCAACACTGCACGGTGATAGGATCATGAACACCTTACGGTCTGTAGAAGTCCCTTTTTGTGTATATGCACGTGTGCACACAAATGCCTCCTCCACGCATAGCAAATTTACAATAGAGAAATGTATAAGTCAGATTCATTAATCCAGATGATGTCTTTTCAGGGAAGGAAGAATAAGAAAGTCTTTAAGCAACATGTAGATAACAATAACAACAACACCTTAAATGTGCAAGGTACCTTGCTTTTTACAAAGCATTTTCGTTTTAGTTGTTCTCATTTTATCGTTACTCTGACTCCGTGGGGAATAGACATGAAAACTGAGATTGAGAGATTAAGTGACTTGCACAAACTCACAGACCTTCCAGGGTATACGGAATAGAGCAGGTCAGAGTCTTCAACTCTGGTTCTCTGATTCAAAGCCTTATTCTCTTTCTTTTCTGGTAACAATGTTTTGTTACAGTTGTTTTTAAGTCCAAGAAATATATGAATGAATGTGAGTATTTTTCCAACATATTTATTTACATCAGCATAATATGCATTAACAAAATACATGTATATTTAGGTTATTTATTGCTGTGTAACAAGCCACCCCTAAAAGGAGTAGCTTAAAACAACAAAGTTTGATTATGTCTCATCAGTTGACTGAGTAGTTCTTCTGCAGTCAGCTGGCACTTGGCTGGGGCTCAGTGGTCTAAGGTGACCTCACTCACATGTACGGCAGCCCATTGGGCATGGCTGCAAGGGTCTCCCTCCCTGTGTGGTCTTTCATCCTGGGCTTCTTCATATGATGAGAGAAGTGAGAGAGGAGGTAGCAAAGCCTTTAGAAATTGTCTTAGGCTGGGTTCTCTAGAGAAGCAAAACCAGTAAAGCATATAAATATATATAGAGAAAAAGATTTATATCAAGGAAATGGTTCACACAGTTGTAGAGGTGATCACATACCAAATCCAACATGGAAGTGATCACAACATTATATGACTGCCAAAACACTGAGAATCATGGCCCAGCCAAGTTGACACCCATTCTTAACCATCACAGAGACCAAGACCTGAAAGTAGACACCATCATCACTTCTGCCACATTCTGTTAGTCCTGTTCAGCAAGTTTAGCACAGGGTCATCTTTCATTCAACGGGTGAAGAATAGACTCTTAATGGGAGGAGCTGCCAATAATTTGTGGCCATTTTTATGTACATTTAACCAAACATCTGTGCCCTTTAGATTTCATGTTTTGATTGCAGAAAGTTGGTAGAGTACTGCAGCTATGTGACCCTTTTCTAAAGACTCAATGTCCTTCTGGCCCTGGGGCTCCAGGTACTTGGGTGTAATTCAGGCAGTCTTGTAGTTAAGCTCCAACTTCCCTCAGCAGCTGCCTTTCTGCCTCGCTCTTCACTTGCCAGTTGGCACTTTACCTGGAAGTAGATACATGGTTTGTTAGCCTCTGAGTACCACCTCAGCTTTAAGCATCATTTAGCCAGGCATTATTTTTAGCTCCTCTTTGTAAGGAATGTTGTGACTACCTAGTTAAACCAGGTTTTCTTTCATCACACAACAAAGAGTGCTATTTTGGATGTCACAAGATCTACCTGATGAAAGCAGGTCAATTTTCAAAACAAAACTTTGAAACTTGTTGCATAGAAATTCTCCTTTGTGATGTTTAATATCAGCTGAGAGAAGTGGATCCACTAGATGTGGTTGGAGGGTAGATCCAGCCTGAGCTGTACGTCTCTGTGCCCCAAATTCTGTGTCAGCCAGCCCGGACCTCAGAGAGCCCAACTGTGCTCTCTCTCAGGAAGAGCATTCCTAGGCCACAATCTTTTCTCTAAACTCTTTGTCCTCTCCAATGTACGTGCCTAATTTTACAGAGTCTTCACTTAGCCTCTGTAATTTTTCACCAGTCTTTCAGATACAAGCTTACAGGGTAGACATTAATTAGTTAAAAATGTAGGCAGTAATACCTCTACCTTATTAACTTTCACTGTAAGTCAAATGAGTTTTTTTAGTACTCTTATGCCTTTTCATTTTTTTAAGCAACTGTTTTCATATTTTTATTAAGGTGAATGAACTTAATATGTTATTGACAGCCACTCATTCAAAGTTCTGTTTAATGAGATTTATCTCAAATGTATTATAAAATGTTACATTTTCAATTTCTCTCTATAAATGTACATTTCTTAAAAGTTGTTAAGAAAAGTCCAATCCATTTATTTTGAGGTAGAAATAAATTAAGTCATTGTCTACAATGTTCAAAACCTTAAAATAGTTTTTTTCCTGGCTTGTGTACATTGCAACTGGCCAGGGTCCCAAGCACTCTCCTGGCTCCAGCTTCTGTCTGAATAAATGACCTGATTTTCTTCCAGAACCTATAGCTGGAACATTTATATCTCTTGCTTTGTGTGATGCTATATCAAAAATCCTGTTTTCTTTTTCCTTTCTTTAATAGACTTTATTTTCTAGAGCAGTTTTTGGTTTACAGAGAAATTGTGCAGAAAGTATAGAGTGACCATATACCCCACCCATACACATCATTTCTCCTATTATTAACATCTTCCATTTCTGTAGT
Source organism: Trichechus manatus latirostris (assembly GCF_000243295.1). Classification (NCBI taxonomy): domain Eukaryota; kingdom Metazoa; phylum Chordata; class Mammalia; order Sirenia; family Trichechidae; genus Trichechus; species Trichechus manatus. Next base: position 27,794,895 of record NW_004443941.1, on the reverse strand, counting down.
ACGTTTGTTAAAATTGATGAGCCAGTATTGATAACATTGTTATTAACTAAAGTCCAAGAGAGCCAGACTATGGCCTTGAGTATATCCAACCTGAATTTAGAGACCATCTCAAGAATAGATTTGATGCATTGAACACTAATGACCAAAGAACAGATGAGTTGTGGATGACATCAAGAACATCATACGTGAAGAAAGCAAAAGTTCATTAAAAAGACAGGAAAGAAAGAAAAGACCAAAAGGGATATCCGAAGAGACTCTGAAACTTGCTCTTGAATGTAGAGTAGCTAAAGCAAAAGGAGAATGAATAAGTAAAAGCTGAACAGAAGATTTCAAAGAACACCTGGAGAAGACAAAGTAAAATATTACAATGAAATGTGCAAAGACCTGGCGTTAGAAAACCAAAAGTGGAGAAATGCTCAGCATTTCTCAAGCTGAAAGAACCAAAAAAAAAAAAAAATTCAAGCATCAAGTTGCAATATTAAAGGAGTCTATGGGGAAGACATTGAACAACTCAGGAAGCATCAAAAGAAGATGGAAAGAATACACAGAGCCACTGTACCAAAAAGAATTGGTCACCGTTCAGCCATTTCAGGAGTTAGCATATGATCAAGAACCAAAGGTATTGAAGAAGTCCAAGCTGCACTGAAGGCACTGGCAAAAATAAACTAGCTCCAGGAGTTGATGGAATACCAACTGAGATGTTTCAACAAACGTATGTAATGCTGGAATCACTCACTCGTGTATGCCAAGAAATTTGGATGACAGCTACCTGGCCAACCAGCTTGAAGAGGTCCATATTTGAGACCATTCCAAAGAAAGGTGATCCAGGAGGCGGGGCCAAGATGGCGGAGTAGTTAGATGCTTCTGGTGGACCCTCTTACAACAAAGACCCAAAAAAACAAGTGATTCAATTATGTATGGTAATCTGGGAGCCTGGACATCAAAGGGAGAGACGGTTTGGAAGCAGCAAGGAGTTGCCAGACCTGACCCAGGGAGATCCTGAGCCCTTCAGGCCTGAGCAGATTGTGGGTGAGTGGTGAGGCAGGCAAGCAGCAGAGCTCGGGAGATGCATTCTCCGCACCATGAGAGACCCAGCGACAGAGAGTCTACACGACCACCCAGAACCAGTGAGAAGCAGCCCTCATTGGCGAAAGATAAGTACTAGCATACGACTTACCGCGCGGATCAAAAACACCCCTCTTAGGGAAAAACCTCTCTCCCATTTACCTCCCCGCTCCCTGCTCTGCACTGGGTCCCAGACCAGCTTCAGCAATTGCCGAGTCCCCTGGGCCGGAAGTAGGATCCGTCACACACTGGGAGCCATTCTCCCTGCCTTGGAGAGTGAACAAATTAACAAACAGGAAAAAATAAACTGCCGGCTCCCCTAAGCAAGGAACCCAGGGTAGGCACAGCTCCTTTGCCTAGACGCAGGCATAAGGGATCCAAGGACTTTGAGTGCCTTTCCCCCTACATAGACTTGTGTGGGCCCCATCTTAACAGCGGAGGCCCTTATTACTGCAGTACAACAGAGTATCTACCAGAAGTCTAACTTCAACTTTTTTAGTTGTGAAGTGGCAGGTACTTGACATTTGACATTGCTCTGCCTATTAAGCAGGGTCTTCACCTACCCACCTCAGGGGCCTGAGGACTGGTGGCTCCACCCACGCCACCTAGACACCTGTGATAGGGGCCCATGAATAAGAGCTGCCCCCTAGTCCTTACAGTCAACAGCATTAGGTGCTCATAGTCTGGCTACAAAACCGACCCACCTACACACTCCAGGGAACAGGGACACGCCTTCTTCCTGGACACTCGGGGGCAGTCATCAGCCCCCTGCTTTGCTCCGAGTGTATCTCCCTGCTGCAGCCAGATGCCTGTGTCTATGCCAATCACCCATGCCTGTCTAGGACTGTATGTGAGCCTACTCCACACACTTGGTGGTTATCTACCTGGGCACCTGAGCTGAATCCATACAGGAGGAGTGGGTGGACTCCTGAGCTCACATACCTAGTAACAGATC
>NW_004443941.1:27791363-27792775 GCF_000243295.1 Trichechus manatus latirostris | reverse complement strand
AAAAATATGAAAAGCAAACACATAAAGAAAAACGACTCAGCATAGAAAATTAAGTGGAACAAAGAAACTGAACAACACACAAAAGAAGACATCAAAATGACAGCACTAAACTCATACCTATCAATAATTATGCTGAATGTAAATGGACTAAATGCACCAATAAAGAGACAGAGAGTGGCAGATTGGATTAAAAAAAACACAGTCCATCTAGATGCTGCCTACAAAAGACACACCTTGGACTTAAAGACACAAACAAACTAAAACTCAAAGGATGGAAAAAAATATATCAAGCAAACAACACTCAAAAATAAGCAGAAGTGGCAATATTAATCTCTGACAAAATAGACTTTAAAGTAAAATCCAGCACAAAGGATAAGGAAGGACACTATATAATGATTAAAGGGTCAATACGCAAGGAGGAGGACATAACTATAATGAATATTTACGTACCCAGCGACAGCGCTCCAAAATACATAAAACAAACTCTGGCAGCACTGAAAAGAGAGATAGACAGCTCCACAGTAGTAGTAGGAGACTTCAACACACCACTTTCAGTGAAGGACAGAACATCCAGAAGGAAGTTCAGCAAAGACACGGAAGAGCTAAATGCTACAGTCAGCCAACTTGATCTCATAGACATATACTGAGCACTCCACCCAACAGCAGCCAAGTATACTTTCTTTTCCAACGCACATGGAACAGTCTCCAGAATAGACCACATATTAGGCCATAAAGCAAACCTGAACAAAATCCAAAGCATCGAAATATTACAAAGCATCTTTTCTGACCATAAAGCCATAAAAGTAGCAATCAACAACAGAAAAAGCAAGGAAGAAAAATCAAACACATGGAAACTCAAAAACTACTGGGTTATAGAAGAAGTTAAGGATGGAATAAATAAATTCATAGAATCGAACAAGAATGAAAACACATCCTGCAAGAACCTTTGGGACACAGCAAAAGCAGTGCTCAGAGGTCAGTTTATATCAATACACACTCCAAAAGAGAGCAGCAAAAGAAGCCTTCAGGCGCAAGAAGAAAGGAAATAATAAGAATTAGAACAGAATTAAATGAAATAGAGAACAGAAAAACAATTGAAAGAGCCAACAAGACCAAAAGCTGGTTCTTTGAAAAGATCAACAAAATTGATAAACCATTGGCCAAACTGACAAAAACAGGAAAGGATGCAGATAACCCATATAAGAAATGAGATGGGTAATATCACATGAGACGCAACTGAAATTAAAAGCATCACAACAGAATACTATGAAAAATTGTACTCTAACAAATTTGAAAACCTAGAGGAAATAGACAATCTCTAGAAACTCACTACCTACCTAAACTAACACAAACAGAGGTAGAACAACTAAATAAACCCATAACAAAAGAAGAGATTGAAAAGGTAATTAAAA
>NW_004443941.1:27715812-27790127 GCF_000243295.1 Trichechus manatus latirostris | reverse complement strand
GATACATAGACCAATGGAACAGAATTGAGAATCCAGACATAAATTCATCCACCTATGAGCAGCTGATATTTGACAAAGGCCCAAAGTCCAGTGATTGGGGAAAAGACAGTCTCTTTAACAAATGCTGCTGGCATAACTGGATATCCATCTGCAAAAAACTGAAACAAGACCCATACATCATACCAGGCACAAAAACTAACTCAAAATGGATCAAAGACCTAAATATAAAATCAGAAATGATAAAGATCATGGAAGAAAAATAGGGACAATGCTAGGAGCCCTAATACGTGGCATAAACATAAAAGGAACCATAAGTAACAATGCACAAGCACTAGAAGAGAGACTAGATAACTGGGAGCTCCTAAAAATCAGACACTTATGCTCATCAAAAGACTTCACCAAAAGAGTAAAAAGACAACCTACAGACTGCGAAAAAAATTTTGACTACGACAAATCCAATCAGCCTCTAATCTCTAAAATCTACAAGATAATGCAAAACCTCAACAACAAAAAGACAAATAACCCAGTTAAAAAATGGGCTAAGGGTATGAACAGGCATATCACCAAAGAAGACATTCAGGCAGCTAACAGGCACTTGAGGAAATGCTCACGATCATTAGCCATTAGAGAAATGCAGATCAAAACTACAATGAGATATCATCTCACCCCCACAAGGCTAGCATTAATCCAAAATAATAAATGCTGGAAAGGTTGTGGAGAGACTGGAACACTTACTCACTGTTGGTGGGAGTGTGAAATGGTACCACCACTTTGGAAATCAGTTTTGCACTTCCTTATAAAGCTAGAAATAGAAGTACCATACAATCCAGCTATCCCACTCCTTGGAGTATAGCCTAGAGAAATAAGAATCTCCACACGAATAGATATATGCACAGCCATGTTCATTGCAGCACTGTTCACGATAGCAAAAAGATGGAAACAACCTAGGTGCCTATCAACAGACAAATGAATAAACAAATTATGGTATAGCCACAAAATGGAGTACTACGCAACGATAAAGAACAACGATGAAGCCATGAAACATAACATGGAGGAAGCTGGAGGTCATTATGCTAAGCGAGTTTAGTCAGTTACAAAAAGACAAATATTGTTTAAGACCACTATTAGAAGAACTCAAGAAAAGGTTCAAACACAGAAGAAAACATTCTTTGATGGTTACGAGGGTGGGGCAGGAGGGTGATGGTTATTTACTAACTATGTAGTAGATAAGAATTATCTTATGTGAAGGGAAGGACAGCATACACTACAGGGGAAGTCAGCATAACTGGACTAAACCAAAAGCTAAGAAGTTTCCTGAATACAGTGAAATACTTTGAGGGACAGAGTAGCAGAGTTAGGGATCTGGGGACCATGCTTTCAGGGGACATCTAGGTCAATTGGCATAACAAAGCTTATTAAGAAAGTGTTCTGCATCCTACTTTGGTGAGTGGCGTCTGGGGTCTTAAAAGCTTGCAAGCAGCCATCTAAGATGCATCAATTGGTTCCAAACACCTGGAGTAAAGGAGAATGAAGAAAACCAAAGACACAAGGTAAGTATTAGCCTAAGAGATAGAAAGGGCCACATAAACCAGAGACTTCATCAGCCTGAAACCAGAAGAAGTAGATGGTGCCCAGCTACCCCCAATGACCACCCTGACAGGGAACACAACAGAGAGTCCTGGACAGAGTAGGAGAAAGGTGGGATGCAGAACTCAAATTCTAGTAAGAAGACCAGACTAAATGGTCTGACTGAGACTAGAGGAACCCCAGAAAGCAGGGCCCCTGGATTCTTCATCAGCCCAGAACTAAAACCATTTCCGAGGCCAACTCTTCAGACAGGAATTGGACTGGACTGTGGGACATAAGGTGATATTCGTGAGAAGTGTGCCTCTTAGCTCAAGTAGATACAAGAGACTAAACAGGATGCTTCTGTCCTGAGGTGGGATGGGAAGGCAGAGAGAGTTAGGAGCTAGTTGAATGGACATGGGGAGTCGGGTGGAAAGGAGTGTGCTGTCACAGTATGGGGAGAGCAATTACAGTCACATAACAATGTATGTATAAATTTTTGTATGGAAAAAAATCAAGAAGAAAGGTGATCGAACGGAATGTGGAAATTTGTTGAACAAAATTGATAACACACACAAGTAAAATTTTGCTGAAAATAATTTAGAAACAAGTGCAGCAGTACATCAACAGGAAATGCCAGAAATTCACGCTGGATTCAGAAAAGGAAGTGGAACAAGGGATATCATTGCTGATGTCGGATGGATCTTGGCTGAAAGCAGAGAATACCATAGAGATGTTTACATGTGTTTTATTGACTATGCAGAGGCATTTGACTGTGTGCCTCATAACAAATTGTGGATAACATTGTGAAGAATGGGAATTCCAGAACACTTAATTGTGCTCATGTGGAACCTGTACATACACTACGAGGCAGTCATTCAAGCATAACAAGGGAATACTGCATCGTTTAAAATCAGGAAAGGTGTGTATCAGGGCTATATCCTTCCACCATACTCTTTCAGTCTGTATGCTGAGCAGATATTCTGAGAAGCTGGACTATATGAAGAAGAATGTGGCATCAGGATTGAGGAAGACTCATTAACAACCTGTGATATGCAGATGAAACAACCTTGCTTGCTGAAAGTGAAAAGGACTTGAAGTACCTACTGATGGATTATACCCCAACATAAAGAAAGCAAAAATCTCATAACTGGGCTGATAAGCAACATCATGATAAAGGGAGAAAATATTGAAGTTGTCACGGATTCCATTGTAGTTGGATCTACCATGTCCATGGAAACAGCAATCAGGAAATCATTGGGCAAATCTGCTGCAAAAGACCTTTAAAATGTTAAAAGGCAAAGATGTCACTTTGAGGACTAAGGTGCACCTGACTCAAGCCATGGTATTTTTAATCACCTCATATGTCTGTGAAAGCTGGGCAGTGGATGAGGAAAACCAAAGAAGAATTTGATACCTTTGAATTATGGTGTTGGTGAAGAATATTGAATATACCATGGACTGCCAGAAGAACAAACAAATCTGTCTTGGAAGAAGTACAGCCAGAGTATTGCTTAGAAGTGAGGATGGCAAGACTTGGTCTCACATACTTTGAACATGTTATCAGAAGTGACCAAATCCCTGGATAAGGACATCATGCTTGATAGTAGAGGGTCAGTGAAAAAGAAGATGACCCTCAACAAGATTGATAACAGTGGCTGCAACAGTGGGCTCAAACATAGCAATGATTGTAAGGGTGATGCAGGACCAAGCAGTGTTCAGTTCTGTTGTACATAGGGTCACTGTGAGTTGGAACCTACTTGATGGCACCTAACAGCAACAAAAACAAAGTCCATAGTTTACATTAGGGTTCTCTCTTTGTGTTGTACAGTCCCATGGTTTGTGACAAATGTGTAATGTTTGTCCACCATTGTAGTATCACACAGAATAATTTTGTGTCTAAATACGTCCAGTACTCCACCTGCTCATCCCTTCTCCCCCTTCTCTTGAACCTCTCTCCTGTTTTATTTTTTAATTAAGATTTAGAAACAGTCTATAATTTTTTTTCTTAACTTCAAGGTAATTAAATAATCTAGACAATCTGTTAGGTAAAATATTGATAGTATTGTGTGATTTCTGTTTTCACAAAAATACTTAATAGGCTATATTAAGCACATTAGATTCTAAGTACAGTTCCACTGGAAATGTTGGTAAGTTTGAATCATAGAGTTCAGTCCATGAAGCACAGGCAGTCCCTGTGTTATGGACAACTACTTAAGAACAGACTTCCATAAAGTCTGTTATATTAAAAATTTGAGTTAAATACAATAGTTCATAATAACGAACACACGTACTACTTTGTGACTCTCATGAAAAATTGTGCAGATTGAAAGTGTTTAAGTGTTTTATATGCATAGAAAGGTAAAATATATACTATATACTAGGACAAACATTTGACTGACACTAAGAACCACATGTACCTGTTCCGACTTACCTACAAATTTGACTTAAAGACAGACGTAGGAATGGATCTCGTTCGTAACCCGGGGACTGCTCATAGGTTCTTTCACTCTCCTGTTTCATAGATGAAACACATAGAGCTGGAGGTGTCCTGCCTAGCCAACGGCAGAGCAGACTGTGTGAGCACAACCACTGTGCCACACAGTCCCGCTGTGGCCCTGAGCTTGCTCCCAGCCAGCCTTTCCTGGCCCACCACCTGAGAGACCTCACCTTCTCCTGCTATGTCCTGCACTTCCCTTTGTTATTTTTTTCTGTAGGCAAATGTGTACACGTGAGTAAACCATTCAGTAGCTAAAGAACAGTCATACGTGTATCGCCTGGTGCTGTGCAGAGAGAGAGCAAGCCCAGATGCTGGGAGTGCTGGAATCCCAGCCCACTTCTGCTGCATTTGGCAAGCCTCTCACCACGTCTGGGTGTGTTTTCTTCTCCAAGAAAGGAGAAGGAGGGACTAGATGATCTCAAACGTAACCTCTACCTCTAAGTTCTCTGTCTTTCTCAATCCCTAAAGAGGGGAAGGAACCTGAGCGGCTGGTGACAGGAGGGTCCTGGGAAAGAAAGTCGAAGAAAAATTTTAGAATATTCTAGGACTCATAATATAACGGGAGAGATACATGGTCTGCATAGTGATAGGAAGGGAGGGAAGTCATAAAAGAATAGTGGGGTTTTTTTTTTTCCCACTTTCTTAAAAAAAATTGGGAAAGGCAAAATGAAATAAACTACTAGACTAATAACTTAAACCACAGTAATTAAAACAGATTGGATTGCAAAAACTGGTGATGATTCAGTAAAATAGATTGCCTGTTTGGTCAATGGCTAGCTGACTATTGCTAGTTATCTATTTTTACATCTATAAATAGCTAGCCCCTTATAGCAGGAGCAGGAAATACCTGGTCAAAGGCTGAATCCTCAAGATAAGAATTTACTAAACTGCTTTCTAACAGAATGTGAATCGCTCTGCCTGTAAGGCCTGCCTTAGTGTATGTGCCGAGGGGAAGTGGTTTGTGCATGTATCTTTGCACCCCCACATGCTCACCTGCATGAACTGCATAACCTGTGCATGGCTGCGGGCAGGCTCCCGGCGCCGTATTTGTTACTTGTTTCTCCCCGTCTGTTGACACGTCGCTTTCCCTGAGGTCTGACTCTTTGTCTGCCTTCCCTGTCACACTCTTCTTCCAGCTCCTCCATATTCATATTGCCTTGTTTCTGTATTTCACACTTAAGTGAACACACAGCATTATATTCATGGAAGAGTTTTAGGCTCTCTGTTCCTAACTTTGTGACTGGATCATTTTTTCTCTTATAAAACAAACTACTAAATTAAGTTCCTTTTTCCTTGCTTGAGCCTCAGTTTTATTTCTCTCCTATAAGACATTGACCTTAGATATAAGAGAATTTCCCACTCGTGTAGCAGCTCCAAATGCTGTAACTCCAGGAGGGAAATAAAATGACAGGAAGGATACTAACCTCATTGTATCTGGAAGATACGTCACATATACAGACCATGAACAGAATAAAGGACATGAGTTTTCCTTACTTTCAGTATAACATCTAGATATTCACACTGAGCTACTTCAAGTTGAAAATCTAGTGTACTTAGATCCCAGTCCTTAATTTTGGTTTCTTTGTGCTGTCAAGAAAATTCATGTTGTTGGTGCTATATAGCATTATTATAATAGATACTTAATAGATTGCTAGTACACTGTTTCTTGTGGAGAAATGTAAATCTTTAGAAAAGGAGTTTCTGTGGTTCCAAAATTCACAGCCTGAAATTAACGCGTACTGGCAGGTTATCCTTTTGTTTCAGAAGCTCATAAGCTTAATAAAAATTAATCTAGCCATGTAGCTACGGTGAGTAAAAAGAAGGTTCAGGTTTTAAAATGCTCAGTTAAATAGCAGATACTCATTGGGGACCTTATGGAAGACAGAGAACACCAGGCTCATTGTAGGGTATGGATGAATAAAACATGGCCTAGGCTTGAAGGAACTCAACACTGCACAAGTATCACCATTGCTGATTTCAAAAAGGTTCTGGACCTTTGGAGGGTAGAAGAAGGAAACACACACACACACAGTAATCTGACTTAAAAGAATCAAATAATAGACTGGCTTTCTACCAAATAATGAAAACTGAATTTAAGAACAGCTGTAATGTAATATGTTAGCTTTAAATTCAAACTAAGAAATTAAGGACCTAAATAAGCACACACGGATAATAGCTGGTGATAATTTTTCTTATCCCTCCATATTTATCTGTAAGGAGCCCTGGTATTGCAGTGGTAGTTTCAAAACACAGTTCTCTTCTTACCAAGAACTCTGTATATTTTCTTATTCCTCTTCTCCAGAACATCTGTCCACTTCTGAGCAATTGTCTCAGAATAACAGTGTTAACAGTCCTTAGCATTCTGTTTGCTAAAGTACTTACACTTGGGTGATTGAACTTTCTATAGCTCCTCACTCAACTCTTATCTCATAGCCCCAGCCTATAGTTTTGCTGGTCAAAGCCTTTAGGAAGGTGTTAGGGGTGGAAGTGGTGGGTAGGAGGGTTACACAAGGGTCAGACAGCAGAGGGATGGGACTATCAACACAGGATGCATCAGCCTAACTAGACAAATACGTCAAAGCCAGAAATGTCCTGATATGGCTTGAAACTGTCAAGTTCATACTCGAGGGTCAGGGAACACTTCCTTTTTTCTTCTTTGAGATAGTGTTAAGTTCTTTAGATCATCAAATAATATTCACTATATTCCTGTGCGCTTTTAACATTGTGCTGGGTAATTAAGTTGGTTGTATCATGCTTACTCAGCCTAACCAGTGGAAGTTGTCCCTGAATATGCATTTTCAAAAGGACTTTGTCAAATGAAGAGCCTTGTAATTAATTATCATGGCCATCTGTTTCCAAGACATTGTCTCCAAGAAAATGGCACCTATTATGTTTTTTTTTCTTTTTCTTTTTTTTTTTTTTTTAAGATTAGTCTCTTAGAGAAATTTCTCTAATTCAGTTCATTTTTTTTTGGTCGTTCCCTTTAATTTGTATAATTTGTCCAGCTGTTTTGTGGGGATAAATAAAATTAAATTGTACAATACATAAAATATGCATTAGCAGAGCACCAATTTAAAACATTCCTAACTATTGACATGCTATCATGGTAGCATTCACTCTGTTTTTTAAACACATGCAGGAAAAAAACTTGGAAGTATGTTTGAAGCTTTTCTTTCTCAACTAAGAAAAGAACATCTATTCTGTTACCCTCTGTCACAGTAATTTTTGGCCTAAAAGAGCAAGTCAACTCATAACTAAAAAAGCCAGAATCTATATTAAACTCTGATGTTTTTAAAAACAAAATAATTGTAGAAATCCCATGTTATTATTGGACCTATCCCCAGATTGAAGAAAATATTCTTTCCTAGAAGTAAAGCCTTTGCCCACTGGAGATGGACTATCTCCCATAGTAGAGTGTTTAATTTGTCAGTAATTCACTTCAGATGTGTAAGCCCTGTGCTTCCTGTACAAGTCCTTTATGCGGTTTGTGTTTCACCATGAATTTGACCCAGTACCATGTCTTACTTTATATTGCTTTCAGTCCTGAAAGCAAGCAAGGCTCTCACTCTGGCTTATGATTTGCTCTGAGTGGTCATGGACATCACCAGACACTAAATACATGGCCCTCTGACTCAGACTGGCAAAAAGAAACTTAATTGAAATCTTTTAAGACCTTTAAAAGTATGAAAGCAGATTCTGCAGCATGGACATTGAACCTCAAGGGCTGTCCCCACCCACCCTCATTTGATGTATCATCATCATGATGTGGACAAACAGAGTAACAGCTCAGGACAGTCCTGAAAAAATGCTTGTGATGTTACTTACATAGCTAATAAGCAAATCTAAAATGTTCAAATTGTACCTCTTCTGGAAATACGTAAAGAAAACCAAAATTTCATAGAATATATTTTACTTTTATTTGCACCTTTACATTGAATGTAAGTGATAAGGCGCCTGCCTCATTCTTGCAGTTGACACAGTTTGCAGAAGGATCAGGGTTATATTTGCCTGGTGGATGTTTAACTGCTTAACTGCAACCCTGGAGGTGGAGACAGTTGGTTTCTCTTGGACTCTCTCAGTCTGTTGTTGAACATATCACACAGAGAAGTGCATTTTCAGTTATCCTTCCCTGGCTTTGCTTTTGTTTGAAAAGGAGAGAAGTGGCATGTCATATGTCATGTGATAATATGATCAAGTGCTTTGATTTCCATAGCCGGATCGTGGATGCTTATAGTCTCACGACACTTTCTAAGACGTTAGAGTACGTTAGATTATGTACTCTTTGAGGACAAGGGCCCGCCTGATGTGTTTCTTCCTCATCAGTGCCTAGTACAGGTAAATACTCAGTGAGTGTTTTTAACTGAATTATACATACAGCCAGACTGTGGCAAATCCTAGCATCAAACCACCGTGGCGTACTTGGTCTGTTCAAGGTATTTTGAGTGTTTATCATGTTGCAGGCATTGTGCTACCTGGTGGGAATAAGATGTAGTAGTCACTGATGTTGAGGTGCTTACAGTCTAAAGGAGGGACAAACATGTACAAACCACCACCATTTAAACTGTTAATGTGCTTTAGAAGTAGAAACGTGCAAAAAACCATAAGCTCACAGAGCTTTTCAATTTGGAAAACTGAAGATTTGACTTTTGAGCTAAGTATTTAAGAATGAGTCAGAGTTCACCAGATGGAGAAAGAGGAAAGGGCATTCTAGGCTGATGTGGTCATTGATTTGTAAACTTTTAATTTGTCTTGCAGCTTAAAACATGAGCACTAATCCCACCTATCTTTATGATTCAAGAAAAATGGAATTAAAGACAGTTTTGAGTTTTTCCTCAGATAACCGTAACCTTGCAAGACCACATCACTTATTTAAAAAGTTTATTACTTCCATGCTTCTTAGTGTGGCATGGGAGGTCCCTTATTACCCAGCCCTGGCCTACCTTTCTAGCCATGTCTCCTGCCAGTTCCCCACAATATCCCCCAGTCTCCATCTCAACATAAATATGCTCCTGGTGGACTGAACCATTTGCTCCAGCCTAAACAGGCTATAGTCTTCATGCCTCTATACATTTGAGTATGTTCTTCCCTCTGACTGGAGTGTCCTTCCTTCTGCCCCGACTCCTCCAGGCTTGATGGACACTCCAGTCTGTGCCTCACCCCACCACACATCAGCTGTTTATTTTTGTGCCTCTAGTCAGACAAAGCATCATGGAAGACATGATTCTTGGGAATGATTGGAGGTCTGTAGGCAGGACGAGGGGGCTTCAGTGTTGAGGATGTAGAATAACTACTATCAGGAGTGTGCTTTCATCCAGCAGCCCTCAACAGCTTGGATATCAGCACAGAGGAGGTAGATCATTTGAATCACAATTTTCAGCTGACAGCCTTGGGACTGAAGTTGACCCCAAGATGCATTTTTAAATTTTTTTTTATTTGTCTTTTTGGAGCTGGGGGCATCTTTTAATTAGCAATATTTAAAAAGTGGGATTCTTCACATAAAAATCTGGCTTCTCTTGAGTAATAGCAACACTGACTGTACAGTTCTGCATGAACTGAGTAGTGATAGCCCCCACCAAACCAAACTCGTTGTGGAGTTGATTCCGGCCCATAGCAACCACATAGTACAGAGTAGAACTGCCCCATAGGGTTTCCAAGGAGCAGCTGGTCGATTCAAACTGCTGACCTTTTGGTTAGCAGCCAAGCTTTTAACCACTGCACCACCAGGACTCCAACAGCCCCGTACTCACATGCTGTCAGCACTCCAGCTCTTCAACCTCCCTGAGACCTCTGCTTCCTAGATCCGTCCCTTTTATCACAGGCTTAGCCTCATCCTGATTGCACTTCCTTAACAATACAGCCCAAACCCAGGGTGTTTTCATCTTTGCCACCATCTTCCGAATGCCTTTAAATTTCCTGCCCTGCCTCATCTGGTCCCTCAGCCTCAACTCCAAGTTAGTTAAACCCAAAGATGGCAAACCTGAATGTACAGTGGTTAGACAAGTATCTGAAGAGAGTGGAGATAGTTGGGTGGGGGTTGTAGACAACTCGAGGATTTGGGGGAGGCGGGGACAGCCCCCACAGAGGGCAAAATGCTTGACTCAGTGGGAACGGGAATCATCCCCATTTTACATATGATCCAGTTGAGGCTTAGAGGGATTATATAACTTGCATAATTTCCCATAGCTTCTAAGGGACCAGGACTCAAACCGGTGACCATCTGATGTCAGAGTGTATTCTGCCAAAGAGGATTTCCCCTTAGGAATTGAATAGGAGACAGAGCCACAGAAAAGAGGGGCTTACATGGAAGGAAAGTAACATCTGGGGAGCAGCCAGTGGTCAACTTGGAGAATGCTGACCTTCCTTTCAACCTGTGTGAGTAAGTGAGTGTGGGGGAATTTGCAGTCTCATTGGAGAGGGCTACAAGGAAGTACACTTATCCCTCACTTACCAACTAGCTCATTATCTGGCATTTCACATTTACAACAATAGTAAAAAATGTACTATCCAACTATTTAGAACATTAATGATGTACATCTGGCAGTAACAAACGGCGAGGTATGAGGCAAGACTAACACTGGACGTGATAGTTAAGGTTATGTGTCAGCTTGGCTGGGCCATGTTTCTCAGTGTTTTGGCAGTTATGTAAGGATGTAGTTTGGCAGTTATATAATGTTGTAGTCATCCTCCATTTTGTGATCTGATGTCATCCTCCATTTTTGCATAAAGCCAGTTTTCACATAACTACTTGATCTTTGGAACCTAACCATGTCGATAAGTGAGGAATGGGTGTAGTGTCTTCAGGGGAGAGCTGGGTAAGTGTTAGAAACAGATTTGAGTCGTGCATCTTCTGATGATAGTCAGCTGATAAGGGAGTTTGTCTTCAGAGAAAGGGTTGGGGGAAGCAGGGGGCAAACAGTTGGGAGAGAGGTTAGCAAGAAAGGATGAGTCCCTGAGAGGCAGAGCAGTGCAGCACAGGGAAGCGCATTTCCTGGAGGACAGGACAGGAGATCAGAGAATCTTAAACACTTTGCACTTATGACAAGGGTGAGAGCCCTAGGAATTGGCTGCCCACATGGACCTAAGTAGATGTTTGATATAAAGTCAGTCATTAGAGCACCACCCCAACTTGAGGCCACAGATGAATCTGGAGGCCTAAAGGAACCTTAGCAGCTCAAGCGGCAGAGGTTTGCTCAGGTTTTCAGTAGAAGGTTAGTCCAAGTGTCACTGGTGCTTGTTCTTCATGTGCTGGGGCAGGGAGTTGAATAGCCACATCCATTGGGTCTTCATCTGTAATTACCCATCTGACACTTTCCCTAAACTGAGGGCCAGGACCCTGTGTATCCCCAGGCCCACCTAGAACTGTGTCGACTACATGTAGACACTCAGTAAATAGTTAGGAAATAATTGTATGTGGATAAACAAGCTGATTCCAAGGTCAGAGTCACCATTCCTATTAAGTTGGCAGTTGCAGGCTCTGAAATGAGAATGACTTAACGTTGGTATATTAAAACTTCTATCAACATCCCAGACCCACTCCTCCTTTCCAGAATGCCATGTGCCAATTTCCCTTTTCTTGCTTTTCCTAACTGGTCTTCCATGCCTCTCTCACTCCAATCTCATCTTTACTCTCTAGGCCAGCCAGCCAGCCATGAAAGCAAACGCCAGTGTCTTTCCTCGAGACCTAAGAAATGAGGGTAGAGAGTCTTCCTCTTCTAGGACATGGTCACCCCTCATCAGTTTGTTGGGCTGAGCTAACAGTAGTTCAGGATACCCAAGCGCTAAAGTTTTTAATGGTCACAGGGCTTAGGGATGATTTTCAGTTGTGTCTGTGCCTCTGGTTCCCCTGGCTGATAGAGTCCCTTTTGAGCTTCCCCGACTCTCTTCTTTAGCCAGTCGTATCAAGGTGGTAATTTATGTAAAGGGTCATTGCTCTCAGTCCTCCCAGTCGCCCCCATCTAGTTACTATGGGGTGTGAAATAATTCTAGAAAATAATTTTATAATTCTTATGGAAACCATGTGGTCTTACAACTTCTGTTTTCCAACACTTGGTACCACTTTCTTTCAACTTAGCACCTTTAAAATAAGTTTCCTGGGCCCAGTGCCAGGCCATCCTTGAGGGGGGAGCCGTAATCATCTGTCCCTTGAGAAAGCTAGAAAGAGAAGAGTTACAATGAAACTCTTCTCTTATTAAGGGCTTATAATGGGCTTTATTAGTAGTACTGATGTTAGGAAATGCAAAGCAATGTTTTACCCAATTTTCCTTAATTTATACCTTCCCTATTTGGAGTTGCTGGGTGGTGCAGACAGTTAACATGCTCAGCTGACTAACAGGAAGGTTGGAGGTTCTAGTCTACGCAGAGGTGCCTCAGAAGAAAGGCCTGGCAGTCTACTTCTAAAAAATCAGCTGTTGAATACCCTGTGGAGCACAGTTCTACTCTAACACACATGGAGTTGCCATGAGTCGGAATCAATTTGATGGCAGCTGGTTAACTGGTTAATTTGGAACATACCCTTCAGTTTCTCTGATCTAGGGAAAACAAAACACAAAGGTAATGTGCTGTTTTTGGTTATACAGGTAACAGATCACTATAAAGAGGAGTGGGATGGTGGCCAGAAGGAAGTGTGTGATCCTAAGAGCTGGGCCATGTACTTTCTGTGGCTAAAGCAGACGTTTCACTGCTTTGGTGGTGAAAGTGGAAGAGATTGTATAGGGATTAGCTGAGAAATGGTGAAGGAGGGTTAGTTACTTAAAGAGGTACTCAGGACATGTGATAAATTGTCAGCCTAAGGAACTTTCGTAGGGAGGAGTGCAGTTTTCAATAAGTATCATCAGACCCTCAGGTGGGAACCCTATTTCTTCATGAATGTTGTACTTACAGTCTTTTTTTTTTCTTTCCAGCTTATATATTCCTTGAAAGAGGCAAGATATTTAATCAGTAGAAAGATAGTACATCAAATTTAATTAAAATTGAAGCTACTTTTTATAGAATAGAAATGTGTTTTACATGTAATTACAATTTCCATTCCTGACAGTTATTTTACTAATAAGCCATGTTGAATCCTTGTAGAACAAGTCCTCTGCCCTTTTAATTTCTCATTTATCCTTGTTTTGTGAGTAAAAGGAGACCTCCCTCCCACATGTAAATAGTAGTTTTTGATTTATAGGCAGCAATGTCTCCCTTTCGAAGGGCTCAAGCACACAACTCAGATGTGGAATAAACCCAGTATAGGGAGAAATATTTTCCAGATGGCCTCACTGAGTTGTTGATGTTTTCCCCTCAGGATGTAGGTAGGGATAGAGGTCTGCCTGGGGAAGATGAGGTATCCGATTGTTTGCTGCTTCCAAACTCCCTCCTCTGCAGAAAGAGCTTATTGAACGGGAATGTTAGAACAACATTTGCCCTCTGCTTTGCGTGGCGCCCACCACTGGGCACATTCCAGGGGCTCACCTGTTCTTTGCTAAATGGGTGATGGGGTGGCAATGAGGACCCCATCCCCATGGCTGCCTCTAGCGACTTCTCAGAGCTTAGTGTTCTTTAAGGTTCTCCCAGTCATTCTGGTGAAACAAAAAAT
Organism: Trichechus manatus latirostris; assembly: GCF_000243295.1. Taxonomy (NCBI): domain Eukaryota; kingdom Metazoa; phylum Chordata; class Mammalia; order Sirenia; family Trichechidae; genus Trichechus; species Trichechus manatus. The sequence goes on along the minus strand of NW_004443941.1, from coordinate 27,776,487 downwards.
TAACTCTTCAACTTAATTGTGAAGAGCCTTATATGTGCCTCATATGTACCATATCTAGCATATTGTTCCTTCTCCTCTATTGCTTACACTCTACTTTAGTAGATAAAGAAACCCTTGTAGATATGTAATTACACCCAGAAATTACCAAGAAAGCTTCAGAGAGAAGACCCAACTTGAGCTGGTCCTAAAGGTTCAAGTTCTTGGAAAGGAGGAGGAGCTGTGGGTGGAGGGGCAGGATGTGTGATGTGTTCCAAGGACCGGGGACAGGCAAGTGAGAACCAAGAGAATAGGACGAGCTGGGATCAGACTGTGGCCATGATGGGAATAGGAATGACAATGAGAGCATCATGAGATTTCATAATTAGGAGAGAGTTCATTTTGAACCAGCCATCCCATTTTTTTAATCCCCCATGCATCTGTCAGTTTGTCATACTGTGGGGGCTTGTATGTTGTTGTGATGCTGAAAGCTATGCCACCGGTATTCAAATACCAGCAGGGTCACCCATAGTGGACAGGTTTCAGCTGAGCTTGCAGACTAAGACTAGGTAGAAGGACCCAGTGGTCTACTTCTAAAAGGAATTAGCCAGTGAAAACCTTATGAATAGCATCGGAACATTGTCTGATATAGTGCTGGAAGATAAGCCCCTCAGATTGGAAGGCACTCACAATACGATTGGGGATGAGCTGCCTCCTCAAAGTAGAGTCGACCTTGACATGGATGGAGTAAAGCTTTCGGGACCATCATTTGCTGATGTGGCATGACTCAAAATGAGGAGAAACAGCTGTAAACATCCATTAATAATGAGAACCTGGAATGTAAGAAGTATGAATCTAGGAAAATTGGATATCATCAAAAATGAAATGGAACTCATAAAGATCAATATCCTAGGCATTAGTGAGCTGAAATGGATTTGTATTGGCCATTTTAAATCAGAAAATCATACGGTCTACTATGCTGGGAATGACAGCTTGAAGAGGAATGGCCTTGCATTCATCGTCAAAAAGAACATTTCAAGATCTGTCCTGAAGTACAACGGTGTCAGTGATGGGATAATATCCATACGCCTACAAGGAAGACCAGTTAATACGACTGTTATTCAAATTTACACACCAACCACCGAGGCCAAAGATGAAGAAATTGAAGATTTTTACCGACTTCTGCAGTCTGAAACTGATCGAACGTGCAGTCAGGACGCACTAATAATCACTGATGATTGGAATGCAAAAGTTGGGAAAAAAAGAAGAAGGGTTGGTAGTTGCTAAATATGGCCTTGGTGATAGAAGCGATGCCGGAGATCGCATAATTGAATTTTGCAAGACTAACGACTTCTTCATTGCACGTACCATTTTTCACTAACCTAAACGGCAACTATACACATCGACCTCACCAGATGGAATACACAGGAATCAAATCGACTGCATCTGTGGAAAGAGATGATCAGAAGAAGGCCAGGGGCCGACTGTGCATCAGACCATCAATTATTCATATGCAAGTTCAAGTTGAAACTGAAGAAAATTAGAACGAGTCCACGAGACCCAAAGTATAACCTTGAGTATATCCCACCTTGAGTATATCCCACCTGAATTTAGAGACCATTTCAAGAACAGATTTGACACATTGAACACTAATGACCAAAGACCAGATGAGTTGTAGAATGACATCAAGGACATCGTACATGAAGAAAGCAAGAGGTCATTAAAAAGACAGGAGAGAAAGAAAAGACCTAAATGGATGTCAGAAGAGACTGTGAGAGTTGCTGTTAAATGTCGAGTAGCTAAAGCAAAAGGAAATAATGATGAAGTCTAAGAGCTAAATAGAAGATTTCAAAGGGTGGCTCAAGAAGACAAAGTAAAGTATTATGAGGACATGTGCAAAGACCTGGAGATAGAAAACCAAAAGGGAAGAACATGCTCAGTATTTCTCAGGCTGAAAGAACTGAAGAAAAAATTCAAACCTCAAGTTGCAATACCAAAGGATTCTACAGGGAAAATGTTAATGCAGGAAGTATCAAAAGAAGATGGAATGAATACACAGAGTCACTATACCAAAAAGAATTGGTCGATGTTCAGTCATTTCAGGAGGTAACATCCAGGAACTGATAGTACTGAAGGAAGAAGTCGAACCTGCACTTAAGGCATTGGCAAGAAACAAGGCTCCAGGAATTGACGGAATACTAGTTGAGATGTTTCAACAAAAGGATGCAGCGCTGGAAGTGCTCACTCGTCTATGCCAAGAAATTTGGAAGACAGCTACCTGGCCAACAGACTGGAAGAGATCCATATTTATGCCTATTCCGAAGAAAGGTGATGCAGCTGAATGTGAAAATTATTGAACAATATCATTAATATCACATGCAAGCAAAATTTTTCTGAAGATCATTCAAAAGTGGCTGCAGCAGCGTATCGACAGGGAACTGCCAGAAATTCAAGCCAGATTTAGAAGAGAATGTGGAACCACGGATATCATTGATGATGTCACACGGATCCTGGCTGAAAGCGGGGAATACCAGAAAGATGTTTACTTGTGTTTTTTATTGACTGTGCTAAGGCATTCAACTGTGTGGATCTTGACAAATTATGGATAACATTGCGGAGAATGGGAATTCTGGAACACTTAATTGTGCTCATGAGTATTCTGTACATGGATCAAGAGGCAGTCATTCAGACAGAACAAGGGGATACTGCATGGTTTAAAGGCAGGAAAGATGTGCGTCGGGGTTGTATTCTTTCACCATACTTATTCAGTCTGTATGCTGAGCAAATAATCTGAGAAGCTGGGTTATATTGAAGAAGAACGAGACATCAGGATTGGAGAAAACTCATTAACCACCTGCGTTATGCAGATGACACAACATTGCTTGCTAAAAGTGAAGAGGGCTTGAAGCACTTACCGATGAAGATCAAAGACTACAGCCTTCAGTATGGATTGCACCTCAACATAAAGAAAACAAAGATCCTCACAACTGGACCAATAAGCAACATCATAATAAACAGAGAAAAAATTGAGGTTGTCAAGGATTTCATTTTATTTGGATCCACAGTCAGCACCCATGGAAGCAGCAGTCAAGAAACCAAAACAGTCATCGCCTTGGGGAAATCTGCTGCAAAAGACCTCTTTAAAGTTTTCAAAAGCAAAGACGTCACCTTGAGGACTAAGGTGCACCTGACCCATGCTGTGGTGTTTTCAGCTGGCTTATATGCATGGGAAAGCTGGACAATGAATAAGGAACACTGAAGAAGAATTGACGGCTTTGAATTATGGTGTTGAAGAAGAATGTTGACTATACCATGGACTGCCAAAAGAACAAACAAATCTGTCTTGGAAGAAGTACAGCCAGAATGCTCCTTGGAGGCAAGGATGGTGAGACTATGTCTCACATACTTTGGACATGTTATCAAGAGGGATCAGTCCCTGGAGAAGGACATCATGCTTGGTAAAGTAGAGGATCAGTGAAAAAGATGAAGACCCTCACTGAGATGGATTGACACAGTGGCTACAACAGTGGACTCAAGCATAGCAACAATAGTGAGGATGGCACAGGACCAGGCAGTGTTTTGATCTGTTGTGCATAAGGTCGCTATGAGTTGGAAACGACTCGACGGCACCTAACAGCAACATCCCATTTTATGGATGAGAAAACCAAGCCTTTGAGAGTTTCAGTGGCTCAGTAGTGGTTACACACTTTCTGATGGATGATTGTATCAGATAGTAAATAAAGTTGTTCTTTTCTTCCCTCATAGTTTCAAGTGTATTCAGGGAGGAAGGAGTTTTTGTAAATGATCAAGCAGGTACTAATAATTACCATTCCCATTAAAAAGTTAAAACTAGCTGTAGTTGGCTTCTTTCAGTGGAATGTGCAAATTAAACTGTGACTACCCTGCCCCTCTAAGAGTGAATTTCTCAGAAAGGGAGTCCCTGATTACTTTCAGTGGAATCTCCTTGAGAGGTTATTATATGGGCAGATTGCAGAGCTCTGCCCCAGACTTTCAGAAAAACAACCCTGGACTGTGGTGACCCGTATTCTGTGTTTTAAACAAAATCCGTAAGTGTTTCTTCTCACACTAAATTTGTAAGACACTGCACCTATAAACTCTCAGTCTAAAATTTATTATAATAAAAAATATAAAAACAATATGTGATCTAACCCCTGACTTAGTAGCCATGAAAAAAAAGTATTCCAGACTATTATCTGGATGCTTGTATCATACATTCTTTCACTTACAAGATGAATAAAACCTGCACCCTGCACTGGAGAAACTCACAGAGAGGCAGAGGAAATCGCGTGACAAGCAGGCACACTCCTGACATTACGCTCAGAGGAGGGAAAATTAATTCTGGTTGCTTCCTTTGAGCAGAGAAGGCCTCGATGGGTGGGTGGTCCTAGTGGCTGTGTGGAATTCGCCAGGGGCAAAGGAGAGACATGCATTCAAGTTGGCATGGACACATGAGCTGTGGCTGGAGTGATAAGGGGTGGGGTGTTGTATTCAGTGAATGGCAGGTAGCCTTTGTTGCTAGAGAGTGGGATGTAGGATGGAACCGGTAGAATACTGAAGCTAAAAGATAGGTAGAGGCCAGGGTTGTGAGCATATTATAAGCTGTGCCCAGGAGCTAGGACCCTGGCTTTCTGACCTGCCTGGGACTGTCTGTGTAGTCCAGGAAGCAGAGAACATGAAGGGAAAGAATAGGTATGCAGCGCCTTCTAGGCAGCAGAAGCAGCCAGCGTGGGCCTCTTAAGGAGGTGAGTGCCCTGTAGGGGCTAGATGATTTCTGAGTGCTGTTCACCAGGCACTCAGGCACTCAGATGCCCACTAAGCTGAATCCATTACCTCCATGAGAAAAAAAGACAGCTTAACCAAATCCCACCTGGCTGCAGCTGTGATTACATTATGCAGAAATTCATTAATGTGGTGCATTGATTGATCATTATCTTAATACTGAGGATAACATTAGAGGCTTGATTTTTTTTTTCTGGCAAATTGCAAAACAGGTTGCCTCTTGTTTGGAGTTAAAAGCCCTTAGCCCACATATCGTATGATTCCATTTAGATGAAATGTCCAGAATAGGCAAATCCATAGAGATGGAAAGTAGATTAGTGGTTTCCAGGGGCTGGGTGGAGGGAGCAATGGGGAGTGACTGCTAATGGGTATGGGGTTTCTTTTTAGGATGATGAAAATGTTCTAAATTAGGTATTGGTGGTGGTTGTACAACCCTGTGAATATACTTTGCTGTTGTTGTTGTGAGGTCATCGAGTCGGTTCTGACTCATAGCAACTGTACGTACAACAAAATGAAACACTGCCCGGTCCTGGGCCATCCTCACAATCATTGTTATGCTTGAGCCCATTGTTGCAGCCACTGTGTTAATTCATCTTGTTAAGGGTCTTTCTTTTTTTCACTGACCATCTAATGAATGTACTAAAACTACTGAATTGTACACATTGAAAGGATGAGTTTTATGGTTTGTTAATTATATCGCAGTAAACCTGTTTGTGAGGGTGGCGCAGGACCAGGCAGTGTTTCATTCTGTTGTACAAAGAGTGGCTGTGAGTCGGAACTGACTCGACACCACCTAACGGCAACAACAACAAAAGCTGTTACTAAAAACCAGCCGTTAGCGTTTCTGCTCAGGGTGTCGTGCAAATACCAGCTCTGCCTGTAGTGGCCTTTTTGAGCTCACAGCATAGAAATCTTATCTCAGTTCTTTGCTTCCCACTTTCTTTTGCATTTTTGTTTTGTTAGTTAATAGTATTCCTCTTTCTTCATTTCCAGTTCTGTTCCATTTAAGAGATATTTATTTAGTGACTGTACATAACAAATACGAAAAGTACATGTGGTAAGATGGGTACTCAAGTCACCACAGAACAGAGTAAGAGAAGTGCTTTCAAAAAAGTACGAAGTTTGCAGATTCAGAGAAGGAGCTGTTATTTGGGATTGGCCTAGAAAGGCAGCTAGAGAGGAGGGCTGGGGGAAGATTGTTCAGGAGGGAGCCAGGTAGGCAGCACAAAGTGAGGGCTTGAGTGGAGAATGGTAGTGTGACTGACGCATAGGGAAAATGAAGGGAAATACTGGGAGATGGAATTGGAAAAAGAACATGTAGATTTGAGAGTAGGGAATGGTAGACTGAGGGATTGATAATGTAAATGAAGAGTAACTGAAGGTTTTTGACTGAGGAAGTGCAGGAATTGAGCCTTAGGAAGAGTATCCAGGCACCAGGGTGTAGTCTGGGTTGGAAGAGGGAGAGACCTGGATGGGGAGATGAGGTTTAGAGCTGGAGAGGGTGGGGTTCTCAAAAGTGAGAGGTAAGTGGTGACATCAACTTAATTAAGCTTCTGTTTCTCATGTTAGTCTTTTTCCTCTGCCCCTAATACACAGGCTTTATCCAGGGATTGGGGTAAAGGTAAGGGGAAGGGGAAACGAAAAAAGAATAAAAATGAAGAGAAAGAACTGGTGAGGACAAGGTACAGTGTGCATGGTTCATAGTGTGCATGGTTCAGTTGTTCTGTAATTCAGCATTTCCTCTTCATGACTCAGTAGACGAGAATCTAGTCCCTTCTAGTGGAAAACACAGAGAACAGGAAGCCCTATTTAATTTCTGGACAGTTGATGAAGCTGTGCATCCTACTGTTTTCTCTGAAAAGGGAAGGTTACATGCCTTCAGTATAAGTAAACCAGAGAATCTAGAATAATCTTATTAAAGAATTTTTAAAAACTACATTGTACTCACATAAGGGGACGTAATAGTTTCCTTGGCAGATATGGGTCCTGAAGGGGTCCGCCTTTTGTTACCTGAGAGAGTAAATGTAGAAATATCTATCAAAAGATAACTCATGTGAGTTGTATTATGTTGAACTATATAAAATTGCTGTTTGTCCATTTTTAACCTGCCAAAATGGCAATTCCATAAGATTTCAGCCTGATAGCTGCCTGATAGATAACCTGTCCTGAGCCCAGATTTTCACTTTTTTGAGTTCCTTCACAAGTTCCTCTTCATTAAGAAGTTAATGGCCTTTAACACCTGCTAATCTCCAGGTTCAGAGGAGGCTATAAGAAGTCAAAACTTGGTCATAGGTGAGGAGGGTCAGCAGCAAAGGAGAGAAGGGGCAAGGAGCAGGGAGCATGCCACTGGCAAAAACCAGGGACTCTGAATCCTGGGATCTTCAATACACAGTCATTCTGGGCTTAGAAATGAAAATTCAACACGAAGGACTTTTCTTTCTTAAAAAGGTTAATAGGCAGGCATATGCGATTTTAGAACTACCATGTGTTGTAGACAACCTTGCGTGCTTCTCTAGGAAAACAATAAACAACCAAAACCAATTTCTGTGGAGATGATTCCAACTCATGGTGACCTCATATGTGCAGAGTAGAACTGTGCTCGATAGAGTTTTCAGTGGCTGATTTTTTGGAAGTAGATCTCTAGGCCTTTCTTCCAGGATGCCTTTGGGTGGACTCAAACAGCCAGTCTTTCAGTTGACAGTTGAGTACTTAACCTTTTGCACCACCGAGGACTCCAGGAAAACAATAGAGATGTTTAAATTTTGGAGAATAGGTCAAAAATAAAAGAAAGAAGATGGAAGGCAGACAGGTGTGGTTCTCAGCTTGGCATGATTTCTAACAGCCTAACGGAACATCTAGCACTTCTTAAGTGCACATAGTGTTCAGTAAAGGTTGCTGAAATGTTGAAGGACAACATATGATGAGGTATTTTTTGGCTGATTGAATGCTTGGTATTTAAAATAGAACACATCAGTAGGTAAGCATGTGAATTCTAGGAGATGTATAAGAGAAGATTAGCCTGCTAATCTTGTAGGATGCTTCCATTCTAGGCACATTTCAATATTGGGATCAAGGTGTGGTCTAAACTCCATTATTCTGTAAACTCCAAGGAGTTTAAGTTGTACAGAATGTCAGGTATAATAAATTTAAACAGTATATTGTTACTGTAATATTACAGTGATATGTATGTTTACATGCATAAAATTGCAGTGGCTAGCACATAAAAATGAAAGACTATGGGATGACCTAGCAGGGACTAAAAGCCCAGTTCATATTTACTCAGTCTCTAGAGGGTGATCGTCCTGTAGGAATACAGACTATGAAAGGAGAGCCCCCAGCGCAGCTAACACAAAACAGACAAACACTTATTTTAAACTGTAGGCTGAAATACCATTGCAGCAAAACCTTAATTATCTAACATCCTCTTCTCCCAGGTTTCCAGTATAACCATCACCCTAAGTGGGAGAAACCAGAAAGGACCTGCCTTATGGAGGGTCATTTATGCCTCTCAGTGGCTTTAGTGTGGTCTTTGGTGCAGATTTTAACTAAAATACATTTCGTTTTTAGTTCTGCATTTAGCTGTAAGTGTAAGTAAACCTCTGGCTTGGTTACTGAGGTACTGTGTACTATAAGCATATTTTCACTTACGAAAGATCTGAAGACCAATAGGAGAACAAACCAATCACCTAAATAAGAAGGAAAAAAATACAGAATTAATGAATGTGTTAATAGTTCTTCCCTGCTGGGAATGACCCTCCCTTTATCTTGACCCTTGCTCTACATACATACCCATGTACTTCCTTCGAGGATGTCTTTTTTAAGGATGCCTTCCTTTTACATCTGTGGGGCAGTTCTACTCTGTCCTGTAAGGTCGCTAGGAGTCAGAATCGACTTCATGACAATGGGTTTGTTTTTGTTTTTTTCACCTGGGATCTCCCTTCCTTATCCTCTCCACCCTTCTAATCCATGCTTCCATCCCCAAGGGAGTCCCAGAACAGTAGGCCAGCACCTTCTTCCTGGTATTACATTTACATGCCGACACCTTGCTACTCTGGGCTTCTCATTCCTGCCTCCTGTTTCATTGTAGGGAAAGTAGTAATTCAGTGACAGAATTCTTGCTTCCATGCATGAGACCCAGGTTCAATTTCTGGCCAATGTTCCTAATGCGCAGCCACCACCTGTCTATCAGTGGAGCAGCCTGCTGCTAACAGGTTTTAGCGGAGCTTCCAGATTTAGACAGACTAGGAAAAAAGGCCTGGTGATCTACTTAAGAAGAATCAGCTCATGAGATGCTATGGAGAACAACAGTTGATCTCATTATGCATGAGGTTGCCATGAATCCCGCCAACCTGATGGCAGCTAACAGCAACATCTCTAATGGTAGCTAACAACTACAACAACGTTTCATTGTAGCCCATCAGTGTCAGGCAGTTGCCTGCATTTTTCTCCTTTGATTTTACCTGCCCACGCTTGTTGTGTTTCTCTGCTTAGGCAAGTTTTGCAGCAGAGTTGAAGTTCAGGGTGAGAACAAGCAGAGCTAGTTCATTGCCCTTCATTGAACACCTACCTCATTCATGAATGGAGATAAATGCACATACGATAGCTTAGATGTTCCAAAAATTACGACTCCCAGCTTTCAAGAGAGATGTCACAGTTCGCTTAATAAATATTATGCCCTTTATTTATGAAGAGCTCCTCAGTCTTTGATCAGAGTCTTTCTTCTGATATTTATACACAATTATAAAATAAATGTGGCTCAAGATGGGGGTGCTACTAGAGACAGAGCTTTTCTGTGAAAAGCCATTAACTTGATAGTCAAAGGAAGAATCACAAAATCTCTGAAAAACACCTAAACATCAGCAGCAACATGGGGTCATTTTAAAATGCAGGAGCAAGCTTTCTGTATTAGCCCTTGTAGGCGTCACTGGTTTCTTGAATAATACAATAATGTCTGCATGTAAAGGTGGCCTTGAGTCATCAAGAAAATGTGTTTATGCTCAATATCAGTCTAGTTAAGTAAGTGATAAAGTAATGCATTTTAGAAATGTCTCTGTTGAAATGGTTAAAATTTTAAAAAAAAATTAAAAGATGGAGTGTTTATTAAGGAGATGTGCCTTGGATGTTTGAAAAGCAAATCACGTTAGAACCCCTCACTCCCGGTGATGCCAGATAAACAAGGCAGCGTGATCTATACAGGCCAGTTACTTTGCCACAACCACTGCCACTTTGTTTGTGGTCTCCTGACTTCTGTGTTGTTGTTTATTCATGGGGTTTTCCTTCCCTTTTCTTTGGTTTCAGATGCGAGTGTCTCTCTGGCTTATGTGGTTTCCCCATGTGTGAGGTGGGATCCACTCCCCGCATAGTCTCTCGTGGAGATGGGACACCCGGAAAGTGCTGTGATGTCTTTGAATGTGTTAATGGTATGTGGGGTTCTCTTGTTCTCAGAGAGTGCACATTTGTGCAGGAGGAGGAGGAGTGGGGAGGGCTAACCCTAGCTGCTTCTGCCTATTTAAGGCAGGGAATGTGCTCGGAGACCTGCAGAAACTCACTCAGAAAGGTTTGCTTAACAACCCACAGCACATAAAGGATGTTAGCACAGGGATCATTGTCCCATCCCTCAGAACGAGAATTTTGGAAATGTAATAGCACATTGCATGTAGCCATCACGCTGCACTGTGTTTCAGGGTTTCAGAACTGTTCAGGATTTCAGGAAGGGATGGTGGAACTTGTAATTATATTCCTCCTGCTGTCATTCAACCCCCATCCATTGCTGTCAGGAAGTAATCTGTGTAACTAAGAACACATCGGAGATAGCACAATTTGAAACAGAAAGACATCGTTCATCTAGTTCAGCACTTTCCCACTTTGAATGTCTTTGGCCAGTGTTTGGTTGTTACTATTGGCCTGCCTTAAGCAGAAAAAGGATTTTTCAGTCACAAGATTCCTTCAGACCTAAACCAACTCTCCCTTTCACCTTTCACAAGAGAGTTTGATACCTGTAGCTTGAGGAAGTAACATGGCCTTTATTGAATTTGGATGGCTAGAAGGAAAGAGACCCTAAAACGTGGCTCCTCCCTTAGCATTTTCAGAAGAAAAAGAATAAAACCTAAGCGAGTGAGATACCAATATTTGGCAGTATTATTTAGATATTCAATACTTGTACACACAAGGAAAATGGAGATGGATTTGGACAAATACAACAAAATGACAGAGAATCATATTAACTGCTACTGCCTATAAGATGGCAGAGTTCAGAGGGTTCCCTGCCCTTAATCCTAAATTCTTCCGTCCTCCACAAGAAAGGGTCATGTTAAAGTTGCGTCCTGTTCCAGTATGTCCTCCAGTTTTGGGGCCAGTGGCCACATGTTTTTTTTGTTTGTTTGTTTTGAAGAAGCACTTGCAGTCTGGCCTCATGGTTAAGGGAGAGCACAGACTGGAGCCAAACGACCTCAGTCGGAATATCTGGTTTCTCCAGTTACTAGCTGTGTAACTTGGTCTTCCTGGCCTTCAGTTTCTGCATCTGTAAAATGGAGTTAATAATAGTAAATTAAATGAGGTATTATATGTGAAACACTTGAAATTGTACCTGATATGCAAGTAGTCCTTATTATTATGTGTACCTACCTCCCATTTGGACACTGAACTGGGCATTCCGGGGGGGTGGAAAAGGTGAGGTGAACATCCTGACTTTATACATACAGGGTCTTTATAAAAACCTAATAAGTACAGTGCACATGGGGGAGGGCTGCAGAAAAAGTTGTGTGTGTATAGAATCTCTTCTCAGTGCTTCTCCCCACCCATGCTATTATCCAGCCATTAGTAATGTCTGGTAAACACCAGCAAATGGCCAAGCTGACCTTTTCTCTCTGGCACTGCTGCAGTTTAAATTGTTGTGGGTGATATTCTGTGAATACTTCCTCGTACCATTTGAGACCGGAAGAGTCTCTGTCTCCTTACCCTGGACTCCCCTGACATCTCAGATACACTTGTCACTCTATGCTGCAAGTACTTATGCTCATGTCTGTGTCCCATTCCAGAATGTGAACTGATACAGGACAGGGAGCATGTCACATTCACCCTTAGGTCTGTGGACATTAGCATATTATCTGACTCACATAAGATGCCCAGATTTTGTTGACTGAATGAGTGAGCTTGTGAGTGATGTGATTTGTGTCATCCTGCTTTCTTGTAGAGGCGGCTGTTAAATACTAGCCCATAGAGAGGTTACTTAGTGGGAGTCCTCCATCTTTGATTGCTCTGTACTTTAATCTTAAGTTATCTATCCACTAGAAATACCACCCCTAGTAAAATTTGCTGCTGTTTCCTCTGGGTGAGGAACAGGGGTGCGTTTTTCTCTGCTTGCTTCTTGCTGATAGAAACCCAAGTGTCATGCCTTTTTTATCAGGACGTTAGCTGAGGTGCCTTCAACCTGAGGTGCCTCAGACAGCTAATAACTGCTCCCCATCACAGCGTCCTTACATTAATCTTCAGGGCTTGCCCCCATTGGCAGATTCACTTGTTTTAGGACTCCAACCTCAGGACCAGAACTTCCGTCTGCCATGAAGAAATGTTCAGACAGCAGAGCACAGTCACAGTGTTGCTGGTGGTTGCTTCTTTCTTGTCACTGTAAACTTATTGGGTGATCTTTATTTCTTGTCCTGCTAAAGCATCTGCATTACTATATTAGTCATTTAGTTATAAATGAGACTGCAAACTACAACACTATGAAGATTCATAATCTTACAGAATCAGGTTTAAAGACATTCTGTCTCAAAGTCTTTCCACTTTGTGTTTTACTTCTTTTAACATATGTATATATACATACCTTTCTCTGTTTCTCTCTCCCCCTCCCTTCTCCCTCTGTGTGAATATGTATATATATTTAAAACTGCGTATATATGTAGGTATGTGTGCATGTATGTGTGTTCACACACACACAAAGGCATACCTCGTTTTATTGCGATTTGCTTTATTGCGCTTTGCAGATACTGTGTTTTTTACAAATTAAAGGTTTGTGGCAATCCTGTGTCAAGCAAGTCTGTCAATGCTATTTTTCCATGAGCATGTGCTCACTTCATGTCTCCGTGTCACATTTTGGTTAATTCTTGAAATATTTCAAACTTTTTCATTATTATTATTATATCTGTTATGGTGATCTATGATCTTTGATGTTACTATTGTAATTGTTCTAGGGCACCACAAACCGTGCCCATGTAAGACAAAGAACTTAATAAATGTGTGTGTTCTGACTGCTCCACTGACCAGTTGTTGTCATGTCCCCCACCACCACCACCCCCATCTCTCTTGCTCTCCTTGGGCCTCCCTAGTCTCTGAGACACGACACTACTGAAATTAGGCTGATTAATGGCCCTACAATGGCCTCTTAAGTGTTCAGGTGAAAGGAAGAGTCACACACTTCTCACTTTACATCAAAAGCTAGAAATGATTAAGCTTAGTGAGAAAGGCATATTGAAAGTCCAGGGAGACTGAAAGCTAGGCCTCTTGCACCAAAACAGTTAACCAAATTGTGAATGCAAAGGAAAAGTTCTTGAAGGAAATTAAAAGTGCTACTCCAGTGAACACACAAATGATAAGAAAGTGAAACAGCCTTATTGCTGATATGGAGAAAATTTTAGTGGTCTGGAGAGAAGATCAAACCAGCTACAACATTCCCTTAACTCAAGTCAAAGCTTAATCCAGAGCAAGGCCCTAATTCTCTTCAATTCTTTGAACGCTGAGAGAGGGTGAGGAAGCTGCAGAAGAAAAGTTTGAAGCTAGGAGAGGGTGGTTCATGAGGTTTAATGAAAGAAGCTCTCTCTATAACATGAAAGTGCAAGATGAGGCAGCAAGTGCTGATGTAGAGCTATAGCAGGTTATGCAGAAGATCTAACCCTGATGGAGATATACAAGGAGATTAATGTTGTTTTCGTGCCTGCTAACACAACATTCATTCTGCAGCCCATGGATCAAGGAGTAATTTTGATGTTTAAGTCTTATTATTTAAGAAATACATTTTGTGAGGCTATAGCTACCATAGATAGTGATTCCTCTGATGGATCTGAGAAAGGTAAATTGAAAACCATCTGGAAAGGATTAACCACGCTAGATGCCACTAAGAACATTCGTGATTCACGGGAGGTCAAAATATCAGCATTAACAGGAATTTGGTAGAAGTTGATTCCAGCCTTCATGAATGCCTTTGAGGGGTTTAAGACTTCAGTGGAGGAGGTAACTGCAGATGTGGTGGAAATAGCAAGAGAACTAGAATTAGAAGTGGAGCCTGAAGATGTGACTGAATTGCTGCAATCTCATGATAAAACTTTACCAGATGAGGAGTTGCTTCTTAAGGATAAGCAAAGAAAGTGGTTACTTGAGATGAAATCTACTCCTGGTGAAGATGCTGTGAACATTGTTAAAATGACAACAAAGGATTTAGAATATTACATAAACTTAGTTGATAAAAAAGCAGCGGTAGGATTTGAGAGGATTGACTCTTAATTTTGAAAGAAGTTCTACCGTGGGTAAAATGCTGTCTGTCAGACAGCATCACATGCTACAGAGAAATCTTTTGTGAAAGGAAGAGTCAATCGATACAGCAAACTTCACTGTTGTCTTACTTTAAGAAATTGCCACAGCCACTCCAGCCTTCAGCAACCACCACCCTGACCAGTCAGCAGCCATCAATATCAAGGCAAGACCTTCCACTAACAAAAAGATTACAACTCGCTGAAGGCTCGCATGATAGTTAGCATTTTTTAGCAATAAAATATTTTTTAATTAAGGTATGTACATTATATTTTTAGACATAATGCTTTTGCACACTTAACAGACTACAGTATAGTGTAAACATAACTTTTATATGCACTGGGAAACCAAAAACTTCGTGTGAATCACTTTATTGCGATATTTGCTTTTTTGCGGTAGTCTGGAACCAAACCTGCAATATCTCCGAGATATACTGTGTTATCTATATATGAGCCCATGTGTATATCTGTGTCTAAATAGGTAGGTAGAAAGACAGACAGGCAGACAGACATACATTTACCCTCCAGTGCTCCAGGAGAATCGTGCTGTTGTCAGAAGGTTACCATTAGGAAGTATTATATATCAAAGATTCATTATCATCACCTAGAAAAGCAGAAGTCTGTTATTTCATCTATATATTTTTTTTATGCCTTGCTTATCCACAAAGGATTTGAGGCAACTTTACAGTGAAAACAGATACAATAACATACTGGTAAAATATTAATGAGAAAAGGGAATCAGGGCCATAAAGTTGTAAGTAAAAGTTGAAAGTGAAAACCAAAGGGAAGAGCCCTTACATTACATACATGTCTATAGAGTTGCTGGAGTTAAACGTTAAACGTCAAATTAGACTTCCAGCCTCCTGGCCCTCAGAGTGAAAAAGGAGATAGAGTCAGATACACAATTCTTATTTTCAGAGGAAGAGAAACCTACTGGACAGAACATCGCTCTCTCTGATGGAAATTTCTCACATGGAAGTGAAAAAAGAGCACTGAATGATGAAGTGGATCATGTCCTCAGCTGCGTTAATAACACAGATACAGAAACAAGTTTCCAGTGACTGTTCCTCTCAAGAAACAAAATATTAAAATGCAACTCAGTGAAAGCAGTTCTAAGAGATCAGTTTGATACACAGTTAGAACGTAGGTGCCAGGAGCATTGTCTCTCAGTTTTGAGAGCTCTGCACCATGTAGGTGTAGGCCCAGAGACCCCAACTTAGGAGGCAGTGGGTTGCATGTTAGCGTGACTAACCTCAGATGCAGACATTGAGATTGCACGGTAACTTCAGTTCCTAAGCTGCCACCCGTGATCCATATGCTTGCATTATTTGTTTAATAAGGTAAGCGTTGAAGTGACAGCACCGGATTAAAAAATGTTCACAGAGAACTCAAGCATTCCTGAGTTTTGAAAACACTAGCCTGGATGAATTGATGGAGAGAATATTCCCCATAAATATTACTTCTCTTTGCCTGTTTTTTCCGTTTGTTGTTTTGTGAAGGGGTAGGAAGGTTGCAAACCAGATTGTGACAATTTGTGACTGTTCTCTGATAAGAGCCTAAAGTAGGGCTTGTGAGTTGTTGATTGAGCGAAAACCCTATTGTTTAGAAACCAAAGGTACGACTGAGCTCCTTTTAGATGAAATTAGAAGTCGTTGGACTCATCTCCTAGAAGTAGACCCCCAAAGCAGTGGTGGGACAATCCCAAATCTCCTTCAAGAAACAGTTCTATATCTGCTCCAGCCTGCAAGCAAATGTTTTCTCAGGAATCAGCTGGAGCTGAGTAATGGCCTCCACTCTTACATGGGGATGTGTTCTCCTTGTTGTCATAATGGCTTCATTGTCTTACACCTGCCTGGTGCTCTCTCTCCTGGAGGCATTTGGGTTTGAAATCTCAGGTATAGAACATGGAAACAATCATTTGCTTACTTAGATGTGACCAATTGTCCAATGTCTACACAGAAAAATCTAAATAAAATAGAGATCTTGATTTGAGTGTCACAGCCAATAACTGACTCTTCCAGCATTCTTAGTTATAAAATGTTCCTCAAGTAAGAAAATGAGTTAGTCTGTAGCATTGTATTATTGAATACAAACCAGTTAAAACTACCAAAAATACTTTGAGCCTTATAATATTTAAAACCAAACCATTTCTTTATGACAGGATAATTGACAGGGCCAGTTATATAGTGAGGCTAGTCCACATTCACATCAATAAGAACATACCATCAATAAGAACATACCATCGGTATAAGATGAAAATGATCTTCCTATTCCCAGTGGTGCGAGGACTGTGGGTGTGGGGAGCTAGTGTGGGGAGCAGGGACAGGGACATCACTTGCATGCAGCAAAATCATCCAAAAACAATTTCTTGTTTTCAAGAAGTAAGTTTAGAGGAAGGAGGATCAGAATACAACTCAGCGTGTGTTTTCAGCCGATTTTTGTGCCACTCAAAAAAAATTGTTATCCATGAACACACTGTCCCTGCCATGCTCTGATCCTTACAACAGTGTTAAAGTGCTGATTCTATATGAACGTTAGTAACTAGGAGACCTTATTAAGGCCATGTTGTCCATTGAATAATCAGTTCCTGTTTTTTCAAATACATATAAAAGGTTAATAAAAATTGGAAATAATCTTATGGTGACACTGCCAGAGTTCTCTGTAAGATGCAAACATGTAAAATTGGTCAGTCACAGGAAGGCCATATGCAAAGTCAGCTTACTCCTCATGTAAAATTTTGGCCTAGGAAATCTAGACATGCAGTCTATTAAGAAGAAAACTGGTACAAAAACATTTATTAAGAGCCTATTGTCTGTATAGTAATAATGCTCGGTAATGTTACTAGGCCCATAATGGTTACTGCTACAGTAACGGAGAGAACATAACACTTTGAAAAGACTCCTTTCAGTATGTATTTGTTGGACACCCATTGTGTTCCTGGGGCCATCTGAGGCTAATTTTGCTCAAGAATGATAAAATCCTTTACAAGTGTTGTTCACTTTCCCTTATCCTGAAATAGAATCTGCTTAGCGTATTCTAGTGCAAACCCCACTCCCTACCCCATAGGAAAAGTTGTCTTGTTGTTATCCCCACTCCCACCTCAAGTCTTTATTGTTGTTAGGTGCCCTCGAGTAGGTTCTGACTCATGGCGACCCTATCATACAACAGAACGAAACAGTGCCCCATCTAGTGCCATCCTCACAATCGTTCATCTGCTTGAGCCCATTGTTGCAGCCACTGTGTCAATCCATCTCATTGAGGGTCTTCCTCCCTTTTGATGACCTTCTACTTTACCAAGCATGTTGTCGTTCTCCAGGAACTTGTCAAAAATATGTGAGACAAAGTCTCACCATCCTTGCATCTAAGGAACATTCCAGCTGTACTTATTCCAAGACAGATTTGTTTGTTCTTTTGGCAGTCCATGGTATATTCAATATTCTTTGCCAACACCATTATTCAAGTGCATCATTTCTTTTTGGTCTTCCTTATTCATTGTCCAGCTTTCATATGCATATGAGGCGATTGAAAACACCATGGCTTGGGTCAGGCGCACCTTAGTCCTTAAAGTGACATCTTTGTATTTTAACACTTGAAAGAGGTCTTCTGCAGCAGATTTGCCCAGTGCAGTATGTCTTTGGATTTCTTGACTGCTGCTTCCATGGGTGTTGATTGTGGATCCAAGTAAAATGAAATCCTTAACAACTTCAGTATTTTCTCCGCTTATCATGTTGCTTATTGGCCTTTGGAAGCCCATATACCCTGCCTTGGTGATACATCAGCTTGCCATTGACTTATGGAGACATTTTTAGACATTGCCCATCTATCTCACTTGGCTTCTGATGTCTACCCTCTTGCTTCCTGTACAGCTCAACTGCCAGTGAAATAAGAACAGAGGCAATGTATTAGCCATTTCCTACTGAGAACTGAGATGTTGAAAAGAAAAAGCAATGGAAGTCTATTTGTGTTTTTTTTTTTCCCTTCACTTTCACATTTGATACAAAGTTCTACATTTTAGTCTTTTCCTTAGCTAAAATTATATACCTGTCACCATCTGCCAATCAGTGTAATTTGGCAGGCAGTAGACTTTATTAGTAGTCTCTACTGTAAGGCTTACTTTCAGGAGTTCTGGAATATATTAAAGACTGATTAAAGAGTGAAGGGAAGATTCCAAAACTTAGAAACATAAAATTTAATTGGGCAGACACAAAACATACAAAAATCACTAAAAAGGCACTTTTATGCATCTCTTCATTGAGAAGTACAAATTACATAGTAAATTATTTCTTCATGATATTTTTCTTTTCCACAGCCACTTAAATCTGCAACTTATAGTCGCAGTCTCTACAGGGTTCGGAGATTCACATCTGTACCCCAACAGGTGAAATAATTGGTCATTCCTCCTCAAAGACCACTGCTGGCCTTTTTATCATACTTTTCTGAAGAGCCTCTATAAATTTCTCTCAGCATCTAACAGATTTCATTATGTTGTGTAATTTTTTTTTTCCCCTGAGGGATTGATTGTGGTTTCTAGGCTGTGTTTTTTTGAGCCTCCTCATCTTTCTAAATACCACTCCCTTGCCCCCTGTGCTTTAGCCACTGACACCTAACTGGCCCCGTCTCCTTCCTCCCCACTAAGCTTCTGCACCACCCCCCTTTCCAGTCAAAAACAAGTTCCCCTGGAGCAGCTTTATTCATAACCAGAATCTTCTCTCAAATCTTGAACCAAGATTTATGGCTTCACCCAAATGGTAGGTGTGATTGATTGACTCAACTAAGTAATTAATATGGATTGGTTATAAATTTTATTTTTCAGTTTGAATGGATGTTTAATTCGAATGGATGTTTACAGCAGAACCTTGCCATGGTCCACAACATGCAGTTTTGATTTGTAAAAACACTCCATTTTCTACACCTTAAAACTTGTGGTCTAGCTATTCTCTTTCAGTCCCAGCCCAGATTAATATGTTGACTAAAAGTACGTAAAAGAATTCTGAGCTATAATAAAATAGTTCTTTTTAACCTAATATTTCTGGAAAAAGGATTAATAGATCCAAATAGATTTATTATCAGGAAAGATCACATACACATTTACTGCATGTGTAAGCATACACATCTCTCACTCGTCATGTGACTTTAAGCAAGTAACCTAATCTCTTTAAATTTCTTTTTTGATCTAAAAAATGGAGATTAATAACTTGCCCTGTGTTCCCAGCAGGGTTGTTGTAAAGTCAGATGAGAAAGTAATTGCCTTTAACTACAATACAAATGTAGAGTATTATTCAAATTCAAAATGCAGTGGAAGTCTCTGAAGGTACTTCAAACTTGGAAGGAAAAATAGTAAGCCATGATGTGACAGAACCTGTGAAAGATGTGCGTAATCCACATTGCCCATTTCAGTGAACAGGATGCAGTGGCTCAGGAGAACTTTCTTCAGTTTAGGAATACTTTTTTTTTTTAATTTAAATTTTATTGAGACACATACTACACAATTCACCAGTTTAAATTGTGTAATTCAAGGGGTTTTAGTATATTTACAGAGTTGTGCAACCATCACTACGATAAATTTTAGAACATTTTCATCAACTCGCCCCCAAAAAACCACAAATCCATTAGCAATCATTCCCTATTCCTCCCCAAGCTCTCCAGCCCTAGATTGTTGTTGTTAGATGCTGTCGAGGTGCTTCCGACTCATAGCAACCCTATGTACAACAGAACGAAACACTGCCCAGTCCTGCATCATCCTCTCAATTGTAATGCTTGAGCCCATTGTTGCAGCCACTGTATCAATCCATCTCATTTTTCATCCTCTTTTTTCACTAACCCTCTACTTTACAAGCATAATGTCCTTCTCCAGGGACTGATCCCTCCTGATAACATGTCTAAAGTACATGAGACGAAGTCTCACCATCCTTGCTTCTAATGGGCATTCTGGTTGTACTTCTAAGTCAGATTTGTGCGTTCTTCTGGCAGTCCGTAGTATATTCAGTATTCTTCGCCAACACCGTAATTCAAAGGTGTCAATTCTTCTTCCCTTATTCATTGTCCAGCTTTTGTATGCATATGAGGCAGTTGAAAACACCGTGGCTTGGGTCAGGTGTACCTTAGTCCTTAAAGTGACATCTTTGCTTTTGAATACTTTAAAGAGGTCTTTTGCAGCAGGTTGCCTAATGCAATATGCTGTTTGATTTCTTGACTGCTGCTTTATGGGCATTGATTTGGATCCAAGAAAAATGAAATCCTTTACAACTACAGTCTTTTCTCCGTTTATCATGATGGTGCCCATTGGTCCAGTCGTGAGGATTTTTGTTTTCTTTATGTTGAGGTGCAATCCATATTGAAGGCTGTGGTCTTTGATCTTCATCAGTAAGTGCTTCAAGTCCCCTTCACTTTCAGCAAGCAAAGTTGTGTCATCTGAATATCGCAGGTTGTTAATGAGTCTTACTCCAGTCCTGATACTGTTCTTCTTATAGTCCAGCTTTTCGGATTACTTGCTCAGCATACAGATTCAGTAAGTATGGTGAAAGGTTACAACCCTGACGCACACCTTTCTTGACTTTAAACCACGCAGTATCCCCTTGTTCTGTTCAAACAACTGCCTCTTGGTCTAAGTACAGGTTCTGCATGAGCACAATTAAGTGTTCTGGAATTCCCATTCTTCGCAGTGTTATCCACCATTTGTTATGATTCACACAGTCGAACACCTTTGCATAGTCAATAGAACACAGGTAAACATCTTTCTGGTGTTCTCTGCTTTCCGCAATGATCCATCTGATGTCAGCAGTGATATCCCTTGTTCCATGCCCACTTCTGAACCTGGCTTGAATTTCTGGCAGTTCCCTATGGATATATTACTGCAGCCACTTTTGAATGCTCTTCAGCAAAATTTTACTTGTGTGTGATGTTAATGATATTGTTTGATAATTTCCACATTCTGTTGGATCACCTTTCTTTGGAATGGGTACAAACATGGATCTCTTCCAGTCAGTTGGCCAGGAAGCTGCCTTCCAGATTTCTTGGCAGAGATGAGTGAGTGCTTCCAGTGCTGCATCTGTTCGTTGAAACATCTCAGTTGGTATTCCGTCAATTCCTGTAGCCTAGTTTTTCTCCACTGCCTTCGGTGCAGCTTGGACCCCTGCCTTCAGTACCATTGGTTCGTGATCATATGCTGCCTCCTGAAATAGTTGAAGGTTGACCAATTATTTCTTTTCCACTCTTTTACTTCATCATTTCTTCCTTTTGCTTTAGCACCTCTACATTCAAGAGCAACTTTCAGAGTCTTTCAAAGATTCCAAAATCTTCAATTTCTTCATGTTTGGCCTTAGTGGTTGGTGTGTAAATTTGAATAATAGTAGTATTAATTGGTCTTCCTTGTAGACGTATGGATATTATCCTATCACTGACGGCATTGTACTTCAGGATAGATCTTGAAATGTTCTTTTTGACGATGAATGTTACGCCATTCCTCTTCAATTTGTCCTTCCCAGCCTAGTAGACCATATTATCAACCAATTCAGAATGGCCAGTACCAGTCCATTTCAGCTCACTAATGCCCAGGATACCAATCTTCCTGTGTTCCATTTCATTTTTGATGACTTCAATTTTCCTAGATTCATACTTCATACATTGCATGTTCCGATTACTAATGGATGTTTGCAGCTATTTCTTCTCATTTTGAGTGGTGCCACATCAGCAAATGGAGGTTTTGAAAGCTTGACTCCATCCACATCATTAAAGTCGACTCTACTTTGAGGAGGCAGCTCTTCCCCAGTTGTCTTTTGAGTGTCTTCCAACCTGAGGTGCTCATCTTCTCGCACTATATTAGTGTTCCTCTGCTATTCATAAGATTTTCACTGGCCAGTTTTTTTAGAAGTAGACCTCCACATCCTTCTTACTATTCTGTCTTAGTCTGGAAGCTCCCCTGAGACTTGTCCACCAGGGATGACCCTGCTGGTATTTGAAATACCAGTGGCAAAGCTTCTAGTATCACAGCAGCACGCAAACCACCACAGTACGACAAACTGACAGACACATGATCTGTCTCGATTTAAACCCAGAAAACCAAATCCGTTGCTACTGAGTCAATTCCGACTCATAGCGACCCTATAGGATGGAGTAGAACTGTCCCATAGGGTTTCCAAGGAGCAGCTGGTGGATTCGAACTGCCAACATTTTTTGGTTAGCAGCTGTGGCTCTTAACCACTGCACCACCAGGGCTCCCTGTCTAGATTAGGCAACTAGTAATCTACTTTTTTGTCTCTATAAATTTACTTATTCTGGGCATTTCATATAAACAGAATCATATAATATGTGTTCTTTTGTGCCTGGCTTTTTTCATTTAGCATAGTATTTTCAGACTTCATTCATGTTGTAACATGTGTCAGTTCTTCGTTCCTTTGATGGCCAAAAACGAATTCCATTGTATAAATATACTACATTTTGGTTATCCATTCATCAGTTGATGGACATTTGGCTTGTTTTCACTTTTTGCTATTATGAATAATGCTGCTGTGAACATTGTGTACAAGTTTATGTGTGGACATATATTTTCATTTGTCTTGGACATTTACTTAGGAGTGGAATTGCTGAGTCATATGGTAACTCTGTATTGAATATTTTGAGGAACTGCCAACTGCTGCACCATTTTACATTCATACTAGCAATGTCTGAGAGTTCCAATTTCTGCACAACCTTATCAACCTTGTTATGACCATCTTTTTGATTATAGCCATGCTAAGGAGTGTGAAGTGGTATTTCATTGTGGTTTTGATTTGCATTTCCCTGATGACTAAATATGTTGAGTGACTTTTCATGTGCTTATATGTCATTTATATATCTTCTTTGGAGAAGTGTCTGTTTGAGTGATTTATTATTTCTCAATTGGTTTATTTGTCTTTTTATTATAGAGTTTTAAGAGTTTTTAAAAATACATTCTAGATATCATCAGATGTACGATTTGCAAATATTTTTTCCCATTATGTTGGTTGTTTTTTCACTTTCTTAATGGTGTCTTCTGAAGTACAAAAGTTAATGAAATCCAGTTTGTCTGTTTTTTCTTGTGTTCCTTGTGCTTTTAGTATCATATCTAAGAAACCATTGCTTAATCTAAGGTCACAAAGATTTACTCCTATATTTTCTTCTAAGAGTTTTATAGTTTTAGCTCTTACATTTAGATCATAGCTCTATGATACATTTTGAGTTAATTTTTATACATGCTACAAGGTGTATTAGTCCATCTTCATTCATTTGCATGTGGACATCCAATTGTTCCAGCACCATTTGTTGAAAAACTGTTCCCTCACTGAATTTTCTTGGTAATCTATCAAAAATCAATAAATATGAGAGTTTATTTCAGATTCTCAATTCTATTCCATTTACTTACACGTCTATCCTTAGGCCAGTCTCATACCATCTTGACTACTGTAACTTTGTAATAAATTTTGAAATCAGAAAGCGTAAGTCCTCCAAATTTATTCTTTTTCAAGATTGGTTTAACTATTCGGGTTGCCTTACATTTCCATATGAATTTTCTGCAAGTTCCACCAAAAAAAAAAAAAAAAAAAGCCAGCTGGAATTTTGATAGAGATGTGTTAAATCTATAGATCAATTTGGGGAGTATTCTTCTCTTGGCATATTAAGTCTTCCAGTCCATGAACATGAGCTGTCTTTCCATTTATTTAGATGTTCTTTAATTTCTTTCAGCAATGTTTTGTAGTTTTCAGTCTGCAAGTCGTTCCCTTCTTTTGTTAAATTTATACCTATGTATAAATTTAACAAAAAACAGCCCTAATCACTGACAGACACAGCCAGTTGAATGTTAAACCAACCTTGCACTCCTAGAAAAAATCCTGCCTGGTTGTGGTATATAATCTTTTTACATGTTTCTTAATTCAGTCTGCTAGGTTTTTGTTTTGTTTTGTTTTGAGGATTTTTTTATCTGTATTCACAAGAGATACTGATCTGTTGTTCTCTTTTCTTGTGATGTCTTTGTCTAGTGGGAATACTTTTAAATCAACCAAAATTAGAGATAAGGAATGAATTTAGGGAAAGTGTTTCAGCACAGAGAAAAATTTAAAAGCTGTTGGTATCATGATAAAAATTCTAAATGTGGGGCTGTCAGTCCTCAGCAAAACATAATCTTGAGACACAGTGGAAAGAGCATATGATTTTAGTTACATGAGCTAGTGTGTTTGCTTCTGTCATTTACTATATGTGTGACTTTGGGCAAATTACCTAGCATCTCATCACTTCTAAACTTAGTATAATAATTTCTTTCCTTTTTTTTAAAATTGTACTTTAGATGAAGGTTTACAGAACAAACTAGCTTCTCATTAAAGAATTAATAAACATATTGTTTCGTGACCTTAGTTGCCAACCCCACAACATGTCAACAGTCTCCCTTTCTCAACCTTAGGTTCCCCATTACCAGCTTTCCCGTCCCCTCCTGCCTCCTTGTCCTTACCCCTGGGCTGGTGTGCCCACTTAGTCTCGTTTTGTTTTATGGGCTTGTCTGATCTTTCACTGAAGTGTGAACCTCGGGAGTGACTTCATTACTAAGCTAAAAGACTGTCCGAGGGCCTGAACTTAGTATAATGATTTCTCTGTCAGTTAATGCCTGTTTAGTAATTAATTAATCCCTTTTATAAGGTAATACATATAGAGAGCATTTTGTTAAAGGGCAAGCAGTATTGAAATTATAGATTATTAAACCAGATAATGAAAGAAGAGAATTGAGTAGATAACGCTGGAGGAATAGAAGAACATCACTTCCAAAAAGGCCTAAATAATTTTTAAAGCAGAAAAAAGTCTAATGTGGGTCTAGGATCATCTGTGTTTGAGGTAGAAAGGTATTTAACAAAACAAATGTAATTTCTTCAAGGCACATATCACATACATAAGTTTCATGGGCATAAACTACCTCCATTTGGGGTAAGAAGAAGTTGGTACAGATTTTGCTGTGGAGAGTTTTGAGTTATAGGTGGAAAGAGTGTTACAGTGTGTTTTATTTTGCTTTGCTTTATTGCTTTTGTTCAATAGAATTATTGAGTTTAGTAAATTTCAATGAAATTATGACTTCCTGCTATCAGACAGAATTTTCTAGAAGTTGTTTGAGAAACATAAAAGGACATCACTCAAAAAATGACTGATTTAACTCCATTCAGAAACAAAGGCAGCCTGTGTGTTCAACAACGTGGAATATTATGATGGAGATATGTTCCGAATGGACAACTGTCGATTCTGTCGATGCCAAGGAGGTGTTTCCATCTGCTTCACTGCCCAGTGTGGCGAGCTGAACTGTGAGAGGTACTACGTGCCCGAAGGGGAGTGCTGCCCAGTTTGTGAAGGTAAGAAAAGATACTATTAAAGATTAATTAGGTAGACATGGTTCAGAGTTTTAATAGCAAAATTGACCTAATTCAGTCTTACCCAAAAGTAGAGGAACTATTGAAGAAATTATCTTTTTATGACATCGTGATGTATCTTCCGAACTTATGTTTTCTTTTAGGACAAGTATAAAAATGCTTCCCAGTTGTACCCTGGTATAACCAACCAACCAGTTGCCATCAAGTTGATTCCAACTCATGGCAGCGCCGTGTGTGTCAGAGTAGAACCATGCTCCACAGAGTTTTCAGTGACTGATTTTTCAGAAGCAGATCGCTAGGGCTTTCTTCCAAGGCACTTCTAAGCGGACTCAAACTTCCAGTCTTTGTGTTAGCATTTTATCGCATTAACCATTTGCATGACCCCATCTGCAGGTGAAGAGAAGACTTGCAGAAAGTGCTTTTTGTTTCTCCCCTGCCATTCCAGCAATTCTTACACAATCTCAAGGCTTTCTCTTCACCCTGACATTACAGTTCACCAGCTGCTGTCTGATTCTTCAGCCATGACAGACAGCCCTAGTCACTGACAGGCCCAGCCGGAGAGGAACTACCCTTTCTCCTTACTGATACCCGTGCCCCTCCAGTTGGGATCAGGACCCTGCTGCTCCTCCTTCTTTGAAAATGTGTGAAGGTGACAGTGGGGTCATCCCACCAGCTCAGGGCCCAGCTGGGCATCAGGTGTAGCCCTGGACATCAGGGGTTCTCAAGGGAGACCTTCTTTCTCTATATCCCCATCTCCCCTCCAAAAAGTAATGTTTCCATATTCCTCTAACATCTCTACCCTCCCATCTCTGACATTCATAAACAATAAACATTTCAGAGTGATACCTCTGAGTATCACCTGCTACAGCCTACGCATTTTAAAGAGTAGGAAACTGAAGTTCAGAAAAGTCAAGTGACTTGTCTTAGTGGAGCCAGGAAGAATGCCCTGCACCCTGTGCCTTGGTGTGCTTCTAGCTGCACCACACTCTTGTTCCAGAGGGGAAGTCCTGTGAGCTTTCTTGTCCTGACTGGATTGCAGCGCTTCCCATCTGAGGCCAGTCATGCCAGCCCTGTGCTATTGCTCACCCTGCTGACTTCTGCACGCACGACAGGAGGACAGTGTTGTGCCATGGTCTCCACCTTTCTCATTGCCCTGAAGTCCTTTGGTTTTCCAAATGTTTGAGTTTTATCACATAAATGAAATACCTGAAGATACTTAGAGCATTGCTTTTTCTTCCAGAAATTACCTTCCTAACACTGAATAATCGTTCATACCAATTAAGTCTTTTTCCCTCATTAGAAGTTATTTTAGCTAATACAGGAGAAAGCTGGTTTGCTTTTTATGTGTCATTGGGGATAAAAAAAACATACCAAACTTTTAACCTTCCCAATTAATTTGTTCCCTTTTGCCCCAGGTTTGTAATAGTCTTTGAAACTATGTGGCCGTTGGTGGTGTAAAAACATAGATATGAACCTCTGTGTAATAATCATAATGAGTTGTCTGGGCATGGATCCGGTTATGTCTCACTTCCTGGAATTCATACCCAGGCTCAAAGTAGAAATGTGAAGTATGTTGTGTAAGACTTTTTATAAAAGAATTTAGAAAGTCTTATCTAGCTCAGGCCTCTTGGCCTCTGCCGTCTCTAAAGCTGACTTTCCTCCGAGCACAGCACTGGCTTGTTGAGGCCAGTTTTTATGTATTTCTGAAAAAGATAATTGAGTGATTTGTCTAGTTGCTCTCATCATAGGGATGCTGGGGTTTTGCATACAGTATTCATGGTCCTTGTCAATAACCTCGGAAAGCTTTTTTTCTTTCTTACAGTAGCCTTGGCTACTTCTGTCTCCCGACTTTGGCTGCTGCTTGGCTGCCCAGCTCATGGGGAGAACAATGGCCCAGGCTCACAGCCTTCCGTCTAGGACACAAGTGCTGGCCGGTGGTGTGAACCAGGCTTGTCACGAGCAGGCCACAGCCAGGGCCCTCTGAACCTCCAGGCACTACAGAGATGCAGTTCATTTAGTCCTGGAAGTAACATGTCATTCTTCAGTGAGATGGGGACAGTGTTCTTACCACTTTATAGGGGGTGAGATGGAGGTGCAAGAAACACTTAAATGAACGACTCAAAAAACACTGTCAGAGCCCAGAATGGATCTGTGCTTTCTCATTGCCAACCCACTGCTCTATCCAGGTTTTCCAACTCTCTGGAGTTATTACACCTGCACATTGGTTTTTTATACCACAGATCCTCTGCCTGACTGCAGTGTCAGGACAGGTGGACATAAATCCGTATGATAGCTGCTTTTGCATGGACGCCTAGAGACACCTCACGCAACCCTGAGCTTCTGCCGATCACAGTTGGAAAAGAACTGCTAATGACTAGAACCTGGAAAAATCGTCTCTAGGTACAGGCAGAGGTAAGATTTACAATACCTTAAGTCTTACTCTGAATTCATGTTTTAATTTAGATCCAGTATATCCTCTTAACAAGCCTGCTGGCTGCTATGCCAGTGGCCAGATCCGCGCCCACGGAGACCGGTGGAGGGAAGACGACTGCACGTTCTGCCAGTGCATCAATGGAGAGCCCCACTGCGTCGCAACAGCCTGCGGGCAGAGCTGCATGAACCCCGTAAAAGTGCCTGGGGAGTGTTGCCCTGTGTGCGAAGGTAAACCTAGGCGTTTCTGGCCAGTCTCTGGCGAATGTCTCATGTTGGATAAACTTCTACAAGTATGTTCTTGTTTGTTTTTTATTTCCTCAGGCATAGTGTCTGCTTCATGCTGTTACCAGTTGCAGATGAGTTTATTATACAGCCAAAACTAATCATTTGGGGGATATGTTGCAGATTTAAAATGAGAATAGTGTGATATTTATTTTACCATTGCAGATATGCTTATCTGAATACTTTACAGCATAAGAATGTATACATTTTAATTCAGTTCACTTTAAGCTTAATTAATATCCAGAGGTCAAAACAATGACATAAAATTGGAAATAAGACCCATGACTTAAGCATAGCATGTTCTACTTGTAATGCTTCCATAAGCCCAAGAGTCCTAGGAGATACAAGAAAAAACTGGAACCGTCTAAGACAACTTGTAATGCCAGATCCTGTAACTCTGAGCACGCTTTCTTCTTCTAATACCATCGTGGGTGAGACTTTACAATTCCTCTAATGCTTTTCCTTATGTTCCCAACATTTGCTAGCTCTCTTCCTCTTTAATAGAGGGAAGTTTAAGCTTGTCTTTTTGTGCCAACCCCTATTTCAGTCCATGTCTCCCAGCCTAGGAAGATTCTTTGCACACTCACCCAGGTCAGTCTTAGTCCTCTGTCTATACCTGGTAGTACAGACATGAGTTTGAATATTTATACCGACAGATCAATAGAGAGTGTCTGTCATGAAGAAGCATATTTCATAGGGAAATTAACTAAAATGGGTCAAAAATTAATCCATGTTAAAGATGTGTTGTTCTAGAATTTTTTAAAACAGATACTAAGAAACTGACAGGTCTTTTAAGAAATTCAGTTTCA
Source organism: Trichechus manatus latirostris (assembly GCF_000243295.1). NCBI lineage: Eukaryota > Metazoa > Chordata > Mammalia > Sirenia > Trichechidae > Trichechus > Trichechus manatus. Next base: position 27,747,303 of record NW_004443941.1, on the reverse strand, counting down.
TAGACTAAGTCCTATATCAAGAAGTCTTTGCTTTTAACTAAATTTTAATAAGCTCAGATTTCAGAGTTTGCCTGACCAGCTTCATTCGCCTCTGAGGGATTGGACTTATTAAAGACCTTAAAAATCATACAAAAATTTAAGCTGGAGGATTCTAGTTCTATTGACATCAGGGGTGGATTATCCAGTAAGCAAGGTAAGGTAAGCATTTTCTCAGTTTCACATGAGTTTCTAAGCATAAGTAAGCCTGTGTTTACCTTGCTTACTGGGTCATCCACCCTGTAGGCATTGTAAATCTGAAAAACGGCCGTGGTTCTATAGGAAGGTGCTGTGGGGTTGGGAGAGAGATAGATGCCAGCCATATCTAAAAGTAGAATCTTTGATGTGGAAAAATGTGAAATTGTTCACTACAGATTAGTAAGTAAGCACAGGTAAGCCCATGCTTACCTTGCTTATTGGATAATCCACTCCTGATTGACATCACCCATTCCCTCACCATTACTCCACTTAGAGTACAGCTGCCACATTCCAAAACTTTATAGCTTCCAGATGACCAATTTTGTGGAAATCTCCCACACACAGACACACAGACACACAGACACACTCACACACTCACACACTCACACACTCACATGCCTCCCATCCCTTAAGGCAGTGTTTCAGTGCTGGAATAAGGAATATGCAGAACCTTGTAGAGTGGTTGTACAGTCTGCTTTACAAGAAAGGCTGCCTTGCCAAAGCAGAGAACAGTGGAATATGTACTCCTAAGAATTAGGGACAATCTGTTGTCAACTTGGCATATTTAAGTAGGCATGTGTGTGTGATACTGTTAGAAAAATTAAGAGGATAAATACATAACCCAGCAAACACCTAGCCCTTTAACCTCATGAAACTGCATCATAAATTTAAAATAAGACTGAAAAGACTTGTAAAAAATAGAGCCTTTCTTCCAAAAGTAAATGAAAGGGGGACATATCATTTTGTGCTCAGCTTTTGCATTCATGAACACTGCTCATCAGCATGAGTAGGTAAGTAGAGAAAGGGAAGGAGTTGCTGAATAGAAATGTGTGTGTGTGTATGTATGCATATATGGAAACCCTGGTGGTGTAGTGGTTAAGAGTTCGGCTGCTAACCAAAAGGTCAGCGGTACGAATTTACCAGGCATTCCTTGGAAATCTATGAGACAGTTCTACTCTGTCCTGTAGGGTCGCTGTGAGTCAGAATCAACTTAACAGCAGCGGATTTGGTTTGGTTTTTTATATATGTATATACACACACACATATATATGACTGATTTATTCTTACCTCATGTAGATGTTTGAATATAGAGTGAATATGTTAGTTTCATCTCCAACATCCTCCTAGAGTTTTAGTCTAATCCCCCACTGTTTGAGAAAAGAGTTACAGTTTTGGTGAGCCACTGATCTAATTAAGAACCTTCTGTAGTCCAGATACAGTGTTGGACACAACGATAGATAAGAAAACAGTTCCTACTTAACTTCAAAGAAAATACTTAACGTAAGTTGTGAATTAAACCAGGAGTAAAGGAATGTCCATATTGAAGTACTTTGTGGTAAGTGCTTTATGTTTATACCTGATTTCATTTAATCTTCACAACAACACTGTGCTGAAGGCCTCATTATCCCAGTTTAGAGATGAAGAAATTAAGGCTTAGAGAGATTTAGGTAATTTCCCCCAAGATCAGTTACCATTATGTGGCCGAGTTCGGATAAACTGAAGTCTGTTGGAGTCAGCTGCATTTTTGTTTGCTTCCCCTGCCCCCACACGCCATCTCAGTTTATTCATGCTCGCTATTTCTAGTTCCCTTATTCTTCTCTATTTGGCCCTATAGTGGGAGCGACAGGAGTGAAGGGAAAACCAAAAAACCCAAACCCACTGCCTTTGAGTCGATTCAGACTCATAGCCACCCTGTACTACAGAGTACAGCTCCCCCATAGGGTGTAGATATTTATGGAAGCAGACTGTCAACATCTTTTTCCCATGGTATGGCTGGTGGGTTCAAACCACTGACCTTACGGTTAGCAGCTGTGCACTCCCTGGAGTGAAGGTACTAAGGAGGAAATCATTTGCAATTTGAAAACTACCCCAGGTGTTTTTGATGTGACCTCCCACCCCACATGCCACTTGGAGGACCACAGAGAAAGGGTGCCTTTTAGATGCATCCCTGGGTTTCCTTCTTACGCCTCCACATAGCTCAGCATTTTTGTTACCTCAAGCTGTAAGGTTCTGCTGGTCTCAATTCCTGTCTCTCTTCCTCATACCCTAGCACTTATTTCTCTTCTGTGAACCTTTTTAGAAGATTCCATTTTCTAGTTCTTAGAGATAGAAAGTAAAGAAACTAATTTATCTTGTGTTTCTTGTTTTTGTTTTTTTAATTTAATTGAGTGGTTTCATATAAGACTATATTTGCTCTCCAGCAACTCTCTCATTTTAAGAGAGAGAAGGATCTATTTGGTATAGGATCAAAACACAGTGCACAGCTTAAGATAATGATTATTTATGATTAATAATGAATGCTATTTATTAATAATAACAAACTTACAGAATAATGATGCAGATCTAGTCAACATTATTGCCTAATTGATAGGGACCAAGAAAGTGTATGGAACTATTTGAAAATATTTTTTCTCAGCAATCTTGCAAAACCAAACCAAACCAAACCCGTTGCCATGGAGTCGATTCTGACTCATAGCGACCCTATAGGACAGGGTAGAACTGCCCTGTAGGGTTTCCAAGGAGCACTGGTGGATTTGAACTGTGGACCTTTTGGTTAGCAGCCTGAGCTCTTTAACCACTGTACCACCAGGGCTAATCTTTCAAAAGCAGACTTAATATAATTTCAAGTGATTTCAGAATAGCAAAAGGATTTTATGAAATGAGAAAAAAACAAGGTGTAAATGTGTAATTAATGAGCAGTCGGCTAGAATTATTTAGAGAGGAAGGAGAAACACTGGTATTTACACAGTTCATACACACAGTAAAGTCCTCTGCACACAATTGCATAATAAGCATTGGCACTTACCCTATTACTGCCGTGCCAAGGTGTATAATCAGGGCTTCAAATTAGATGAAAGGACCCCACACAAGGATCGTGGTTTCAGATTCTTTCTAAATGAATTATTCTATCACCAAATATGGTACGTTAGGACCTACACTGGGGACAGGCCTTGTTGTGGCTGTTGTTATTAAAGATGCATGCTTTCCAAATGACAGTATCACACACTTGATTACTCCTGAGAATGGGCTGTGAACCGAGGGGCCCTTACAGACTGGGCTGTCACTTGACAGCTAACTCAACTTACAAGTACTTAAGTGCTTTTTAAATTGGTACTTAAGTACTCTCATGGTTAAGTCTTACCAAGTTATTGTCAACACCCAATTCAGGTATACTGATAAGCTATTCCAGTCTATAAGTGGTTGTATTCAAACGGTTTGCTCTTCTGGCTTCTCTGTACATCTCCTCTTGTTCATCAATCTCATTATTTTGTTTTCTGACCCTTGTAAAGAGCTAGGGTGGAAGTGCTTGAAATAACACATAAAGTTTGTAATTTAAACATATATATGGAAGACATAGCCTTAACTCCTTAAAAACTTAGAAAAATCAGGGGGCAGCAGAATTAGGCCTTCTCCCCATCCAGCACCACTGGCATCATCTCATTTATAACACTTAATGATAATAGCCAGCATTTCTTGTACACATATGATGTGCCAGGCCTATGTGCTTTATGAGGATCAGTTCATGTGATCCTCACAACATTCCTGTTGTGCACGTACTGTCATCCCAGTTTATGATCAGAACCAGAAGTTCAGAGTTCAAGTAACTTGCCCAGGGTTGTATAACTTATAAGTGGCAGAGCAGTTGTCCCCAGAGACCAGGATCTGGCCCCCAGTATGTATACTGCCTCTGGGACAAACAGCACACTGCACCCCCCTGTTGGCCAGTAGCCTGAAGGAGTCTGTATCCTCCTTGTGAACAAGGTATTTACCATATTCTTTTGAATCCTTAAAACAGTATGTGACATGTAAGTAGGTGCTCAAAAATCTTTGATAAATGAATGATGAGGGAAGGAGGGAAAGAATGGAATGAGAAATCACAACCAAACCCCTTTTACCATTCTTAGCTGAGCAAGGCAGCAGACCCTGATAAAAAGGGCATCTTAACCAGAACCCCAAAAGTGATGACCTCTTGAACCCCTGATCAGTCGAAGAAAGACAGTGTTAGAATTGAAATGCTTAGTTTTGAAAAAACATTTTGAGAACAGAAAGCTGAGTGTTATGTGAGTGTGTCTGACGTGTGGTGGCCTGCGTGTCTACAAGTGAGCGGGGCCACTTAGTTTCAGATTGACTGATCCCACTTCTCATGAGCACTTAGCTTGCAACTCCATCCCAGTGGCAGCCACACTGGCCTCCCAAGACTTTTTTGTAATCTATTTGCTGTCTCCCAGTTCAGCCCCTGAAGTAAGTCCAGCATCACAGAGCTTAAGTGGACTTCCTCAAACCCTCTGAGGTGAATGCTCACTGTCGGATTTAATGTACTGCTTTTAAGACATGTCTTGAGCACGTTTAGGTAGCACTGCATTGCTCTTTCAGTAACTTACAAAGGCAAAAGTGCTTCTTTTTTAAAAATCACAACTAGGCATTGAGAATTATTTTGTTATTCTTTTTTCTAATAATAAAATGCTACCTAAACCTATTCTTCATGTCAGAGGGGCCATAAGGGCAGGGTGCCATTTCCCTTAAAAATCTATGTTTTATAATTAAAGGTGAGCTAAGGTGTTGGCGAGGGCCTTCAGGGAAATTTTGCATATGAGATGAATATGATATGCCCATGATTATTCAGTAAGAAAAATACAAAAGACATGGACAGGTGTGAGGCCAACTTGGCTGTGACACCTGATGGCAGGAGATAAGAATTTCATTGTCACTTGGCAGTCTTGATGTCATACCTCTCGTGGGGTGTCATCTTGGGCCGTAGCTGGACCTGCCCAAGTGACCACTCTGACTGTGGTGTTCTTCAGACATTGTCGTGTGCAGTTTCGGCAGGGAGGAGCTAATGATTGTGATGATTTTGGAGCCAACACCAGATTATCACTTTTCAAGAAGTAGAAACAACATAGGGAGTATGTTAAATGTAACATTCAGTATTATAGCTGGCGTTGCTTCTAAATAAATGCCACCCTGGTGACTGGACCACAGAGTAGTTTCCTGTCTACTATTCTGTTTCTCTGAAACCAAAGCAAAGTCTACTTTTCTTTGACAGGAAGTCAAAGAGTTATTTGTAGGTTGTCAAAGCTGGGTGATGAGTATATGAGAATTCATCATTCTCCCTACTTTAGTAATAGTTTTATTTTAATTTTTTAATTTACCGTAATAAAAGGTTGAAAAGTGTTATCTGCAGAGCTATTAACAGATACTGAGCTAAGTTTCAGGAAGGCCTCATTCTGCTGACCTGGACTTAACAACGGTTAAAGTGGAGAAATAATAAAGAGATTGACTGTACGTGGACTCCTTCTAACTCTCTGGAGCTAAGATAGAGTGTGATTGAACCAGTCAACCTTCTTTCTTCCTGCCACCTGGCGTTCTTGCATTCCCATAATTAGGAAATCCTGGTCCTCGTTGGGGCGGTGTTGAAGAGAGGATGTTAGGAATGTCTTGGCCTATGTGGTTTTGGTAGGCCAGCTCAGTACTTCAACACCAGCTCAGCCAGGAGATTGCATGCCGTGGTCTTCTAAAAGGCTGGAGCTCGGAGAGCTGTTGAATAGACTGTCCTCCTCATTATCCAGCCTGATTTTACAGAAGCACAGTATTCTTCTCCATAAATGTTGATACTGTTTGAATCAAGCAGTCCTTCAAATGAGATTGCCACTAGGCTCCCAGAAAAGCAGATATGTACCAGGCACATATCTAGGTGGAAATTCCTTGAAACAAGAAAAAATATCTTTCCAGCCCTGCCCATAATGCTTCCTCACTGAGCAGTATCCCAAATGATTAAGCTACTGCTTCTGTGGCAAGGAGTCTAGCATAGTTTGGCTGACCCCAGAGAGGCAGTGAAGTCAAAAATGCCACAGGGTCACATGTTACTAACATTCTGGTACATAACAGGGATCAAAACTCAGTTTATGGGTGGTATTGCTTCAGTGCCATATACTATGCTATTATTAGTAGGCCAAGAATAATAAAATACTCGTAATATCTCAAAGACTGTTAGGCATGTTGTTTCATACTTTAAGTGTCCTGGAAACCAGTTCCATAAATGGAAATTGAAGTATAACACAGTCTGTTTTTTGCTTGTCCAAATAAGGTCATATGGTGGCTAACAAATGCATAGCAAATGATCATGTGTTAACTAAGGTCTTTAACCTAAGTAAGTATTGAGAATTTTTCCTAGATGAATTTTGTAGTATTTTTATTTATCTCTTATAATTTATCTTTAGATATTTAAAATAATGTTAGAATGTATATGAGCTGGATGTAAAAGATATTCCTATCAGAGCTTAAAATACCACTTTCAAAATTTATAAATTTTATGCTATACAGAATATGTGTACTTCATATGATTAGCTTTCTTCTTAGATCTGTCACTTACATTAATAGTTGTATAATAGTTATAGGTATATAGTAGTTTTATTAGTTTTATAGCTAATCACTTATAATAGTTAAACAGCTACAAGTTCTGCTGCTGGTTATCCAAGCCTACTTGTGTCTTTCCTTGTGTCAGAGCCATAGCCTTGCACTTTGTATTGGATTTTTAGTAAAACTGCCCTTCTGACAAAAATCTTATAAATTAAGATGAAGTTTGGCCCTAAACTCTAATTTACTAAATAATGGCACTGATCATTGCTATAGACACTCAGAATTGACCAGAGCCTACTCTGAAACGCGATCCCTCTGCCTCTGATTTTCCGGAGTTCAGCAGTCCTGGCCATCAAGTGTTTCTCTGTTGAAATGGCATGGAAGGGATGTTGTTGTTAGGTGCCATTGAGTTGGCCTAATGACCGTATGTACAACAGAACGAAACACTGCCCGGTCCTGCACCATCCTCACAATCGTTATGCTTGAGCCCATTGTTGCAGCCACTGTGTCAGTCCATCTCGTTGAGGGTCTTCCTCTTTTTTGCTGACCTTCTACTTTACCAAGCATGATTTCCTTCTCCAGGGACTCTTCCCTCTTGATAGCATGTCCAAAGTACATGAGACAAAGCCTTGCCATCTTCCATTATAAGAAGCACTCTGACTGTACTTCTTCCAAGACAGATTTGTTTGTTCTTCTGCCAGTCCATGGTATATTCAATATTCTTCACCAACACAATAATTTAAAGGCACCAATTCTTCTTCGGTCTTCCTTATTCATTGTCCAGGGATAGGTTACTTTTTATTTCAAGGGTGTTATTGCTGGGCGTCTCATAATTTTCCTACTAAGATAATAATTGCATCTCATAGTTCAGACTTGGGCCTGCTAATTTTCATCTAATCAAACAGAGGCAGGAAAACATAGTCTGGAATGCTAACTATGTGAATGAAAAATATTTAGTCATTCTTGAAATGATAGGAATGTTTTTCCAGCAAGCTTAAATAAACACAATCTCTATTGGGACTGTGTTAAACTTTTTTTGGATAAGAGACAACTCTTAGGCAACCAAACAGAAGTTAATGAAGGTTAGTAAGAGACATGCCCTTCAGAAAGTCTTGTGGTCTTAAAAAGAAGGATTCCATCTCCTTTCTTGTACAACCATTGATCAGAAGTAGAACAATTGATGTCCTTTTAGCTTTTGTCAACCTAATAGAATTTAACATTTTAGCTAGTAATCGCATTTAGCTTTCAAGACATGTCCTGCTTTCCTGACCATAGCCGTATCAGACCCTCTTGTTTCAAAGTCCTCATCTTTACCTCCTTCGCCTGTTTGCTTCAGTTCTAAGGAATGAATTGGTCTCAACATGCCTGTACTTAAAGCACTTGATGGCATTTTTCATAGGAAGTGTGTCTGTTCCCCCCAATACAAGGTCTGACTATACAGTAATGAGATTATTTATAAACATGCCAAGATTACCATAACCAAGTGAAGTGTTTTTCCTTTGAGAATAGTTATGTGGGGGAAACTGTACACCTATTCCAGCAATACAGTCATTCAAAATATTTTTGGTACTTCTCTGTTGAAACTGACTTCCAGGCTTGCAGCACATCTTTTTGAATATCGTTAGCTTTGTAAACCCTTAACTTTGAAGGTTTATTAGACTCTAGGAAATAACCAAGTCATTCATTCAAGTCTAAGTCTGGTAAAAGAGATGAGCGATCTAGCTGGGTAAAACTGCCCAAAAGAAGCAAAAAGTGACAGTAAATTAAAGGCATTTGGTCTTCTATGACATAGTAATTTGCTCTGAAAGCAACTCTGAAGAAAAGTTTCAAATAGAATTTTAACATGAACAGCATTTTGGCACAAGCATATGGCATCCAAAAGTGAGTGCTTTTAGCAATAATACTTATTTGTAAGTATAACTCCTGATGTGTTTATAACAACTATCAATTCACTTACTACATAGTATTTTTATGACTTCTAGGGGCTAGAGGCGTATATTGAAATGGTCATATATTATATTGCAACACTTTTGTGAAATTGCAGGTGCTCCTTTCAAACATATTTTCAAATAAATTAGGCTAAAATAATTTCCCTATAGGGATAATTTTTTTAAAAGGAGGTGATTCCAGTATAATTTATTTTTAATATTTTAGTTCTCCAATTCTGCTTCTGATTGTACCATTTCAAACTGTGTTCCATTGTATAGTCTTAAATTTATCTTGAACAAAGTGATATCATGTTGTTTAATACATGAGGGTTAGCTATTAGAGATAATGAATTGTTTTTAAAGGCTCTATTAAAAATATTTTCTGTTCTGTGTCTTTCTGGTTATTGAAAGTAAAATGTCACACAAAAGTATAAAATGCCTGCTCCAATGTTATTGCAAAATAATAGAACAGACTGAAGGAGTGTAAGTGTGCATTAAAGAACACCTCTTGGCTGTGTAGTGATGTGCCCATCACAGGTGGCTGCTGAGGTGAAAGGAATCAGGATTTAACCCACATGTCCACCTGTCTTGGTGAGTTTCCCAGGCGGGTGCCACATCAGCACCCAGAGTACACAGTGGGGAATCCGACCTGGGGACTCAGCAATGCCAGCTCTCGCTCCAAGGACCATACCATCATTTTGATCTAAATTTGATATGGAATGGGTAATATTGAACATTTAGCACTTTCTGAAATTTGTCAGAAACCCGAGGGGATGTGGATGCATTTTGTTTTATACTTTTTTGCGTTTGAGTTGAATATTAGCAATTTGAACAAATTTGTATTTAAAGTTTGTCTGTATAGAGTACCTACACATCAAGTTCATTTTACTTTCACATCTGAGAGTTTATCTGTGTTTATCATGTTTGTTTGAAACAGAGCCCACTTCAGATATCCAGACCATTTGCGACCATGGAATTGAATGTTAGCTGCCAAGCAAAAATAAGATTCTGTTCAAGGCTCCAGCTCTTATTTTGCAGCACCCTAGTGAAGCAGCAGTACTAAGAATCCCTAAGAAAATACTACAGGCAGCAAGTACCTGGTCCTGTGGAGCCTGAGAGTCACATAGCGGTTGTGTTTCTTGTTTCACGTTGGCTACTGTGATGTGTAAGCCATGTCCCTGCCCCAGCCAGTGCAGGACCTCACAGTGCACTCTGTGCTGAGCCCATGCCTGGCTGCATCTGATTTTTTTCTACTAAAAATGTATCTTTGTCTCCGTTTTCTCACTTTAAAAAAGTGTTCATATGTGATATGGTTTTTGGCTGCCTTGAATCTATTTTGGAATGAAGTGAGGTGTATTTACTTGTTTGTTTATTGAGTGTCTACCATTTGCCTATGTCTGTGCTTTGCCTTGTGGTCATGCCACACTGAGTTTGACCATCAGTAGGAAAACACAAGATGATATTCTTTTTCAACTTAATTGGAAAGCCCCTCTTTTGTTAGTGAAGTCAAAAAATGTTTAGAGACAATAAGCCGTTGATTTGGGATGGCCTCAGGCCTTGGATACTGAGAAGGATCAACAAGCTTAAATCTCTTTAAGACCATGAATCTTATCCTTTCTGGAGACCAGGTTTCAAAAAGATTCCAGGGAGGTTTTAGGCACCCAGAGCCAGATGAGCTTAATGGGGATGTTACACAGTCCCCTGACAGAGACCCTAAGAAAATGAGTGTGCAAAAAACTCCCAAAGTGATTGATAAGAAAACTGTACTGGTTGAACTTCTCTTATTGTTGATGTAAGTTTTGACATCACTGACCTACTGAAACTAAGATTTGTGGATCAAAAACAGCTTTTAGAGATGTCATCTTTTTTTTTTTTTTTTAACTTTAATTTCAACTTCAGAGTGGCAGAGCTGTTGGCAAAGCTACCAAAACAGTATAAATGATACTGTGATGGGTTTGCCCTTGTCCCCAGAGGCCCAGCAAGGCTCCCATCATGAGAGAGGGTTTGCCAGACACACAAAATCATTGTTTCAGTTCACATTCGATAAGCTGATTACTATGAGATTAGAGATTTCTGTTCTCTTAGCGACACCATAGATATAGTCAAAATGTAAAACAATGATGTCAGACTGCCACTCAGCAAATGTGAAAGGCTCCGGTGACTGGTCACTAATATTCTCCAAAGCTTACCAGACCGTGAAAGAAAGTCTCGGCCTCACCCACATCCCGCATGCTTTTCTTGTTATCAGTGGAGATAGAAAATGATGCTTAAGTTACAATGGTCAGGGTTTAGAATGCCAAGCCAAGTGTCATACCATTTATCAGCTGAACATTTAAAGCCTGTGAAAGAGCTCATAATTCATTTATTTAGCCGTAGTCTGAGACCAGTTCTAGCCCCAAGCAGACAGGGTAGTCATTACAGCAGTGATTACAACAACAGCTAATATTCATGTAGCCCTTACAGTTTACAGAGTACTCTCCTCTTTACAATTTCATTGACACTTGAAGTAATATTGTGAGTAGGAATATTCCTATTCTATAGAAACCCAGAGAGGTTCAGTTTCACACTTTAGGTAATGAAAGAGCAGGGGCTCATACTAACTCTCGTTACTCTAAATCCATGTCATTGACATTGCTTCTCTTTAAACCTCCTTCCTGAGAAGGGATTGAGAGAGGAAAATAACACAGTAAATATTAAAACACTGGATCATCTGCATCGTACAGATGCAGAATCTGAGGTGTGGCTCAGATTCAAAAGCCATTCTTGCTCCTGGTACCCTGTTCTCTTTACTGTGACTCACTTACTGTTAATTCTGACACTGTGTGGCCTAGCCTTTGATCCAGGTTTTTGCCCTAGGCCCCTCTGTCTGGACTTTGGACTTTCCTGCTTGGCCTCCAGGAAGGCTGGATCTATGGCCTTCTTCACTTATTCATTCCTGCTTCCCCCAACCTAGGAACATCCTTCATCCTGAGTGCACTGAACTATTCTCCCCAGCTCTCTCTGCCCTCTCAGGCTTGCCTTCTGCCCAGCCTCATCCATCCCTGGGCTCTGACAATTGGTACTCAAGTCCCCACTGAGTAAAATAAATTTCCCACTCAGCCCCTTTCAGGGTGTCAAGCACTGAGTACCACCACCGACTCTTGTGCATTCTGGTCCAGACTCCTCCCTTTTCTCGCGTAATTCTTACCAGTATTTGCTTAATTGTCTGGTAATTTACCAGGCAGTCAGCAAAAATGTCCATACTTCGTCTCGTACAAGACGAGTTCCTAAGTTGAATGAGTTCCCAGCTATTTTCAGGACTATTTTAGCAACACTGTTCATTTGGTACCATCAAGGAATGGTATAGTTACTGAAGTGAATTCTTCAGCTAATTGAAATTTTGGGTGTCAAATTTTATGTTAATAATTTTGAAAGGATACGTTGTACAAGGCTTTGTGTACTTCCATGCCTTTTTAAGTCAAAGATACAGATCATAATTTAACCCGTTTCTGGCAACTTAGTTGCACCACTGAGGTTCTTATTTTGGACTGCTTGGGTTTGGGGATTTTTCATTCAGTTTTCGCTATTAGCAGTGTGTCAAATTCACAACAACCTTCTGATCTAGCTTGCTGTTTCAGTGAGCTCATTTATTGAGTACCGACTATGTACAGGGAACTGCCATGTTGGTGAGGACCCCAAGGAACTTAATGTCTGATCCCCTGACAGCTAGGAAATTAGACCTTTGGGCTACATGTTGAGTTAGGGGCCCTGCTTCATCTCATTTGTTGTTACTGTTAGGTGCTGTCGAGTCGGCTCTGACTCAGAAGTCGGCTCTGACTTATGTATAACAGAATGAAACATTACCCAGTCTTGCACCATCCTCACAGTCGCTATGTTTGAGCCCGTTGTTGCAGCCCATTGTTACAGCTTCATCTAATAATGTGCCCTTACTTTAGGCATTCTGATGTTTTTTCCTCCATTGTTTATTCATTAGACACTGCTATGGGCTGTGTACTGTGCTAGGTACTAAGGTTATAAACAATGAATAAAGCATTGTCCCTAATGTCAGGACACTTCCTCCTGGTCCTCGCCATTTCCCAGAGGGTTGGGTTGAGATGACCAGAACTCTGACGCTCTGACCCTGCCCCCCGATTAAGTAAAGCTATTAAAATCTGTATACAAATACACACACGTACATATAAATATGGAGCCATTATTTTGTAAACCAATTAAAAGCTACCAAAGTGTATTCCCTTTGAAAATGAACAATAAAAAGAACACAGGAATAAAATATAAAGCAAGTATAAAAGGTCTTCATTATTCTTGGAATCCAGTGATAATTTTGTGAATGTCTGAAACTGAATTCCTGGAAAAAGATACCCCACTATATATAAAAATTTCTAATTTGTCTTTGTGGTCTTTTAGTAATAATCTCGTTATAATACTACTGTCTTTTCCTATTACAAATGAGATTGGTAAAGGAAGAATAATCCAACAGCCAAGATTCCTTGGAAAAAGTATACAACATTAATAAATAGGTCTAAAATAAATATATGGTTGTTTCTCTATCTGACCACAAAATAATACAAATCTTAGGAACATTTTCACACCATTCATTTTAAAATAAAAGGAAGAAACTGCCTTGAGATAAATTCTTCAGAAATCACAAGATGTAAGTGTTGTTATGAGAAATATATACAAAGGAAAAAAGGACAACTAAATGTGTAATGGCTGAAAGAATTTGAAAACTCCAACTGTAGGAGATTTTTTTTCCATGACTATAATATAAAGACCTTCTGAAATACAGATTCATACTCCATGGAAGTTCCCACTTCCAGATTATGGGATTTTTATATCATTTTTTTTTCCTTGTCTACTTTAATAAATAGAAGTTTCCCTTTAGCTTCATTTGGGAAAATCTCATCTTCATTATACTTCCCTTCCCAGTCTGCAGTTATGTTGACAATTTGGTGACTTACTTGAATGGTTTTCTGACTAGTTACGGGTCACATCTGAAAATCGACAGTGGTAACAGAATGACATATGAAGATACAGTAAAACAGATAAGATATCTCCTCTAGTTTTGTATTGGCCAGCCTTATCTCCAGTTTTATGGCCCTGGACAGGCTACCGTTAACTGGCAGGACACTAGGAGGCCTGATGTATTTAGTCTTGGGCTGCCATATAAAGTGAATGAAGTTTGACATTTTCCCATCCATTGAATATTCACGGAAAACCAAGTCTAGTTAAAAAAAAAACTTAAGAAAGCGAATGCCTGAATTAGGTCTGAAAAGAGAACGTAATTGTTCATCCTTGTCTCTCACAATCATGTAAGCAGACTTGGGAATCTACAGAGAAGAGCTACTTTAAATATACAAACCATTATTAAAGCCCCAAAGGAGAGAGATTAAGAGAAATAAGAGGCGAATTGGTTTCATTTATCTTATTACCTCTACTTGAATTTTTTTATCTTATAAAATGTAAGAATGTATCTGCCTTTAAAAAGTGCTTTTTGTAGAAATTTGCCGAGAGTGATGTTTTCCAGACTTGTCTAAGTGGATGTGTATGTTGTGGTGGCTAAGAGCGGACGTATGGGCGTGAACAGAGGCAGATTAACCAGTAAGCACGGTACGCACGGGCTTAATTTTGTTTACTTACTAACCTGCAGTGCACAATTTCATCACTGATGTGGTGAAAAACAGGTAAAATTGTGCACTACAGATTAGTAATCCATCCCTGGATGTGAATAAGTCAAGGACTGTGGTGGACAGCTGCTACCCACAGCCAGGCACACTCCGAGCTGCCGGTCTCCCCAGAGCACAGCACTCTCAGAAATGATTCGAAATCTGGCACGAAAGTTAATTACCCTCCTGACAGAAGGCAGTGCTGCAGATTGAGGAAGGGTGGCTCTGTGAGCCTTCACAAGTGTACTTTTCCAGAATCACCCACCCATACTCAGGAACTCCTAATTTGCTGTCAGCCTTCCCAGGTTGCTAATCAGAAAGAGTGCTTCACATATTTCTGAATGGAGATAATTAGTATTATTTATGAGTGATAACCAGCTTGTAGTAATCAAGGTAATGAAAAGAACCTTGTATAGATTGATTCAAACCCACAAGTTCAATGAAATAATACAGATTAGACAACAAATTTAAAACACACATTAACATTTTCCTTTAAGCTACATATACTTGAATTGTGAAAATCAGTGATTATATACTTTCTTTCAGAAGCAAATTGACATAAATTTACACATTTTTAAATAACTGAAGGTCAAAATTTATTCCTTTTGTTCTATTATTGTCCTAAAGTCATTAAACTATCCAGTACCATTCTAGGACTGTTGTAAAGTTTTTAATTAGCATTTTAAGATGTTGAATTTGAGTTTTAATTCTTTCCAGTGCTTCCTTTTGGAGAATTTCCCATAAAATGACAAAAAGCAAGAAAGTAGAGAGCTTAGATTTGCTTAACAAGTTTATAACTCCTGAATAATCCAGTATAAGTTATTGTATGATCTAGTGCTCTGGCCTTGGAGTTAGAATAATCATTTTTATTTTAACTTCATACTCTTGAACAAATTCGTATGGTCACAGTGCCTTAAATTTCCCATTATTGAGTAGATAAAATTGCTCCTAGGAAACACTTGAACATCAGTATAAAGTACTTGTGTTGTTCTTCAGAAACTTAGTGTCTAGGGCTCTCTTATTCTTATGAATGTTTTCCTGGAAATGTTTTCACTGATAAGGCATTCTCTGGGCTTCCTAGGGTAGGAAAGAAATATTCATCCCTAAATTTTAAATAAAAATAAAATAAGGTGCCAGTGTATGTCTGTGTTAATGTTTATGTTATCACATGTTATAACTTTTTTTTTTTTTTCAGAATTTTGTTATCTAAGTCTTGTGTTAAAAATTGGAGGCGGAACATCTGCACTCCTGACAAAATACCAACAGTTCTTGTAAAAATAGCTCTTCTGGACAGTGTAAGGTGCTTGGACAATCTTTAAAAATCATTCAAGAAAACCACAGAGGTTGAGGAAAGCAGTGGTTCCCACTACAATGCAGAGTAGGAAACAGTGGGGATACAGACATAACAACCACTCATTTTTGTTCTTTATTGCTTCTGGGCTCAGAAAATATTTCTAGAATCTTCTCCACAAAGAATCTGTTCCAGTGTTCCCTTTAGAAATAGTTGTAGCCAAAGACAATGAATTCCTGCTGTTTCAAGCCTTCTTCCTTTGGAGGAAATTAAGGTATTTCTTTAATTCCTCAGCTGATTCAATGAGATGAAATTTTAGGGTGGTCCTGTAAGCAGTGCTTCATTGAATATTTCCTCCCCAAGTTCCCACCTTTGTTCAAGTATTTTCTTCTTCTCCTAAATGAGGAGATCCAAGACTGTTACTTTTCTTTGAAAGGAGCCTACTGACACATCTCTACCCAACCATTAGGAGATAATTCTCTTGGCTCCAAGCAACAGGCATCAATGTACAGTCATGCATAAATGCTTCGAAAAGTCTTTGCAGGACCGCTGTTGAACTGGTAGTCTCCAAACTCACCAAAGACGGGGAGGGCCATCATCCCTGTAGAAAGGCATGTACTCCTGGTGAGATATGTACAATCTGAAGCCATACCCCATGTAATGTACAACAAAAACCCATTGCCATCAAGTAGAATTCTGACCCATAACGACCCTATAGGACAGAGTAGAACTGCCCCATAGGGTCTCCAAGGCTGTAAACCTTTAGAGAAGTAGACTACCGTATCTTTCTCTCACAGAGCAGCTGATAAGTTTGAACCACAGACTTTTTGGTCAGCAGCTGAGCACTGAACCACTGCACTACCAGGGCCAGTTGTATCATTAGGGTTAGTGTCACCCAGTGCGGTAACTCATGGTGTCACTCCCCATGCTAATTACCACAATATTGTAGCTAAAACACCAGAAAATTTGACGAAATCAGTCACTTCGAAAACACCGACAGTAATGGAAACAGCAGTGCGTGGTTGTAGCGTGTGCAGATGAACCACGTGATTTGAAGTGTCCTTGTAGTTGTGTAATAATGACAGCTCTGACCAGAGTGCTTTAGAAGGTTCAAAAAGTAAATTAGCATAGAGTGTTAGCCTTTTAGGTATATTGATACATGTAAGCTGGGCTTATGAAAAAATTTTTTTGTTGTTATAACTAACTACAGGGATGCTTTTATAAAAAATAAAATTTCTGCTGAAATACTGCACAAAAATTTTATGGACAGTCATTTTGTCATCATCCCCTCTAATAGTGTCACCAGATGTGGTCCACACCCCCTGCACCCCCCTAGTGATGCCACTGACCAGGGCTCTTCCTCATGTAATATAGGAGCACAGAATGTAGGATTTAAATGAGAGTTTTCCGGTCTACAGGCCAAGACCAATGAGGGTACTTCCCATATTCAGAGCACTGCTGCACAGCCTAGAGAAAGGTATAGAATAATAACAAGTTCTGATATACAATTTCAGGATGCTCTTTCAGCCAAGCCCTGGTGGCGCAGTGCTTAAGTGTTCAGCTGCTAACCGAAAGGTCAGCAGTTCAAATCCACCAGCTGCTCCTTGGAAACCGTATGCAGCAGTTCCACTCTGTCCCTTAGGGTCACTATGAGTCGGAATTGACTCAGACGGCAGCAGGTTTTGGTTTTAATCAGCAGAATGAACACTTCACATACTTCACAAACACTTCTAAAGATTCCTTATTGGATTAGAAGAATACAGTCATTTTACATCATACTCTGATGCCATGATTCTAGATATTCTTAAATCACCCCTTTCCCTACCAAAAACTTTCTGGAATAGAAACTACATTAAAAATCTAACAAGTTCTTGGTCATTCGTTAGGCTATTCTTTAAGGATGGAAAATTGCATATTGATTTAAAATAGTTTAACTCAGGATGGTCTTAAGTGTACCTCACATTGGAGTTCATGGTATAGAATTTTAAATTGAATATCGGCAGTATCACAGTACTTCTTTCTCAAAAAATTTCCCTGTTGTTAGTAATAGAATCAGTTCTGAGATTACATTCTAAAATATTGGACTGAAAGCCAACTCTCAGATCTGTTTAATGATAATATCAGATCTTTTTCTAGATAATGTGTAGTTGCATATTTCTCTTGTGAAAATATTCTCACAGAAATCTGACCAATATAGATATGGCCTGACACACTAGGAAATCAAGCGCTAAATGTTGAATGAATGATGGAAGGGTAATGGAATACATGACTCCAGATGAAGTATTAGGAGACAGCTAGTTGCCTGCAAATATGTCTATTACAAATCAGCAGTTACTCCAGTGACATAGGATAACAATAGTAAGTACCCAAAAAACATGCTTTACCACTCCCAAAAGGCTTTTGAAATTTTTTCTGGCTTGTATTTGAATAGAAAAACAATACTCATTTTGTTAAATGTCAAAAAAACTAGATGAAAAATGTTAAAATGCCTTTGAGAGAAATTTGAACTTCTGTCTATATTTAATATATCACAATGGATGTTGTTGTGTTCAGCCTAATCTATCGGGGAGATTGAATAGTTCTAGGGTAAATTGACAGTTTTCATGAAAAAATGATTTTGTTGAGTTTTCCCATGTTTTAATGAATATTGAGGGTGTAAGAATTTGAAATGGATGCTTCCTAATTTCTTCCCTCTAATGTACGTAATCAGTGAATGGGGAAACGTTAATTTTAGAGACACAACATAATTTTTTGTTTCTTGCATTCTGCCACATCATCTGAAGCTGGAAGACATCTAGTAGGACTTGTTGACATAAACTATTCAACATACAGCATTGTAGGACTCTACCGCTCATCTGTCATGTTCGTCGTATTGTGGTGGCTTATGTGTTGCTGTAATGCTGTGAGCTATGCTACTAGTATTTCATATACCAGCAGGGTTACCCATGGTGGACAGGTTACATCAGAGCTTCCAGAGTAAGACAGACTGAGCAGAAGTGCCTGGTGAGCTACTTCTGAAAAAAATGGCCAGTGAAAACCTTATGGATAACAGCACATTATTTGACAATGCCCTGGAAGATGAGTCCCTCAGGATAGAAGGTACTCAAAATATGACTGGAAAAGAGCTGCCTCCTCAAAGTAGAGTTGTCAACCTTAATGATATGGATGGAGTCAAACTTTCGAGACCTTTATTTGCTGATGTGGCACGACTCAAAACCAGAAGAAACAGCTGCAAACATCCATTAATAATCAGAATGTGGAATGTATGAAGGAAAACTGGAAGTCGTCAAAAATGAAGTGGAACGCTTGAAGATGGTTATCCTAGGAATTAGTGAACTGAAATGGACTGCTATTGACAGTTTTGAATCAGACAATCATATGCTCTACTATGCTGGGAATGACAAACT
Organism: Trichechus manatus latirostris; assembly: GCF_000243295.1. Lineage (NCBI taxonomy): Eukaryota > Metazoa > Chordata > Mammalia > Sirenia > Trichechidae > Trichechus > Trichechus manatus. The sequence continues at coordinate 27,728,423 of NW_004443941.1, read as the reverse complement.
GAACAGGAACCACATCTCATTCATTGTGGAAAAGAGTATTTCAGGATCTGTCTTGAAATACAGCACTGTCAGTGATGGGATAATATCCATATGCTTACACGGCAGACCAGTTAATTTGGCTATTATTCAAATTTATACACCACCCAAGAATGCCAAAGATGAAGAAATTGAAGATTTTTATCAACTTCTGCAGTCTGAAATTGATCAAACTTAGTCAATATACATTGATAATTACTAGTGATTAGAATGCAAAAGTTGGAAACAAGAAGGACTGGTAGTTGGAAAATATGGGCTTGGTGATAGAAATGATGCCAGAGATCGCATGATAGAATTTTGCAAGACCAACGATGTATTCATTGGAAATACCTTTTTTTCCAACAACATAAATGGTAACTATACACGTAAACCTCGCCAGATGGAATACAAAGGGATCAGATCGACTACATCTGTGGAAGGAGACAGTGGAGAACCTCAGTATCATCAGTCAGAACAAAGCTAGGGGCCAACTGCTGAATAGATCATCAATTGCTCATATGCAAGTTCAGGTTGAAGCTGAAGATAATTAAAACAAGTTCAAGGGAGCCAAACTGCAACCTTGAGTATATCCCACCTAAATTTAGAGACCGTCTCAAAAACAGATTTGACACCTTGAACACTAATGACTGAAGACCAGACAAGTTATGGAATGACATCAAGGACATCATACATAAAGAAAGCAAAAGATCATTAAAAAGACAGGAAAAAAGGAAAAGACCAAAATGGATGTCAGAAGAGACTCTGAAATTTGCTCTTGAACATAGAGTAGTTAAAGTGAAAGGAAAAGATGATGAAGTAAAAGAGCCAAACAGGAGATTCAAAGGGCAGCTCAAAAAGACAAAGGAAGGTATTGTAATGAAATGTATAAACACCTAGAGTTTAGAAAACAAAAAAGGAGGAACGTGTTCAGCATTTCTCAAGCTGAAAGAACTGAAGACAAAATTCAAGCCTCAAATTGCAGTCGTGAAGGATTCCGTCGGTAAGATATTGAACGATGCAGGAAGCATCAAAAGAAAGTGGAAGGAATACAGAGTCACTGTACCAAAAAGAATTGGTCAGTGTCCAACCATTTCAGGAGGTAGCATATGATCAAGAACCAGTGGTACTGAAGGAAGAAATCTAAGCTGCACTGAAAGACATTGGCAAAAAACCAGCTCTAGGAATTCACGGAATACCAATCGAGATGTTTCAACAAATGGATGCAACACTAGAAGCACTCACTTGTCTATGCCAAGAAATTTGAAAGACAGATACCTGACGAATAAACTGAAAGAGATCCATATTTATGCCTATTCCAAAAAAAAGGTTATCCAACGGAATGCGGAAATTATCGAACAATATCACTGATACCACATGCAAGTAAAATTACACTGAAAATAATTCAAAAACAAGTGCGGCAGTACATCTACAGGGAACTGCCGGAAATTCAAGCTGGATTCAGAAGACAACGTGGAATGTGGGATGTCATTTCTGATGTCAGATGGATCTTGGCTGAAATCGGAGAATACCAGAAACCTGTTTACCTCTATTTTATTGACTATGCAAAGGCATTCAATTATGTGGGTCATAACAAATTATGCATAACATTGCAAAGAATGGGAATTCCAGAACACTTAATTGTGCTCATGCAGAACCTGTACATAGACCAAGAGGCGGTTGTTCGTAGAGAACAAGAGGATACTGCGTGGTTTAAAATCAGGAAGGGTGTGTGTCAGGGTTGTATCCTTTCACCATAATTATTCAGTCTGTATGCTGAGCAAATAATCTGAGAAGCCAGACTATATGAAGAAAAATGCAGCATCAGGATTGGAGTAAGACTCATTAACAACCTGCGATATGCATATGACACAACCTTGCTTGCTGAAAGTGAAGACTTAAAGCACTTACTGATGAAGATCAAAGACTGCAGCCTTCAGTATGGATTATACCTCAAAATAAAGAAAACAAAAATCCTCACGACTGGACCAGTAAACAACATCATAATAAATGGAGAAAAGATTTATGTTGTCAAGGGTTTCATTTTACTTAAATCTACAGTCAAAGCCCATGGAAGCAGCAGTTAAGAAATGAAACGACGCATTGCATTGGGCAAATCTGCTGCAAGAGACCTCTTTAAATTGTTAAAAAGCAAAGATGTCACTTTGAGGACTAAGGTGCATCTGACCCAAGCCATGGTATTTTCTATCTCCTCGTATGCATGGGAAAGCTGAACAATGAATAAGGAAGGAAGAATTAATGCATTTGAATTATGGTGTTGGTGAAGAATATTGAATATACCATGGACTGCCGGAAGAACAAACAAGCCTGCCTTGGAAGAAGTACAGCCAGAGTGCTCCTTAGAAGCAAGGATGGCGAGACTTCGTCTCATGTACTTTGGACATGTGATCAGAAGGGACCAGTCCCTGCAGAAGGACATCTTGCTGAGTAAAGTAGAGGGTCAGTGAAAAAGAAGAAGGCCCTCAACGAGATGGATTGACACAGTGGGTGGCTGCAATAATTGGCTCAAACATATCAACGAACGATTGTGAAGATGGTGCAGGAACCTGGGCTGTGTTTTGTTCTGTTGTACATAGGATCGCTTTAAGTTGGAATTGACTCAGGGGCACCTAACAGCATCATGGGACTAGCACATAATGAACAGCCCTTCTATGCATATTTTTTTTTCTTGTTCAACTGAGCAGAAGATACTATGCTGAATGTTAATAGACATACTGAAGATGATAAAACCATTTGGATACTGTGTGGCTGATCAAGTCACTGTCGTGATTCTGATCCTCAAACAAGATGGTCAGTTTATTTCTTTTACTTTCCAGCCACAGATCACAACCTCCCTAATCCTGTCCATTAGTCATAATATGTATCAAAAATAAGACATACATTAATTACTGTTGGCAGAAAAATCATTCAGAAATGAAAGATCATCTTTGAAAAAGAGGGGCAATGCATTCTCTTAACAAATCCCTAGAATTAACTAAAAGCAAAATTCTGTGCCATCCTGTGATTATTATGCATTTTCAGTGTCAGTTTTATCTGCCTTAGAATATTTTTCCCATATTTTCTGAAGGTGAAAGTTTCTCATCCACTTCACATCTTAAATGTCAACAAAGAACACCCGGTTCTGGTCCGAGTACAAGTACTGAAGACGTTTCTCCACCCATAAGCTGTCTGCTAAAGCACTGAAAGTATATTCAGAGTTCCTCCTTGGTTTACTAACTCTCTAGAACATAGAACTCTGTCCTTCTTGTGATATGAGAAGTGGCTTAGAGTTGATACTCATCCCCTGCTCATTCTGTCTTGTATTTGTGGCTACAGCAGTTTTGACTAAATAATTTGCAGTTTTGTGGCTGAAGGCTGAAATGGAATTACTATTTTGGAGGGCTAATAACAGTAGTGATAAAGAGAAAAGTATATAAGTTTGACAACCGAAGATGCTTACGGTGAATTTTGAGAGAATGTAGGAAAATAGAAATACTGTATTTAATTCAGTATTCTTAAAACTTGCTTAAACTAAAACTACTTTTGGAAGAAGTGTGATTCAGTGTCTTAAAACTTGGCTTAAGCTACTTTTTGATGTTTACAATTATCTATCAGAAAGGGTACTTTGGCCATTGGAGGAAATTAGAGATTTTATAGCAGCGAAAAGTTTATATAAAAGTTTTGGGGAGATATTCTTCACACTGTGTATATTGTAATAAAAATAGAGAAAAAGTATTTTTACCGGGAGAATGCTGATCAAAGCATTTCTGTGGTAATTCGTAGTTGCCTGCTACCTGTGAAGAGCTGAATCACTGTCCCCATTTAGCAGGTGGATAAAAACTTAGAACTCTTGATCTGGGCCATGGCAACTAAAATACTTATTTTGGTCTGTCTTCCATGGTAACAGGAGATGAAACTTGAGAATTCAATATGAACTAATGGATAGAGTGTTGGCTAGAGGTCAGGAAACTCTGCTCTGTTCTATTCCCAGCCTGCAACTGAGTTGCTCTGTAAACTGAGATAAACCAGTTACCCTCTCTGCACCTCATATTTACCATCTGTAAAATCATAGGTAAAGACATTCTGTACTTGGCTCCATCACAAAGATGTGAGAAACCGCTTACTCTGAGGCAGTTCATAGTATCTTTTGATTGAAAAGATGCTCCATAAACATGTTAGTGTAGCTGCTTTCTTTGACAACACTCTTCCCAAATCAGATGTTATATAAGCTGTCATTTATAGTGCAGTACAAAACAGGTGCCATTACAACGGACTTTATCTTGCCCAGAAGCTAAGAGTGTGACTCTGGATCCAGATTGCCTGGGTTTGAATCCTCAGTCCCTTACTAACTGTGTGATCTTGGACAGGATTTTCTCATCTGTACAATGAGGATAGTGATAGCACCCACCTAAATGGATTATGATAAGGCTTGAAGGCATTTATGAAAAGCACTACAAACATTAAATAAACACATAATATGCCTTATGTAAGTGTGTGCAATTACTGTTATTATCCAGAACAGTTCTGAATTATTAGCATGGTGGAGAAGGTAGACCCTCACTTAGGCCTTGGTTTTGTCTCTGCATCTGTTTCCAGAATGACTGGTCGCTCTTTCTCCCAAATGTTTATATCTTACTGTGCCACCCATAAGCCTGTGGGCCCTGAATGTAAACTCCTATTCACTGTCATCCATCATGGCATCTGTGATAAATGAATGAGCATCACATGTAAAAGAAACTTATCTCAAAAATGTCTCTGATTTATTAATTTGAAAAAAAAAAAGCTAAGAGATTTCAGAAGTGTTGTGAAATGGGGTGTGGGTTAATTACCAGTTGACAGCTTTGTCTTGATTATTATAAAAAATAAGTAAACTCATGAAACATCAGGAAGAAGTAGAAGAATAGTTAAATTAAATGGAATTACAGTAGTTCCCCCTTATCCGTGGAGGACACGTTCCAAGACCCTCATGGATGCCTGGAACCTCGGATGGCACCGAACTATGTTTTGTCCTATACACATGATAGAGTTTAATTTATAAATTAGGCACAGTAAGAGATTAACAACAATAACTAATAATAAAATAGAACAGTTACAACAATATACATAATAAGTAATGTGAATGTGGTCCCCAGGCAGGATGGAGTGGGATGGTATGAGATTTCATCACACTAATCATTTAACATTTTCAGACCACAGTTGACCACAGGTCATTGAAGCCACAGAAAGTGAAACCACAGATAAGAGGGGAATGCTGCAATTTTAACCTGTCTTATCTGCTTCCTATAGTGCCGACCATCAGAAAAGTATTTTGCAAGGGTCCCAAAAAATACATAAATTAGGTAAACATAAAGAATCAAATCATTCAGATTTTCAAAAGTCTGGTTTAAAAAATTGTTCTTTTTCAGAGATTAAAGACATGATGAGAGAATAAAAGTTTGGGATTTGATGAGAATTATTGATTAGATTTTTGTATCTTACTATAGTATGGGATTTTAAAGATTGAATAGCATTGTACAGGTAATGATACGTTTCATTGATTTATTTATTTTCTCTTTTTATTATTAGAACCAACCTATATCACAATTGATCCACCTGCATGTGGGGAGCTATCAAATTGCACCCTGACGGAGAAGGACTGCATTTATGGTTTCAAACTTGATCACAATGGTTGTCGAACTTGTCAGTGCAAAAACAGTGAGTATATAGAAGATTATATTTTTTTCCGAGGCCTAATATGATATCGTCAAAGCATATTATGTGACTGAATATCTTTTTCACTCCTGTTCATGACATTCCCTTGGCAACCTAAAAGAAGAAAAAAAAAATTATACTTACACAAACAAATACACAGTCATTTGGGAAAAAAGAGCTGCTCCTTTATTCTGGTTTTCATGTTTGTTTCATTGTATTCAGAAGCTCCTTGGTGTCCAGTAGTGTCGTGGCACAGCTTCAGAGGCCTTGAAGTACATCTCCCAGCCACCCAGTCATCTCTGTCTACAGCACCCTTGCTAAGGTCATCCAGTGTCAAGAAGGTCACTAACCCAGAGGGTGTCATATTGCACTTATGGCAGCCATAATCCTTTGAGTCAGCTTCATTTTTTAACCCCAACTGTGCCTCCATGTAGATTCCAATCATGTCTTCAGGCCATGCCCTCTGAAACTCGATAGTATATTGCATTTCTTCTGTGAGGGGACAAAAGTACTCTTCATGTTTAAAAGAATTTTGAATTCCCCTAGTTCTTCCATTAGAATAAACATCCTTGATACCCTTGGCCATTCCTCAGGTGACTTAGCTTCTAGAACTTTCTTGATCCTTCCCATCTTCTTACTGACACACAACATGCCATTGTTCTTATGTAAATGTGAGGCTCAGAAACAGAGGAAATACAATAGTCCCCCATTATCTGCGAGGGATACCTTCCAAGACCCCCCATAGATGCCTGAAACTACGGATGATACTGGACTTACCTTATATATAGTATGATTTGTCCTATACATACATACCTATTGTCTTAGTTATCTAGTGCTGCTGTAACAGGAGTACCACAAGCAGATGGCTTTAACAAAGAGAAATTTATTCTGTCACAGTTTAGGGAGGCTCAAAGTCCAAATTCAGGGTGCCAGCTCTAGGGGAAGGCTTTCTGTCTCTGTTGGTTCTGGTGGAAGGTCCTAGTCATCAATCTTCCCCTGGTCTAGGAACTTCTCAGCACAGGGACCTCAGGTCCAAAGACACACTCTGCTCCCAGCATTGCTTTCTTGGTATTATGAGGTTCCCCATGTCTCTCTGCTCGCTTCCCTCTTTTATGTCTCAAAAGAGATTGACTTAAAACACAACCTAATTTTGTAGATTGAGTCCTGCCTCATTAACATAACTGCTGCTAATCCCACCTCATTAACATCGTAGTGGTAGGACTTACAACACTTAGGGACAATCACAAAATACTGGGAATCGTGGACTAGCCAAGTTGACACACATTTTAGAGGAACAGTATTCAATCCACAACACCTACGATAAAATTAAATTTAGAAATTACGATAAAATTAAATTTAGAAATTAGGCACAGTAAGAGATTAACAACAATAACTAATAATAAAATAGGACAGTTATAACAGTATACTGTAATAAAACTTAAGTGAATATGGTCCTGGTCTGGATGGAGCAGGACAGCTCCAGATTTCATCACACTACTCATTTAACATTTTCAGATCTCGATTGACCATAGGTAACTGAAACCGCAGAAAGCAAAACCACAGATAAGGGGGGACTACTGTACTCTAGAATTTGGTCTGATCAGTGCAGTGCTATTATGTAGCCTACATTTGCATTAGTTCTTCGAAGAGTAAAATACTGGCTCATACTGAGTTTATAAGTAGTTAGAATCACTAGGTGCTTTTCCCATTAGCTGCCATTAAGTGATTCTCATTCATTCTGTATTTGAACACTTTTTTTTTTTTTAATAATGTAAATGCATGGCTAAATTTAACAGGAAATTGTTTTGGTAGTTTTAAACCATTTTCAAACTAGTTGGGATATTTTTGACTCTTGATACGTGATCTTATACTTTATCTATGCCTCCCAGTTTATATTAAATAAGCACCCCTTATATGTCCTCTTCTAAATCGTTGAATTTAAAAAAAAAAAAAAATACAAAACCAAAGACAGAACCCTGTAGCACTAAAGGCCTTCCTGCAAAATGGCATTGAACTGATAATCCTCACTCCTTGAGTGGTGTTACTCAGCTAACAACATGTCAACTCCATCTCCACAAGGAAGTCTTGAAACATCTGGCCTGTATCTTAACTGAAATCAGAATACATTATATTTACACCATTACTTTGCTGGAGACCCTATTTTAAAAATAAAATGAAATTAGTGGGGCAGATGGCTTGTTCTTCATGAACCTGTGCTGGCTCCTGGTGATCAATGCTTTCTTTCCTAAATGTCAAAAATCATTGAGAGCATTTGTTGAACACAAATCATATTCAATAATTTTTTCTGCAAAATTTTAAGTTGTGAAGGTCAAGCTTAGTTTTCTATAGTTTTTAGAATCCTTTGTCCCTCTTAAATTGACATTTGATCTTCTTTAGTTTTCTGAAATCTCTTTCTATTCTCTCTGATCTCTCAGAAACATACACAGTGGTTCTATAAGCAGGTTCTCTGTAGGCCTCTGGATATAATTATCTCAGCACAGAGACTTGGAATGACTTAATGTAGATAGGTGCTCACTTTCTGATTTATCAGTTATCTTGAGCTTTATATTCTTCCAACCTTAATTGTTTATCACTTTCTTTTGTAAGAATATGTTTGATGAAGATGACTAATACAGAGTTGGAGTTGAGGAATGTCAGTTTTCTCAGTTACATGTTACCATCAGATTCTTGCCCCATGGAATTAGTGCTAAAATAGAGTTTATAAAACTGTTGCTGTGGTGGTTGTTGCTGCCATCTTTAAATTTCCCGTAAGCTTCCACCCATCTGGGCCTGTCCTGCCTTCCTGACACTTGTTGCTGTTCAGAGGAAGGCCAGTCCCTTTTATGCACTGTTCTGTCTTTTGTAAGCGAAAATGAGAAAAACCCTCAATGAGATGGACTGACACAATAGCCTGTACAGCAGACTCAAATTTATCAGTGATCATGAAAATACCACAGGACTGGACAGCATTTCATTCCCTTATACATAAGGTCACCATGAATCTAAGCAGACTCCATAGCAACTAACAGCAGCCTTCTGTACCTCCCTTTGGAAACCTTGGCATCATACCTAAATTTTTATCTGAACTTTTGAAGTCTAAAAATACAGATTTTGTAACGCCCCGTCACCTCACCCACCACCTTCATCTAGGCTTTGTTGTTATAAACTTTTTTGCAATATGGCCATGGTTACATAAGGCTCCTGTCAACACACCTGAATCCTTCGTCATTCAGTTCAGAGAAGCAGTTTCTCTGAATTGTCGTTAAAGCAAGTCAAAAATGTATCACTGGCCTTTTGCAAATTGATACTTTTAGGAAGATCTTGCTCTGTCCTGTCCTTGTGTTAGTGTTGTATTCTAGCTTTTTAAAAGGAGCACCCATCTATACTACCCGGTCAGGTGGCCTGTGGTGCATCTCCATTAACATGTAGGGAGAAAGATGTAGAAGTGACTTTTGTTTTGTGATTTTCAGTAGATTTTTTACACATTAGGTCTTTATTAGCTGTTCATTATTTGTAAATTTTACCTATTTGTAAGGCTATTTAGTCTTTCTTCGTTCTCTCCTCTCTCCTTTCTTGCTTCAAGTAATATAAATAGAGCACCTGTCAAGTTGTAGGTATTATACTAGATGTTAAGGCACAAAGATGAATATAATGCAAGACCTCCCCTAAGAAAAAAACTCTTGTATCTGAAACACTAAGGAAGTATTACCGTTTGAAGCCAAATTCTGTAACTTAAAAAAGCGAGTCCTGTTAAGAGGAAGCCTTGATCCTGCAGGAGAACCAGGCACGTGCTTACGCCAGAAGAGGGAAGGAACTGTCCCGTCTCCTGGGGCCATGCTTGGTACTTGAGGTCCAGCGGGTCTTTGCTGAGCAGATGAGTAGGGAGCCATTGGAATCAGGGATGCCTTTGGACATCGTTCTTGTCTAAGATCTGCCTTTGAGGTCTCGCAGTTCTGACCATGTGTCCATTTCATCACATGGAGATCTCACTCACTGCCACCCTAGACCTAAAAATATAACTAAGCACCAGCTGATGTTTTTCATTTGTCTGTGTCATACAGAAGTCTGGTCATAGAGCATTCTGCTCTCACTGCCCCTCCTGTTAGCGATCCTGATTATTTGACACCTTTGTGAGCCACAGGGAGGTAAGTCAATAAACCAGATTGCCAGACCCTGGGCTGTCAGGTTCTCGTGAACTGACGCAACTCTCCTCTCAGGCTCTGGCATCATCAGCCTGGCCTGGATCTGAGTGATCAGGGCAACTTACTTTCCTTGTCTGGGCCTCTGGGTCCTCATCTGTAAAGGGCAGATGATAGATCCTAACTTATGGGCTATTTGATTAAATACATTAATGAATGCAAAGCTAGCTTCATTGCCTGACATATGGTAATTATTTACTACACGATAGATGTTTTATAACAAATCCATTTCTGAGTCAGCACAAGCTAGCCAGCATGAAAAGCCCCTAGCTTCCCTTTCTTTGTTCCCGTACCCGCCTGCGTTCAGTCTTTCCTGTTCTCCAAGGACACTCTTTTCCCTTTTATTCTAACCCTCAAATGTTCTAGTTTTCCTTCTCCTGGTATTAGAAAATAGAATGTTCCTTATAGCCAAAGAAAACATAAGTATGTTCATTTTCCCATTGCAGCTGCTTGATAAGTACTGATTTTGTCTAAAATTCTCCCTTACATTATTTTCTGCATCCCTTCTCCTAGGCCTGATTTATGTGCATTGCTTGAGTCATCTGTACCTAAATTTTCTCTTAGAGATTAAACCTAGTTTCCACTGGCATCAAGATTTCTTAAAGTAATACCAGCCCAAATAAATATTTTCCCTCTGCCCATTGGTTTGTTGTTTGTTCATTCACTTGTCCCCCCATTAATCTAGTATTTGTTGAGTGCCCACTATATGCCAGCCACTAGGGATACGAATATAATAAAAATGGTCCTTACCCTTGACTAGTATCAGTAATATATTCATAATGCACTAATATGTTGTAATGATATTGCAACAATCTAGCATATTACAGACAGCCACTTTAAGATTGAAATCAAAACCCTGTAGAAACATGTCCTTCAAAATTATGTAGAAAGTATATGACAAAGGATTCTTTTGTTTGAACATATTATAGCTTTGCTGTTTTAACCTGTAACAAATTACATTCTTGTAGCACAGCTAAGCAAGTATTCTCTGTATCAAGGGCATACGGAGAATTTAAATTATCCTGACTGAGTTTCTCAAAGATATATTTAGAATAAAGAAAAGAAATATGGCAGAAAATGTTTGACTATACTATATTAAGAAGAATTAAAACAAGAGTCATTTAGATAAGTTACTAATAACCTAACACTTTATTGGCACAGGCTGTTAATAATAGTATTACTGTTTAACCGAAAGTGTTCGGTGCTTTTAAACGGTCATAATATTCTTCAACTTATTATATGTATTAAAGGATATCTATATAAATTAAGTGACATCTAATCTTTTGTCATCTTATTTTCTACATCTTTAAATGAAATGGATTTAACTAGATTATAACTCCTCTTCTGATTTTAACATTGTATAATTCTAGAAATTAATAATGCTTTTATGTAGAAACTGATAAAACCTATTGCCATGGAGTCAATTCCGATTCATAGCGACCCTATAGGACATAGTAGAACTGCACCATAGAATTTCTAAGGAGCGGTTGGTAGATTTGAACTGCCAACCTTTTGGTTAGCAGCCAAGCTCTTAATTACTGGGCCACGAGGGCTCCTTGTAGAAACTGATACAGACGTGTAAAATTAATGAGAGTAACAGGGTAACACGAAATATATATCTAGATAAGCATCCAGAAAAGGTCACAGCATCAAATGTAGGGAGGGGACTTCCTTGTCTTCATTTCGTTGTAACTCTGAACTGACACCTGTCAGAGTCAAGGTTGGACCACCGTTTGTCGTGTTGCATTTCTTTATTTAATAGTCTCAGCATCTTCATGGCCACTCTTAACTGGTAGCAGGTTGATGGTGGTGCAGTGGTTTAGAGCTATGGCTGCTAACCAAAGAGTGGACAGTTTGACTCCACCAGCCGCTCCTTGGAAGCCCAGTGGGGCAGTTCTCTGGCCTGTAGGGTCGCTATGAGATGGAATTGACTCAATGGCTATGAGTTTGGTTTTGGTTTTTCCTAAATTAGAAGATTATCTTTACCCATTGCTGTCAAGTCAATTCTGATTCATGGCGACCACGTGTGACAGAGTAGAACTGCTCCATAGAGTCTTTTCTTTTTTTAAATTTTTCTTTTTCTTTTCTAGTTTGAATGAAGTTTACATTTCAAGTTAGTCTCCCATACAGAAATTTATACGTACATTGTTATGTGACCCTAATTGCCCTCCCCATATTGTGACAGCAGACTCCTCCTTTCCACCCCTGATTCCCCATGTCCATTTAGCCAGCTTCTAACCCTCTCTGCCTCCCCATCTCACCTCCGGACAGAAAGCTACCCATTTAGTCTCTTGCATTTACTTGAGCTGAGAGACACACTCCTCACGAGTATCACTTTATGTCCCACAGTCCAGTCCAATCCCTGTCTGAAGAGTTGGCCTCGGAAATTGTTTTAGTTCTGGGCTGATAGAAAATCCGGGGGCCATGCTTTCCGGGGTTCCTCCAGTCTCAGTGAGACCATTAAGTCTTGTCTTTGAGTTCTGCAACCCACCTTTCTCTTGCTCCATCCGGGACTCCCTGTTGTGTTCCCTGTCAGGTTGATCATTGGTGTTAGCTGGGCAACATCTACTTCCAGTCTCAGTCTGCTGAAGTCTCTGTTTTATATGGCCCTTTCTGTCTCTTGGGCTAATACCTTCCTTGTGTCTTTGGCGTTCTTCATTCTCCTTTACTCCAGGTGGCTGGGACCAATTGATGCATCTTAGATGGCCA
>NW_004443941.1:27683917-27714664 GCF_000243295.1 Trichechus manatus latirostris | reverse complement strand
TCCTTATCCTTTGTGGTGGATTTTACTTTAAAGTCTATTTTGTCAGAGATTAATATTGCCACTCCTGCTCTTTTTTGAGTGTTGTTTGCTTGATACATGTTTTTTCCATCCTTTGAGTTTGAGTTTGTTTGTGTCTTTAAGTCTAAGCTGTATCTCTTGTAGGCAGCATACAGATGGATTGTGTTTTTTAATCCAATCTGCCACTCTCTGTCTCTTTATTGGTGCGTTTAGTCCATTTACATTCAGCGTAATTATTGATAGGTCTGAGTTTAGTGCTGTCATTTTAATGTCTTTCTGTGTGTGTTCACAGTTTCTTTGTTCCCCTTAATTTTCTGTGCTGAGTCGTTTTTCTTCATGTATTTTCTTTTCATTCTTTTTATTGTTGTTGATTTTGTGTTTCCTGAGTCTGTATTTTTCCAGTTTTTTATTTTGTTTTGTAGGATTGTTAGTTTCCTTTGTGGTTACCTTAGTATTTACCCCTATCTTTCTAAGTTTATACCCATCTTTTATTTCTGTATATCGCCTTGACTTCCCCTCCATATGAAAAATCTGTATCTACCTTTTTTAAGTCCTTTTTTTTTTTTGTTTTAATGTTGTCATTTTTTACATGTTGATATCTCTGTTTCCCTATTTTCAATGTTTTAGCTTTGATGTATTTTTTTTGCTTCCCTATCTGAGTCGATATCTGGTTGCTCTGTCCTGTGTTCTAGTCTTAGATTGTTATCTGATGTTATTGATTTTCTAACCGGAGGACTCCCTTTAGTATTTCTTGTAATTTTGGTTTGGTTTCTGCAAATTCCCTAAACTTCTGTTTATCTGGAAATACCCTAATTCCGTCGTCATATTTTAGAGACAGTTTTGCTGAATATATAATTCTTGGCTGGCAATTTTTTTCCTTCAAGGCTTTATACATGTTATCCCATTGCCTTCTTGCCTGCATGGTTTCTGCTGAGTGGTCCGAGCTTATTCTAATTAACTCTCCTTTGTAGATGACTTTTCTTTATCCCTAGCCACTCTTAAAATTCTTTATCTTTGGTTTTGGCAAGTTTGATTGTAACATGTCTTGGTGACTTTCTTTTGGGATCTACCTTATGTGGGGTTCAATGAGCATCTTGGATAGATACATTCTTATCTTTCATGATATCAGGGAAGTTTTCTGTCAACAAATCTTCAACAATTTTGTCTGTATTTTCTGTTATCCTCCCTGTTCTGGTACTCCAATCACTCGTAGGTTGTTTGTCTTGATAGAGTCCCACATAACTCTTAGAGTTTCTTCATTCTTTTTAATTCTTTTATCTGATTTTTTCCTCAAATAAGTTGGCATCAAGTGCTCTATCTTCAGCGTCACTAATTCTGACTTCTGCTGCCTCAATTCTGCTCCTATGACTTTCTGTTGAGTTGTCTAATTCTGAAATTTTATTGTTAATCTTCTGGATTTCTGATTGCTGTCTCTCTGTGGATTCTTGCAGCCTATTAAATTTGTCATTATGTTCTTGAATAACTTTTTTAAGTTTTGCTACTACTTTGTGTGTTCTTTGGCTGTCTCTGTGTTGATGAGTTGCCTTTCTAATTTCTAGAAGAGTTCTGTATATCAATCTTTTGTATTCTGCCTCTGGTAATTCCAAGAAATTCTCTTCCTCCAGAAAATTTATTGATTCGTTATTTTGGGAGCTTGCTGAAGCAATCATGGACTGCATCTTTATGTGATTTGGTATTTGACTGTTGTCTCTGAGCCATCAATAAGTTATTATAATTTGATTTTATATTTGTTTAGTGTGTCCTAGCTTCTTGTTTTGTTTTGTTTTGATATGCCCAAATAGGCTACTCATTTGCGCTAGTTTGATTATCAGTGCCTTTGACACTCTAACGTCCTGTCACCAGGTAGTTAGGTTTGTAACTAAGTATGTGCACCCAGGAGTCAGTTAAATTTTCCTGTATGGATTCAGGTCACATGTCCAGGCAGTCGGCCACCAAGTGTGTGGTGCAGCCTCTCACCTACAGACTTAGAGAGGCATGGGTGATTGGTATAGACACAGGTATCTGACTGCAGTAGGGGGTCACACACTGAAGAAGGCAGGGGGCTGATGGCTGCCCCTGAGTGTCTGAAAGGAAAGCGTGTCCCTGTTCCCTAGAGCGAATAGGTAGATGAGTTTTGCAGCCGGACTGTGAGCACCCTACTCTGTTGGCTGTAAGGACTGGGGGGCATCACTTATTCTTGGACCCCTGTAGCAGGTGGCTAGGTCATGGGTGAAGCCACCAGTCCTAAAGCCCCTGATTCGGACAGGTAAGGCACCTGCTTAAAGGGCAGAGCAGTGTCAAGCATCACAAATCTGCCATTTCACAGCCTAAAAGTTGAAGTTAGACTTCAGGTGTTTACCCTATTGTACTGCGGTAGTGTGGGCTTATGCTGTTGAGATGGGTCCACACAAGTCTACACAGGGGTGGAAGGCACTCAAAGTCTGCAGACCCCTTATGCCTGTGCCTAGGCAAAGGAACTGTGCCAACCCTGAGTTCCTGGCTTAGGGGAGCTGGTAGCTTATTTTTTCCCTGCTTGTTAATTTGTTCCCTCTCCAAGGCCAGGAGACTGGGTCAGGGCACCTTACGGGATCTACTTCTGGCCCAGGGGACTCAGAGATCACTGAAGCTGGCCAGACCTGGTGCAGAGCGGGGAGGGGGGAGATAAATGGGAGAGAGGTATTTCCCAAATGTTTTTTTTTATTTTTTTAAATCCCCATGAAAGGCCACATGCACGTACTTATCTTTAGCCACTTGGGTGCTGCTTTTCACTGGTTCAGAGTGTCCAAGCTGAATCTCTGCTGCCAGATCTCTCTAAATGTGGAAACTGCCTCCCGAGCGAGTGGGCTGAACCGTATGTTCGCCTCACTGCCCAACCAGAGCCAATCCGGACTGAAGGGCTCCAGCTCCCACCAGGTCAGGTCAGGTAACTCCTTGCTGCTTCCGAACTGTCTCTCTCCTCCCGCCAATTTCTCAACTTTGCCTTGTTCAGTGCTCCTAGATATTCATACACAATCAAATCAGTTGTTTTTTCAGGTCTTTGTTATAAGAGCGACATAGGAAGCCGTCTGACTACTCCACCATCTTGGCCCTGCCTCCTATATCTATGCTTAATGGCTGTCCAAATAAAATAAAAACTCATTTATTATTCTAGCAATAATAGTCCCTGCTTCCCATCTTACCACACCATGCAGAACAGTAATCATACATTGCCATGCTTTTGCCGTCACCATATCAACTTCCCATCTTTGAACTTGGTTGTCTTTCAAATTCTGTGTTTACTTCAAACACATCTCAATTTGCTTTAGTTATACCACCAAACGTGCTTTTCTTACCTTAACATTTTTATCCCCTATAGTACTCTGCTAAGTCCTATATCATAACACTAAAATCATTTTAGAAGACTTTTATTAAGCTAACATTTCCAGTAGTTTCTTTTGCCAACCCTGTTGTATCTTTCCTTTTTTTCTTTCTAAAACAGTAAGTTATGGCTGACTAACAGAGGACAGTTACGTATCACTCACTCCAGATTCAGCTAACAGGGGACACTTGGAAAATTCGAAATAGTAGAAACTATCTGGATATTTCTTTGACACATACATTTTTCAGTCAGTTAGCTAAGTGTAACCAAATACTCAAATATTTGTTGGAATGCAGGAAGAAAACATCTAAGTGGAACATTTTCTATCATGTTGAAAGAGATGTACTTTTTAAAGGCTCCTTTTAAAGGAAGGGTAAAAAAAAAATCCCTTATGCTGTGTATAATATGCAGTATTACATGGAGCTCTGGTGGTACAGTGGTTAAGTGGTTGGCTGCTAACCAAAAGGTTGGCAGTTCTAATCCACTAGTCACTCCTTGG
This sequence comes from Trichechus manatus latirostris, assembly GCF_000243295.1. Lineage (NCBI taxonomy): Eukaryota > Metazoa > Chordata > Mammalia > Sirenia > Trichechidae > Trichechus > Trichechus manatus. The sequence continues at coordinate 27,710,789 of NW_004443941.1, read as the reverse complement.
AAATCCTATGGGCAGCTCTACCCTGTCCTATAGGGTCACTGTGAGTCAGAATGAACTCGACAGCAACTGGTTTGGTTTTTGGTTTTTTTTATGGTAAGATCTAACACCCATAAGTGTAAACATTGTGTGAAAATTTAAGAACGAGTGTTATCATAGGCATAGGCATGCAATAGAAACAAAATATGTGATGGAATTTAGGGTGTAAGTTTCTAATTGTCACATTTTAACAGTATGTCAATCAGTAGTTACAGATGACTAATAAAAAACAAATTTTCTGAAAAAAAAAAGCATTAAATTTCATCAGCACCTCAAATAATAGTCACCAGCCTACTCTTCAGTACTAGGTTTGAGTATACTTAAGAATTCTATTTTTCAAAGCTGGTCTTTGTTTTGTATATTAGTACCAAAACATCAAGCCACATTGTGAGTGCCATGAATTAGCACATCTATAATTTTAACCATTATAATGCTGTGGTAGGGCTGAGAACTTTCAATTTATGGATGGTTAGGGGAAGATATTTAGGAATTGAAGTGTCATGGTCTATTCATCTTTAGGAGAAACATGCTGTCCTGTTTGTTCACAGGGGAGGATCTGTGCACCGGCCTCAAACGAGGGTGCACCTTGGATTGTCCCTTCGGTTTCCAAACTGATGCCCACAACTGTGAGATCTGCCAGTGCCGCCCACGGCCAAAGAAGTGCAAGCCTGTAATCTGTGACAAGTACTGTCCATTTGGATACCTGTAAGTATTCCCTATTCTTAATTGCCTTTAACGTAATGAAACATTCATACCTGTTTTTGTTAGCTGTCTTATGTATGTTCGTAAGTGAATTAATGATGTGCTGAGTCCTGAATGCCTGTGCTTGTTTTGTTGGATTATTGAGAAAGCAAGGAAAGGATTGTATCTCCAAAGATAAGAATTCAGATTTACTTTTACGCTTTTATGAAGATGGGCAGAATCTTGTATGACCCTGCCCCTTGGGCCTATTCTGGGGGACTTCCCTATAGCAAGGTCCTTAGAACACTGCTAGCAGGAAAACAGAATTGTAATGAGATCCCGGTGTTGTAAGTGCTGTAGCTTTTCACAGCCATCCCAGTGACTGCTTTGTGATAGTTTATCTAATCCCTGCTGTAAAATCAGTTGACAGCCACTTACTGGCAGTACAGAGCATCCTTGCCTGACATACCTAGTTGTTCTACCTTGGTACCGGGCTACAGCTCATCATACATTTTCTTCATGTAGCAGTAAGGCTTTATAAATTTTCTTGGAAATATGGACCATGACTTGTATTTGTTATTGAGTCAAACCCCATGACAATCTAGATTATGCCGGAGGGAAACAGACACTTCATATTTGTTTCTTTAGTGTCTGAATTAGCATCTATCTCTGCCTTTATGTTAAGGTGGTCCCTTAAAAATCCACCTTTCAGAATCATGCTTTATCAGTCTTTTTTTATCAGTCTCCCATTTTAGTATTTTGACCTTTTCAATTTGATAATATTTATGTAGTGTTAGTAATTATACAGGTCTTAGATCCATCTTCTCTTGCCTTTCTTCTTTCAGTCATCTTTTTTGTTCTTTCTCTTGGAAATTCTAGTTAAGGGAGGAGGGGACATCTGAATTCTGATTTTAATTGGATAATTACATTGAGAACAATATTCTTAAAAATTTCCCACTGTTCTTGATCCTAAAATTTAAATAAAAGTATAGTTATTTCTTAGCTTCACTGCTAATACAGAATAAAGTATCATGATTATAATAGTAGTTAGAACCACTTGCTGCAGTGTTATGATAGTTCAAAATCAGGATTGCATTCAAGTCTAACCTTCGTCTTGGAGAGAAACTTCTTAGAGGATTGTAGATTTCACTTTGTATTCCTATCGGTAAGCACTTTCAGGGAGGGCCCAGTTGACTGCTGTAGACAACTGAGGACTGCACTGGCTAGAGCACAGGTTTCAAACACAGCCTCTGAGGGAGAAATCTTGGCCAGACACCATATGGAAGTGTTAGGATAAAGGCAACCATTGGTGCCGCTTGTATACACCTGTTGAGTGGACCACTACTTTATGCGTGTAGCAAATGCTTATTGAATGAATGATGAACGAATGAATGAGCAAATTAGTCAGGGTCTTGGTGGATCTTGAAAATGACACAGTACGTGAAATTAGTATGACTAATTCATTTTAACTCATTGTTCATTCTCGGTATGTTGAAATAAGTAAGTAGACCCTAATATTCAGTTCTCATTTCATTTTCTAAAATGTAGTATAATTGTCATTTGGGTAATGGCATACCAAGGGTTGTCCTCTTTTAGAGACCCTTAATTTTTCTAAGATGAAAAAGAAGTCAGACTTTTTTTTAGTTGGACACCGCTGTTGCCACTTTGTGCTCTTGGAATGAAGCATAAGGGTAAATAGAGAAACATCTCCTTGTCTGAGGCCCAGGAGGCCAGCAGGGCAACACCTGAGAGATCACTCAGTCCTGCTGCTAGTGGACAGAAGAAAAGGTCCCAGTGTTGAGCACCTGTTGTCAAGCAGGCAGTGGCAGTTTCCTTTTAAAGAAAGTCTGGAATTATCAGTAAGAATTTTTGTCCAGAAAGTCTCCACTTAGACTCCTCTGATATTGTTATGTAAATGCTTTTATTTAATATAATGTTTTTGATCAGCACAAAAGTTAGACATAAAACAAGTTCATCCAGCCTTTTTTCTTTACCCCATATGCTTAGGTTATACCTCATGGATGAAGCATTTCTGAACTAATATTCTTTTCCAACTAGATATTATGAAGTAATTACTGGACGTTGACTGCACGACCTCTCAAGGCTTTTATTTTTTTATCAGCATTTGTGTAGCATTTCCAGGTCTGTGGGTCCTTAAGTTCTCCTCTCATCCATAAGCTTTGGGAGCTATCTCATTATTAAAATTTTCCCGATTGCACTCTCACAGAACGTGGTCACGTGAGGAAGCACCATAGCCTTTTGCCCCAGTGCTAGTCTCAACCTTGACCAATGATGCATGCTTCACCATCCTATTCGTGGAGTCTCACATTCATCTTTTTATATTCTGATACCACTTTTCCTAATTAAATCAACAGTCATGTCATTGATATTCTGGAATTCAGTCCCAGAAGCACATAGGTGCTCGGGCAGTTCTCAACCTTGATTGTGGCCATGGGTGGTCATGGCCACAGGGAGCTGTTTACACATCACTCCACAAGTCTGAGAGCAAGAGTCAAGTCATTCTGCTTAATGGCAGTGTCATCTCAGTGGCCCTTGGTCTGAGCACCTGGGCATCATTTGAGACTTTTTCATTTTCTGATCTCTGACAAAATTTTAATTACTCAGGAAGAATAAGCACGGCTGTGACATCTGTCGCTGTAAGAAATGTCCAGAACTCCCATGCAGTAAAATCTGCCCCTTGGGTTTCCAGCAGGACAGTCATGGCTGTCTTACCTGCAAGTGCAGAGGTAAGTGCCAGCGTACGGCCCTCCGCCCTCAAAGCAACTGGAGGCACACAAAGAAAGAGCAGAAGGACATTGTGTAAATGAAATGGTTTCAGTGATTGCTTCCTACTCTAACACAGACATCACTTTCTATAGGACCATCCCACGAGACTCCCTTTTCCTTTCATCTTAATTGAATAAAAACTCAGAATAGGATTTAAAAAGTAAGTGTATAATGTGCAGCACATTGACCAAATTAATCACCTTCTTAGCTCTTCAGTTTTATTTGTCCCAGGAACTTTCACCTAAAGCACATTTATCTTGACCTTCCCAGAGTCTCTTTCTGCTCAGGATTTGAGTAATACAATTGATACAGCAAAGATTCCCTTTTCAAAGCTCTTGGAGGAAGAGTGTGGCTAAAATGTCCACTCATTTATTTTCTGGTAACACAGTTTTCCATGAGAATTGAGGCTTTTGCTGAGTAAGCACATGTCAGTCTGTAGCTGTGTATAAGCATGCATCCCAGTTGGCCCTGTTGCCTGGGACTTTCTGCTCCAGGATGCTCCTGAAGCCATGTGAGCACGTGCCTGGCTCCATTCTGCACGTCCCTCGCCTCCAGCCGTCTGTTTTTGTTGTCGGCATAGTCCACAGATTAAGCAATAGAAGACCCTTAAAGCTTGTTCTGTGTTCAAGGTTAGACAGTTACTACTTTAAAGGTGTTTTTTAAGGGGACAGAGTAAACAAAAATGTAATCACTACTTCAGTTGTTCTGCTGAGCAAAAATCTGTTAGTTTCAAGGGGCCTAGGATTTCCCCATCAGGAACATAAGTGTAATATTCCTTGCTTTTTTGTTACAGAATCAATGCTTGCTTATTGTATAAAATGTGAAAAAATTGAAAGAAGTAAAAATCAACTATAAATCTCACCAATAGGAAAGAAACATGTTTGCAATTTTTTTCTATATATTTTTTATTTTTACAAAATTGAGACCTTCTATACGTAAATGCTTTTCGTGAGCATATCCAATGTCATTAACTGTCCCTGGTAGATGTGACTTTGGTGGCTGTGTACCCCTACATGTAAGGACACTATAGCTGTTTCTCCTGTGCAGTAGCTGCTTCTTTACCAGGCTGCCTTCTGTCTGTCCAGAGGTCCCTGCTTCAGCTGGGCCACCTGTCCTGTCAGGCACATGTCTGTCCATGGATGGCCATCATCATAAAAATGAGGAAAGCTGGCACGATGGGTGCCGGGAGTGCTACTGTCACAATGGACGGGAAATGTGTGCCCTGATCACCTGCCCGGTGCCTGCCTGTGGCAACCCCACCATTCACCCGGGACAGTGCTGCCCATCATGTTCAGGTAAAAGCTGGCCGCCATCTGTGTGCTCCATAGCAAATGACTTCTGCCTTGCAGGGCTGCGTATACTTCTGTGACTCTGGGTGAAACACATGGGACCGCCCTGGAACATCTGACAGCTCTCCATGGTTTGTAACAACCACAGCCACAGAAGACAGCCAGGCACTACAAAATATTAGTCAGGGACCAAGGAAAGGCTCTAGAAACTATTCTCCTTATTTTTGAATGGCTTACTTCATTATATTGGTCTTTGAATTCCATTTTTATAAAGGTTTGTGGCTTATGTACTTAAACTCTAGCTCTCCATTTTTCTGATAGTATTATGAAGGCTGAATGTCTTAGTTAATTTGAGGGAGAGGGTGCTAATTTTATTCCATAAGAGCTTATTATTTATAAAGTATTATTTCAGAGGAAGAGAATTATGAAAGTGTATGGCTGTTGCTCTTTTTTAAATTAATGGATACGTGGCACTCTTGCCAAATGGAGAAATTTAGAGTAACCAAATATCTCAAACATTTAAAATCAAAATAATGGTAATCAAGATAAGTTACTAGAAGAAAAGAACAGATTTGTAATTCATGGGGGTCCGAATTATGGTTGTTAATAACAGTAATTATTACCATAATACCTCATCTAGTGCCTTTCATCCAAAGAACTCAGCATAGTTTTAGACATATTATTTCTTCCTCTGTGCAGACCATTTAGGCAGTTTTTCATTTGGAAAACAGACACAGAAAGATTATCTTATTATTAGTTGCCACTGAGTCGATCCCAACTCATGGTGATCCTGTTTGTACAGAGTAGAACTGCTTCATGGGGTTTTCAAGGCTGTGACCTTTTGGAAGCAGATCGCTAGGCCAGTCTTCTGAGGCACCTCTGAGTGGGTTTGAACCACCAACCTTTCAGTTAGTAGTGGAGCGCTTAACTGTTTGCACCACCCAGGCACTCCTTTAACTGTCTTACCCAAGTAAAATAATGTATCAGCTGGAAGGCCAGGGGAGAAGTGAGTCTTCTGATTCTTGCATGAGATCTCTTTTAACGTGTAAATGCACCATTAAATGTTGGTGTCGTGATGACTTCTTCATGAGAAATCCTGGCCTTGTATCTCCCTCTGCACAAGTCCACCTGGGCAGAGGTTGCAATCAGGACCCCGATGCCTGATCATTCTGCAGCAGAGCAGGGCCAGCCTGGGAGAGAAGGTGGCTCGTGCTGGCCAGACTGCAGCTGCCTGGCCTGCCGTGGGGCTGGAGGAGGGACGCTTGAACTCCCAGTCCCTTTCAGCTCTGAGATGATGCCACACACCTCAATAACTAGGGTCTCAAAGTGACAGGCGGTTCTCATACCCCGTGCCTTCTTTTCTTCTTCTCCATGGTTGGATGTGCTTTGCCCCACGCTCTTTTCTTTTTCACTGATTTTACCAGTTAAGTGTGTAAAGCCACTAACTGTCCACTGCAACAAAAGATAAATGAGAAGCTTAATGAGACAGAAGTCTGTGTTGGCTCTTCAGGGAAGGAAAATCTTTTGTTCTTCTGCAGACCCTGTGCTTTAATTACAGCCGTGAGTGTGTCAAGGGTGGACTGCACCTGGGTCTCTGCCAATCATGGAAGCCATGAAGAAGTCTAAGAGTCAGACAGACCCGTGTGAATGCAGAGGCACTACTGAGAACAGATCATTAATTTACGAACTGAGAGTCAGTAGGGCTGTTTTGCTCTGTTACAGATACGGAATGTTCTCATACAAACATACACAGCATTATTGATGTATTAGTGTCAGTGGGTGAATATCTAAATATACATGTATGCAAACACATCTGTATATAGACCTCAGAGCTCTTTCATTTGTGGACTTCTGCTTTAAAGAGTATGCTCTCCCTTCTTCCTTTCGAGGGTCAGCTAATGAGCTACTTTTCTTCCTGGGATAAATGAGTAGCTCCTGAACTCCTATGGTAGACAAAAATGCATTGCCATCAAGTCCGTTCCGACTCATAGTGACCCTAAAGGACAGAGTAGAACTGCCCTATAGGTTTTGCAAGACTGTGGTCTTTATGGAATCAGGTCACAAAGTCTTTTCTCCCCAAGAGCAGCTGGTGGGTTCAAACTGCCAACCTTTCAGTTAGCAACTGAGTGCTTAACCACTGCACCATCAGGGCTCCTTTTTTGGTAAACCAGATATTCTCCAAATCATATTTTCTCTCACTTTTCTGTCTTTCCTACTCCATGCCTTTCTTCCTTCTTTTTTTTTTTTTTAATCTCCATCTCTCCAGCCCGTCTCGCATTTTGCCTTGGGACATGTAGTATATAGCAAAGGGGTTAGCAAGATAAGACATCTGAAAATACACTTAGTCGTCTTCTCACCGCTTCCCTACCTGTCAGGATGTAGGAGCAATGTCTTTAGAAAAGCAGCTTTCTGAAAAGGGCAGTGATTGGTAATCCTCTATAACGCTTTAAGAAAGCATTAAGAGGACCTGTTTCCAACATTAGTTTATTGATACCCTTTGGCTCAGTTTTCATTCTAATTATTTTCCTCTCTGCTGTCCATATACTGGAAGGTTGGGTCCTGTTGCTTGTGAGTAGAAGCATTAGCTAATGTCAGTTTTCTGTGATATGTGTACTTGGTCAAAGTCCCAATCTTTACTAGTTTCCTTGAGATAAAGCTGTACTAAAAGTTACTTCCTTCACTGAAAATCGGCCTAAACTTCATCTCATCAGTATCATTGACTCTTATGCCAGTCACCGCTTTGAAGGAAACAGCCCAAAAGAGTTCTTGGGCGATTTTGCTCTGAGCATCTCTGCACAGACATGGGAGTTCTCCTGAGGCCCGGCCTCCACTGAGCTCCAAGCATGACCTAGCCATGCTGTCTCCAGATACTTCTTGGCAGTGGTCAACACTGTCAGCACCTCTTGTTGTATTTGGATTACACGAATACGGTTAATGTCTTCAATCTTCTCATTTCCCCAGCGCAACTTCAGGGCAACTCCCAGTACCTCTCAAGGCATTTTCAACAGTAAATTCCCTCTCTCTCGTTATCTCACCAAGAGACCAAATCACCTCTCCTCTGGGGGAGGAGATCAGTTATCATCATCCTCTCAACATTCACCTCTCTTGATGATGAGATCTCCAAACAAATGCTTAGTCTCCGGTGTGGGCTTTCAGACTGTTGGTTCTGCAGGAGTGTTCCTGCTCAGCTTGCTGGAAGCTGGTCTAGGTTGGGGTGTGGCTGTTAAACCCCAGGACATATTTCCAAGCATAAAAATACTCAGAATCCCAGAGACAATGAAGCAGATCGGGTAGGCATAGATAAGTTGGAAGTTTTGTTTAATCTGGAGGCAGTATCCATGATCCAAACAACCATAGATTTCAGTTCAGATCCCTTCTCTGCCCCTAATTCCCAGAGTTCGGTTTCTTTATATGTAAAGTAGGGATAACAGCACCTACCTCACAAGGTTGTTGTAAGGAAGAAATGAAGTAACACATGTAAAGCACTCAGCATGGAAACTGGACCATAGCAAGGCTTCAGTAAATGAGAGTTCTTTATTCTAGAAAAATCCTGTACCTTCATGGAGACCCCTAAGATGCCCATCCTCTTCTCTAGAGTAGAGTCCCCTCCCTATAAGTTAATTGTCTTATTTAATTTCTATGCATGGAATGTTATCTTTATTATTCTCTTGATCAGAATAGAGTGAGGTACTCTTCAGCCACTTTATCCTCTGTGCCCCTGAACAAGCCGCACCAGGTGTTCCAAGGGTCAGTGAGACTGTGGATGAGTAATTTCTTGAGTTTTGGTTTTGTGTCATTCCCCAGATGACTTTGTGGTGCAGAAGCCGGAGCTTAGCACCCCCTCCATTTGCCACGCACCCGGAGGAGAGTACTTTGTGGAAGGAGAAACGTGGAACATCGACTCCTGCACTCAGTGCACCTGCCGCAGCGGGCGGGTGCTATGTGAGACGGAGGTGTGCCCACCGCTGCTCTGCCAGAATCCCTCACGCACACAGGACTCCTGCTGCCCACAGTGTACAGGTGACTGGCGCTGTGCTCGGGCTGCACTTGCAGGGAAGGGCGCTGGCAGACCAGGCTGGGCCCCATGTGGGACCCTGCCAACCCCAGTAGCCGGTAACCCAGGCAGGAGCATCTGGCAGCCTGCTTCCTAAATCCACTACCTTCTGTCAACCAGATTTTTATGCATTCAGAATATACCCTGCACCTCAGATAACTCTGAAAAAACAATGAGATTGGTTGTTTCTGCCATCTTTTTCTTAGCCTACATTTAGACTCACAGAATACACCTAAGTATACACAGTTCTGCTGCACCAAATGGTTGCAAATTATGTTGCTGTTGTACAAAGTCGTCTTTGTTATTAGCAAATATGAAGAACAGTTACTGATAAATAATGCAAATGAAATTCTTTGAAAAATGTAAGGGTGGTGAAGATACTTTGAGCATGTTTTACAGAGAAACCACTAAAATATGCATAAAGCCTACCTCCTTGAACCTGTGATGACTAATAAACTGAGATCCAAAAGTATTATGTGGCTAGCACTGCACATATCAAATGAGTGTTACTATTGCTCCCTCATTTTTATTTCTCAGATAATCCGGCCTTACGAGGTAAATTTATGGTCATGAATCAAACATACTAAAATTTTGTCTGGATTTTAAACATTAGGTTACTGGTTTTCTAACTAAAGTAACACTCCAGTTAACACTAGAATATATGGCTTTTTTCCAAAAGATATTTAATTTGTATATAGAGAATTATCAAGTTAACAGAATAACTAGTTTTATTTTGTTGTTGCTTAATCTTCCATCTTTTCGACCTAAATCAATAACCATTTCTAAATCTATATTCTTAGAGCATTTCTGCTCAGTTACACCTAAATTCTCACATTTTATTACTTTTTTAAAACATTGGATTATCTAACTGGCTGGACATAGTTTATTGTTCTGTTATTATATCCAGCATAGTCAGTTTCCAAATTCTTCATAGATTCATGCTGATAGTATTCTTCGGATTGTATCAGATGAACTCATAGTGATAGCCACAGTACTGTATTTCTGTTGTCAGTATGCACTGCAGCCCAGGTGTAGAGTATCATCTTGTTACACAATCTCTGGTGTCATTAGCGGCCATGTTAACCTGAGAAGCTTAACTGGTGCAACATCAGTGCAACATAAGAAATAGTTCAAACGTATTACATTTTTAGGATCCAAGGTATCTATCCCCCTCTATATTTTTTATTATTATTACAATTTTATTCAATTCCAAACTCTGCTGATGTCAGTATATACCCATGACTCTATTCACATACTTCTGGTAGAAACCACTTTGAGTGGCCTGTTCACTGAGGTAACGAATTTATCTCCATTAGATGGTCACTTTACAAATACTTACGGAATGCCTGCATTGAGCCATGGGGATCCTGAGGTTAGTGAAAACAGACATAACTCCAACCTTATGGAGCAGTAATCCAAAAGAAGAGCCAAATAATCGGATATTCCCCATTAGGTAAATAATGATAACCTTGAAAGGGAGGATTTATAAGAGCATGTAACACAGGAAGCCTTGAATGAACTGGGAGGTGTCTGAGGGATGAATACACAGGAGATAATTAGGGGAGGGGCAATGAGGAAGGGACTTCTTCACAACTGTTGGCCCAAGGTCATTGACAGTTCACTTGACTGGACTCAGAGGTCCAGCACAGACGGAATCAGAGCTACATGGAGATGGGACTCATGAGGGTGCCCTCTAAGACACAGTTTCTTAGAACCAGGAGTCTCTTGTGGGCACGTGCAGAGGCACTGCATGTTCTAGCAGAGAAGGGCGTGGGCATTCCTCCCTCGTCCTTTAGAACAAGAGCGAGCAACCCGTCTTGTGCCTGGCTTAGATTTCTCATTTATAAGCTTAAGCCTGGGTGGCATTTTTTTTTACATAAACCTGAGAGATACTTCAATGATTTGCCTCATCTTAAGCATTAGGACTTTTATATATCAGTATTCTGAAGGTTACTTTTACATCTGTGAATAAACATATCTAGAATCTATGTTATAAAATCAGTTACCCATCCTGTGACTGATCTTTTTGAACTTTGCATTCATAGTTGTATTTCTGCAATAAAAGAGATAAAAAATCTTAAAACTTAGAACATCAGTGTCTTCACAGTGAATTTCAGCAGTAACATTGGTAATTGGTATATCACACATCTAGAAAAATACCATTTATAATCTTAGGATACTTGCATTCTAAAATAGGTCAAAGCTGGTATATATGTACAACACAATAGCAGCTTCTAAAGAGTTGTGTCCCTCCAAGTGCTTATATCCCCTAGGATGCCTTGTCACTCTTTCTCTCCTTCAGTGTTCCCTCTCTCTGGCCTGGTTTAGAGCAAGGTATGAAAGCCTCAAACTGGTAAGGGAACAGGATTCATGAAGAAAGATGGAGAATCCCTGCAAGCAAAACAATTTCATTGTTTATTTCCTGGAATTAGAAAAAAGTAGAGCAAAAAGGAGAGAGGGAGGTAGAAAAGAAAAAAGAAAGAATGAGTGAACACCAGCAAAAGAACTGGTAAAGATAAAATAACGAAGTAAATATTTGAAAGCAAAAGTATAAAAAAGGAATCTCTGAAGCAGGAAAAATGGAGAGACCCAAAGAAAGAAGATACCATGGACAGGATTCCCAAATGACATTTTTAGCCAAGGTCCAGTTAGGAGCCTCCTGCTGATGGAATAAGACCTGTAACTCTGGATCTCAGCTTTAACGCTCAGTCCATCACTGCCAGCATATCTCATCATCCTCTGGGGTCATTTCCAGGCCTCAGGAAGAGACCTTCAGACTCTAGGACATTCATTTCAGCTGTCGTGTCATAACTTCACTGCTGTCCCTGTCTCATCTTCTAAATTTTTAGGCACAAGGTTTGATGTTGCGCGCAAGACCTAGGATATTGAAACCCACAGAAACTTCGCAGTAATTTGCAGAGCTTAGTGTTGACAAGATCTCTGGATGTTGCAAATGGTTAACATGCTTGGTGGCTGTGATGGTTAAGTTTGTGTGTCAACTTGGCTGGACCAAGATTCTCAGTGGTTTGGCAGTTATGTGATGGGGTAGTTTGGCAGTTATGTAATGGTGTAGTCATCCTCCATGATGTGATCAGCCAATCGTTTGTAAGGGGAGTTTCCTCAGGGGTTTGTCCTGCATCCAATATACATACATGGACGTTCTGGCAAAGTTTGATTGCTTGCTCTGGATCCTGCATACAACTCGTCCTCATCTGACCTCTAGTTCTTGGGACTTGAGCCGGTGGTCTGCCGTATTGCCTGCTGATCTTGGAATTCGTCAGCCTCTGCATCCTGTGAGCCAGCAGTGTGCTGTCTTACCTGTTGATCTTGGATTCATTCGCCTCCGCAGTCCGTGAACCAGCAGCCTGCCATCTGGCCTGCCAATCTTGGGTTTGTCAGCCCCTGCAGCTACATGAGTCAGAAGCCTCCAGCCTGACGCCTGACACACGGACTTGGAATTTGCCAGCCTCTGCAGCCTTGTGAGCCATTTCCTTCAGATAAATATGTGTGTGTGTGTATACATATATATACATGCACACACACAACACACACAACACACACAACACACACAACACACACACACACACACACACACACACACACACACACACACCCTTCACCGGTTTTGCTTCTCTAGAGAACCCAGCCTAAGACAGCTGCTAACCGAACCATTGGAGGTTCAGGTCCACCCAGAGGCACCTCGGAAGAAAGGCCTGGTGATCTACTTTCAAAAAATCAGTCATTGAAAACCCTGTGGAGCACAGTTCTGCTCTGACACTCATGAGGTTGCCATGAGTCAGAGTTGACTCAACAACTCTTGATGGTGGTGGTGGTGGTGGTAGAGTGTTGACAAGAGTGAGTTGTCCTTATTTCCAGCCAAAGCAAAAGTTAGCATTGGTCAATCTCTTAAAGAAGTTACGCCTAGACATGGATGACTTCAAAAAGGTCATTGAGAAAGTAGTTCCTGACTCCAAAAATGTCATTGAGAAAGTAGTTCCATCGTACTAGCTTTAACCCATGTGGATGTGATCTGTGGAACCATGCCTGAAGTAGAACCTAGAGCACATTTGGAGCACTGGAACCAGTGACTGTTCTTTCACTTTTCTCGGCTGCCTTGGGGACCAGTAGAGGAAATCTGGTTACACAGCTTAAAGGAGAGGGTGAGGGCAGGCTCCATTATGCTGACTTCCCTCTGTTCCTCAAGTCAGGCCAGAATGAAGTAAGTCTCTTGGCCTCAAAGGGATTGTTCTTGTCAAATCAAACTTGCTGGCTGTGTGGTATATTCATAAGGTTGATAGAGGGAGAATGTGACATTTAAAGCTTGGGTATCTCTGTGTTAACTCCATGTCAATCCTAGTTATCTCTGTATTGTGGCTTAAAGTAGAGTTCACAAAGTTGATTCTGAGAGCAGCAATGATAACTGTTTGGATCATGTATCCATTTCCTCAGATAAGAAAATGTGGTTCTGTTAGAGGTTTTCTAGGTAGGACCATCATGGCTGTTTGTAGACTCGTAGGTGGTGAAGGTGGTTGGAAGTGCTTTCTTAACATCAGGGAGATTGTGACACTTGTAAACTAGGAACCTCACACATTTTCCTCTGTTGTATCCTAGTCATATTTCTACTTGGGGCTACAGTTTTCATGTAATTTCAGTCAGTACCAAAACCGAAAGAGATATTTGGGTTTTCTGGTGATGTTCTTTTCAAGTTGTAACTCGATCTGGGGACCCTCTGAGTAGCAAAGACACAGATGACTTGCAGGTGATTTCTCTGTGTGTGCATCCTTATGAGTGATTTAGATTTCCCATCATCTTTCAGCCATTAATGTGAATGCCTGAACATTAGAATGTTAAATATTGGGGGTTTTTTTAAATTGTGATTTAGGTGAGAGTTTACAGCTCAAGATAATTTTTTCTCATTCGAAAGTTCATGCATATATTTTTTGTGGTATTGGTTGCAATCCCCACAATGTGACAGCACCCTCCCACTTTCTGCCCCGGGTTCCCTGTGTCCGTTCATCCAGTTCCTGTCCCTTCTTGCCTTCTTGTCCTCCCTTTGGACAGGAGTTGTCCATTTGGTCTTGTATATTTGATTGAACTAAGAAGCACGTTCCTCACGTGTATTTAATTTTTGTTTTATAGGCCTGTCTTATCTTTGTCTGAAAAGTGGACTTCGGGAATGGTTTCAGTTCTGGGTTAACAGAGTGTCCAGGGGCTGTAGTTTCCGGGGTTCTTTCAGACTCTGTGAGGCCATTAAGTCTGGTCTTTTTACGTGAATTTGAATTCTGTTCTACGTTTTTCTCCTGTTCTGAGTATAGGTGTTTTCTGATAGTCTGGTACAATGAAAATCTTTTTGAATGTTGGTTAGTTGGATTGAATGTGGCTACAAGTAAGAGAAAATCCACCTAGAGTTTTCAAACAGAAGTTTATTTACATAAACTACAAGAAGTTTGGAGCAGATGTTTTTGAGCATTGATTTAGTGGCTCGGTGATAATCAAGTTCAACTTGGCCTTTCTCTTACAAGTATAAAAAGGATATTACATCTACACGCAACACACTCACATTTAAGGCAGGAAGAATATGGAAGGATGGTAGCAATACCCACCAAAAAACCAAACCTACTGCTGTTGGGTCGATTCAGACTCATAGCAACCCAAGAGGGTTTCCAAGGCTGTAAACGTGTATGGAAGCAGACTGCCACATCTTTCTCCCTTGGAGTCACTGGTGGTTTTGAACCGCCAGCCTTTTGGTTAGTAGTCAATTGCTTTAACCACTGCCCCACCAGGGCTTCTCCAGCCTTTCCCTTATTAGCTATTAGATGCAATTGTCCACAACCAGGTGATGTACTCCTCCCCCTCCCCCCCCTACTTGCAAAGGAGACTGGGAAAGCAGGAGCAGGATTGTTTTGATTGACTTACAGCCATTGTGATGGAAGTCCTGGGACCACCCCAATAAAATCAGGGTTTTATTAAGCTAAGGAAGAAGGGTAGAGTAGATGTTGGGTAAGCAACTAGCAGAATTGAAGTCATTTTTTAAAGGAGGCACCCAAAGCCGTAGTAACTGGGTGCACTTTTTATAAAACAGAATGAAACTCTGTATGTTGCACAGTTGGTGGCCTGCAGCATCTTCATTTCCCTGCTGACCTGTATGTTCGTTTTTCCAGATGAACCTCTTCAGCCTTCTTCATCCCATAATGACAGCGTGCCTAGTTACTGCAAAAATGATGAAGGGGATATATTCCTGGCAGCTGAGTCCTGGAAGCCTGACGTTTGTACCAGCTGTGTATGCATGGATAGCGTAATTAGCTGTTTCTCTGAGTCTTGCCCTTCAGTATCCTGTGAAAGACCCGTTTTGAGAAAGGGCCAGTGTTGTCCCTACTGCATAGGTAAGACCAAGAAAAAAATCCTTCATCTCTACCAGTGGCCACTAAATCTGCAATGACAGCTGGTTACTTAAATCAGTTAATATTTTTGAAATTAGTTTTTCTGGTTGACATCCAAACAAACTCAAAATAGTAGCGTCAGGCAGAGTTTAAGAAATGCTCTTTGAGAATGACATGATGTTGTGGAGCTTGTCATGTTCTATTGGGCTCCTTTGCTATTTCAGGATTTTCAATATCAAATCCTCTTTCTCCATTGTATATTTACAATGTTTTTCCCCCCAGATGGAAACACCATGTCTCATACTAGAGTATCCTTAGTATATAAAGCTTGCTGCTTCCTTGAGATCAATTAATAATATGAAATACCAGTTTAATCTCTTGGTTTTTCTTCTGCTGACACTTAATTGATCCCCTTTAAACTGTGTAGTTGTCCATTTTGAGGGCCTGGGGGCACAAAGTGAGGCTTGAATAACTGGCAGCCCTCTCCATCTTGTGACCTTTAGTGATTCATCTTGTAAGCAGAGGACAAATGTATATTAGCCCCTGACGTCCGTACAAAAACAGTCCTGTAGACATAAGTCAGATGTTGTTCTGGAGTCCAGAAGGCAAGTCTGAGACAGCTGGCAACTCTAATAAAGGCTAAGTCCCTGTTCCCCAGGCTCTCACTGTCTTTTATTGCTTTTGTATCCAGTAAAACTCATAAAGTCAAGTGAAAGACAATGACATATCTCAATCCGGTAGTGAACCTATGATCAGAGTAGCAGATGAAAAATTAGGCAAATTAGGTGTTGTGCATTTATTGTTAGAGACTTTGTATACTTGGCAGATGAAAATCATTGCACATATTTGGGGTGACACCTGTGAAATGAGGAGAGATCTTCTGGCCATAGCTTTGGCACTTTCAATAGATGAGCTGTGAGTTGCGCCCAGGTGCATCTTGGCCTTGCCTTAACTCAAGCTTATCAGCACAGCTCCGCCTCCTTTTTGTCTTGTGACATCTGGCCTAGGCTACTTCTCTGAGTCTTACTGTGCGTGTTCATATATAAGAGATGGAAAGGTATTTTAAAAACAATTTCTGCCCTCAGGAATTATACACAGCTAGACTTTCTCAATGTAACGGCCAAGGGAACATTACAAGTTATGTTTTGAAAGCTAAATTCTCTTCTTCTGATAACAGTAACCATATATATGATTTATTCTTCAAATCATGATGTTTTTCGATAGTGAAATTGGGGCTATCAATAATTAGGATGAAACAACCAGGAGTGCCCCAAGGAAACCAAGACATATGGTCACCCTGCCTTTTAGTGACTGGGACACTGGGTTCTGCTCTAATGCTCGTAAGCTTTGTAGCTCCAAAGGGAAGCCAGAAATGTATCAAGGCCCAGTTCACCGTCACTTCCCATTTCAAAGAGCTGACCCAAATCTGTATGAAAATCGTGCTGCCTTTGGTGAGATGAAAATGAGAGGTGATCACAACTAGGTTAACATTTCAAGCCAGTGGAGAATAAAAGCACAGCCACTATTTTTTTAACTGTTTAAATATGAAAACATTGATATTAAAGTCAGCTAGGGACGCTTCAGCAGCCCTGGATCATACTTGGGAAACCAGGTCCCAGGAGGCCTGAGAATTGGTTACCTTCAGAGCAAAACTCTAGCAGCAAATCTGTCGTGTGTTGAAAATTCTCAGATTGTTTTGTGTAGATAAGTTCCTCTTCTGTTTTCCAGCTTAGTTAGTAAATTCATAATTAGTGAGTTACTTAATTTGTAGATTTGTTTCCATATGGTAATACTATATCATGCATTTCTCGTAAAACCAGTTTGACAAATTCAGAATTATAGAAAGAGACCTGCAGATCATAGTATTCTGGGTCCTTTCCTTTTGGTTTCTTTTTTTTTTTTTTTTTTGCCTTCATATCTCCTATTCTGGTTTCTGCAGCATTTAGACTGCACATTCTGCTTTAGTGAAGGGGGGAGGGGATGCAGAGGGAATATGGATTTGGTCCAAATTTGTGATTTGGATTTTAAATTAGATTGTAGGCGCTTTCTCTAATTTGTGGTTCATACAAGCTGAAAATGGCATAATGGAAATGTCATTGATGTTACATCTCCCTCCACAAGTCCCCCCACTCCAGAATGATGCGTGTATAATTGTATCATATAAACCCATGAGTTACCTTCAGGGGACACGCTGGGGAGACTTAACATTTGGTGAGCACTGACTGTGCTGTGTTCGCCCACTGGTTCACCATAATACTTCATGCATGTTGTTGTATTGTTGAAACAGCCATGAAACCCCTTCTGTCTGCATCAGTCTTGCTTTGCAGGCAGCCTTGTTAGATTGGCCTTTATCTTTTCTTATCTAGGACCCCTTATGTCCAAGCATATAAAGTCAAGTTCAGTACAAGACTGATATAGGAATTCCTTATCTGACTCTCCAGTTTGCTCCCTTAGGCTTTTCAGGCTTGTTCTCTTCTCAGTTAAGAGGTCCTGGCTCCAGTCAGCCTGGTCTCTGTCTAAGGGCACCGACCCACGGTGATGCGATCACATACAAGCAGGAACAGGCTGTATCTCAGTGGCAGAACCTTCGTCACCATCCAAAGATCACTTTAGAAAAGGAAAAGCATGGAAACACCCATCCTTTTTTATGTCTTAAAGCGCCCACTTGTTTTTTTCATTGGGACCAATGCTTGCACTGTTTCCTGTTTTAGGCTGTCTCTGAAGGCTGCTCCTTGCTAACCTAGATTACCTGTTCCCAGAATCATGTGTGCTAACTGTTAGAGTGCACCAACTGCCTCACCCCAGTCTACAAGAGCTGACCTCGCCACACTGCAGGTCCCCTGGGTAAACAGTCTTCCTAATTAGTCAAAGGTAGATCTCTATAAACCTCAGACCCTTCTCTAATCTAATGTCTTTTTTTAGTGATAAAGCCCCTAAACAAAAGCTTCTTGCTTTCACCTATCCATTTTTCTTACAAGAGAAGTGAAAGTGACTATGCTACTAAAAGAAGTCTTCTACTTAGAGAATTTGTGTTCTTTTCAGCTAAATTGTCAAGTCACTAATGTGTGATGATAATGCCTCTCTTTTGATGTATGAGGGCCTCATATTATGTGTACTAATAGAATGTGTAATGCAGACATAATTAATAGTAGGACTGATGAACAGCTTTGTCTAATTAATTATAATACCCATCATTAGGGAACTCATCCTTGTACTAGATAGAAACTGAGTAGTAATTACCTAATCAGTTTAATGTAACATCTTCTGGTTCCCTACTTTTCTCTGTTCTAGCTTCCTACACAAATACATGCAAATTTATATTTTATTTTCATAGTCTTTTGGACTGTAACTATGCCTTATAGAATGAGGAACAAGAATCAGAAGATGACTTGAGTATAAATCAGGTGGAGATAAGAGGTCTGGTGGGAATTCTAATGTATGATAACAGATTTGATGTATGGTTCCTTGTAAAACAGCAGATACCTCAGTCATGACACATATCATTATGCGAGATAGGACTGTCTTAAAGCTTCTCATGGCCTTATCTCTGGCTACATGCCTTTCTAGAACTTTCCAAAGCAAAAATTGTTTTAGTGCTTCAATGAGATCTTTTTTCTGTGACTCCCAGGAGACGGGAGATAAGTACACCAACAGCCCTTACACTACGTGCACTCATTGTGTCCCTGTGGATGCTCGCCCTGAGCACATCACTCTTGCTCTAATGTTTGTGGCCAGTGGTGCTTTTACTGGTGCGCTGGGCTGGACTAGCAGCCTCCAGAAGGGGGGCATTTCAGCAGAATCTCACCATGTCCAGGTATTCAGTCATTCATGTTAAAATACTATTTATTAAGAAAGAGTACTACTTTGACCATAAAGATCCTTCCTTAGTTTAATTTATGGGATCTTCAAGCTCATATAGCTGCTGCATCATACCTGTTGACTCTGGAACTCATGGTGCTCAGGTGTGTACCCTGATCAAGCTATTCTATTAAACAGGACTGATCTTAATTAAGCAAATCTTGTGTTGGCCAAGTAATGAGTATCACTCAGTACATAGAATATTTTTTTGAAAATTGTGATTTGGCAAGTATTTCTTTATTTGTTGTTGTTAGGTGCTGTCAAGTCGATTCTGACTCATAGCAACCTGATGTAACAGAGTAGAACTGCCCCATAGAGTTTTCTAGACTAATCTTTATGGAAGCAGATCACTAGGTCTTTCTCACACAGAGCCACTGGGCGGGTTCAAACCACCAACCTTTCAGTTAGCAGCCAAGCACTTAACGGTTGTGCCACCAGGGCTCCTTTTATTTATCTGTAACCATGTGTTATTTTAGAAAATATTTGAAGTCAGATATCTAGAGTCATGTTTGTTTGCTGGAAATTCCTGAATCAGTGCATCTTTCTCAGTTAAACAGTTTTTTTCAAATCTTGGTTATTTTTGATGATAGTTATTTGGAGGGTAGTTATCACATGGAACAAAATTAAGACATTCTGATTACATGTCTACAGGTCATTTAGAGTATCTTTTAAGTATCGTTAAGTGTCTTGTGTCTTTAAGGATCTGTGAAAATAAGTACCATTATAGATGGTACATGAAAAATGATTTTCTTGCAGGTTGAACATCTGTCTGGTTAATATTTGGTGTTAGCTGTATGGAGCTTTCGTACAGAGTCATGCTGGCTCACGCTTATTTGGCTGTGATGTTATAATTGCATTTCTTCTCCATGGTGATCTTCAACTAGCAAATGATTAATAATATTTCTCCTTAATAGGGGTGTTGTCTATTCCTTATATTAAGTCAATCTATTATACAGTGTTACTTTTTGCTTAGATTTCTCTTTACTACTAACTCCATCAAAATGGTCTTTTCCTAGCGATACATATAAATAGTATCTCTTTGGAACATCTGTTGATCGTTGTGTATGCGACTCAGCTCAGGAACCAAACAGTAAATATTCAGTTCAACATCCTTGAACATACAGCATGTGGAATTTAATGTGCATTTTTAAACCATAATGTTATCATACTAGCATCTTCATTGAAACATTTTTCATTGCTGTTTTTCCAATGTATTTTTCTTAAAATTAAAAACTTCTGCATGCTGGAAAGAGACCCTACCATGGTGCCAAAGGGTTATGATCCCCGGTCTGTCACCTTCTAGCTATGTATCTGGTGGTAGGACGTACCCCTAGCTCAGTTTCCTCATCTGTAAGATGGGAAAAAGAGTATTGTCCCATGCTTCACAAAAGTGCTATGAAAATTAAGTGACAAAATATACAAATGTGAGAAAAGTACTTTATAATTGGTAAAACAGAATGCAGATGTATATTGGTTCAGTAGAGTTACAGCTCTTTTAACACAGATTGCAGCTGATCTGAGTAGCATGCATCAAATCGATTCTAGTATCTCACTTTAAATAAAACCCCTGCTTTTCTGCAAAAGAAAGGTCTGGATATAGCATCTCAGCGCTGAGACTTTGAAGGGCAAAAATGTTTTAGATAATGCTTCAGTTTGGGGTAATACCTCATCCTGCCTGCTCTCACCTTAAACTAGTCTGTGGCTGCTTCAGTCTCCTTACTGTGATCCTGATGGAGACAGCACACTCTCTGAGGGTTTGTGTGTACTGTGTCGTGTCGGTGCCTCACCCACAGACCTCAGAGCTTCTCCCCTTTCACACCCCTGGACTCAGTTTTTTGTTTACATTTAGAGGCTAATCCCATTTGAGGAGTACATGAGTTTATTGTGCATGATCTTCTGATTCCTAGAAACAGTACGTGACATTTATAATCAGGACATACTCTGGTAGGAAAGAGATCTTATATGCCTCCTGCACATTCTTCACACCTGTCACTTACTGTGGCCCCTATGTTGCAGCCCCACTTGTCACACATACTGCAAGTATGATTTAAATGAAAGGAAGGAGAAGTGATCTAAAGGCATAGGAAGGGAAGTAGGATGCTTTTCTGTTTATTACATAGAGGGTGAAAAAAAAACATTCTGGTTGTTGTGCACTGTACTAACTTTGGAACTAGCCTAAAGTTATCATAATAAAAATAAACAGTGTTTGTTTAGGTCTTACCCTACACCCTAGGAAGCATCTCATCTTGCTTTTCCCATAAGTAGCTTCTCTTCTCACTCCAGTATCCTTTTCAGGTTCCCTGCTGTGTAAACAGAAATTTAAGTTGTTCCAGTTAACTTTGGGACAACTGTCTGAGTGCCATCACATTTATTAGTGTTTCCAGAAAAATCCATTAGCATATGATGCCTTTTGCCTCTTATTTCTGTCCAGGGGTCCAAACCTCGCTACAAGTCGGAATTGACTCGATGGCATTGGGTTTGGTTTTGGTGTTGGTAATGGCCAAGGAGCAAGGAGGGCTTAGTGGGTCAGTGGTAGAACGTTGCCTTCCATGCGGAGACTTGGGTTTGACTCCCAGCCAGTACACCTTATACGCAGCCACTACGCATCTGTTTAGTGGAGGTTTATGTATTGCTATAATGCTGAACAGGTTTCAGGGGAGCTTCCAGACTAAGACAAACTAGGAAGAAAGGCCTGGTGATGTACTTCCAAAAATCAGCCAGTGAAAACTGTGGATCGCAATGGTCCAATCCACAACCCATCATGAAGATGGTACAGGACCAGGCAGTGTTTCATTCTGTTGTGCAGGAGGGCACCATGAGTTGGAGGCTGACTCGGTGACAGCTAACAACAATATGAATGTTGGGGGAAAAGACCCCCTCTACAGGAGGGCCTGAGGAGAGGAGACGGAAGCAGACCTATAGTCAATCTGCAGACCCTCTGGAGGCTGCTGGCAGAGTATTCCTAACAGCACTTGGGCTGTGGCAGGACAGAACATCTCCTGTAGGTGCAGAAATGCCAATCTGGGAAGTCCAGTGGCTTATGATTGCATTTCTTCTCCATGAGGATCTTCAACTAGCTAATGATTAATAATGTTTCTCCTTAATAGGGGCTATTCCTTATAGTAATTCCTTATATGAAAACCTCAAAGTTTTCTTACTTTTACAAGTTCTAAAGGAAAATATATGTTTTCCTTCTAATTTGGGCCACTTTGACCTTTCTTTGTTCTGGTCTGCCTTTAGACTCAATTTATACATCTTCAAAATGATTTCTTTGTACATTTCTCCACGTGCCTATAGATGTGCCTTGGGACTGTGAGCCTTGATGTGCATTTAAAGTTAAAGTTGAAAATGGGATGTTTTCTTGTATTTCTATCCATGAAGTGATTAATAATCGGCCTAAGATAGATGCTTAATACAAGTGTGAAGTGATGTTGCTGACAGGCTGTGCCCTCTGTGCATGCAGTGAGAATTGGCCAGACATCACTGTGCTTGTCAGTTTGATGAGACTTCTGTTGATAGAACTCAGTAGTGTTTCTAATTCCTCAGAGCCCTGCACAATCGCCTATTTCTTTCTGGTATGTTAAAGAAACTTGAAAGACTCTTTTCACCTTCATAAGTAGGCCAAAGCTTCCTAGTCCAAGAAATAGAATAGGATAAAAACAAAAATGGACTTCGAGAAAGGTCTTAAAACTGTAGTCCAGTCTGCTTTCACAGCTGTTAAGGTAACTATATAGAGATAGGAGTCGGCCTATATGGCAACGTTTGTCTCAACTTCTTTTTTTTTTTTTAAATAAAGATAGATTAAGAACAGATGTTTTATTTATTAGAAGCTAAAAGTTTTATTCAAGTTTCAAGTCAAATCAATAAATATTTCTCTCATTTTTAGCTAAAAAGCCTTTAATCATTTACTGAAAGATTTACCACATATTAGATCTCTGCCTCATTGAAATTGTCTAGGCCATGTACATCAGTTTTAGCAGGACTTCAGTGGACCTCAGCTTTGAAGGCCTGGTTAGTCAGTGTATTCAAAATCATTCATGATCTTCTATGCCTGTGGTCTCTTCAAACCTGTAAGTAACCTGTAGACTGTTTGCTCGGATTCTTTCTTAATTGCAATTTTAGTTTGTTTAAGTCTCCTTTTTACATTAAAAAAGTGAAGCTGTTTCTAAAACAGGAGGCTCTCACATGCCATTTATTTGCCCAGCATGGCGTTCGCATGCAGCACAGGCCCAACTTGGAATACAGAAATGAAGAAGACATCCTTCCTGCTCTGAAGAGGCTCGTAGGTCCTTCATTTAAGAGAAACTAAGATATAAGCGAATGACGTTTTATTCCTCTGTGGTAGGTAGAGAAAGAGTGCTATGATGCATTATTACGTTTGTAAACTAATACTTTAAAAAGTACTTCTCCTGTACTTTAACCAAGTCAGCGGTGTCATTGGGAATACTTGGCCACCTTTTCCACTCCCTTTTCTAAATCTTTTGTTACCCGTAGTGTACATGGTACCCTTTTACACCTGCCTAAATCAGTTCACTAAAGCTTTCTTTAAATCCCTCAGACCGAAAACTTAGATCAAATTGAAGTATGATGTTAGCAGGGCCTGCTGTCTTGCGTATCTTCTCCAAACATTTAGCATGTCTGTTTCGATGTGGAATCACCCAAAGCTGATGAGACCCTCAGGATCCAGGAGCATTTCCCGAAGGTCAGGGGCTTTCTCTGCCTGATTCATTGCTGCACCCCCAGTGCTTAGGGCAGTGCTGTCTGCGGGCCTTCGATCATGCATAGGTACAGAAGGAGTGAGCCCCATGCTGCGGCACGATGTCAGGTTATTTTGCAGGGGGACTTACTCTGAATGTAAGAGCTGCATTTGGTTTCTTGGCCACCAGGATCCCAGAGCAAATTACTTTTCAGGGCTCTAAATAGTGCTCAGGAGATTTGAAGAACTATGCCATTTCTAAAGCTGCCTAACTTCTCTCTGGGAAGTTGCTCTCACACCAAGATTGACTTCATGACCACCAGAACCAGTTTTAGAATCAGATTTAGTATCTATACAAGAAAGGTGTCTCCTAGTCAGAAGCTGAAAAATCCAACCAGAACACAGGTTAGAGTGGACTTTAATTTTTTTTTATCCTTCCCCAAATGAAAGAGGGGGAAAATTTAGAGATGCTTTATTTTCAGGGGCGAATGCATACATCATGATCAGCTGCAGAGCAAGGGCTGTGATTCCTGAAATCCTAAATTGGATCTTTACTTGGAGAAGAAAACAATACAATTCTACATTCCAAACTTCCCCCAGCAGTTAATTAGCTTTATAGTGTAATTAGTAAAATAGCTCCAGAGTACAAAGTCCAGCCTTTACAGCCTGTTACGCCTTCTTGAAAAGAAGCACAATCGCGAGGTTTAAACAGTTGGAGAAGTCAGCTCAAAATGAGTTAACATGTCAAGACTTTCCCACTTCTTTCTCCCCTTTCATATCAACCAGAATCAAGAGAAAGTGACAAAACCCCATTCTGAATTCTCTGAACTCTACCACTGAAAGACATCACATATTTTTATTGTAGTCATACATGATGCAGGATGATGTTGCTTATATTTGAATCCAAAAAAGATCAGACCTGTGTCTGAGCACTGCATGAGTTAAACAGTCCAGTGGGAGGAGCCACCTTGGCACGAGGGCTCCAGGTTCCTGACACATAATGTTAGTAGTTATTTCAGAAACAAATCCTCATCTTTTAGCAGGGACTTTGTTTCTGAAAAAGGCCAAAAGCCACTTCAAGCTGAATCTGATGGATAAGATAGAGGCCAGAGCTGAGGAAACTAAATACCACTGCTGATCAGAACCAAGGTGTGACCATGAAATAGTAACTATCCTCCTTAGCATGTTTCAAAAATTGACTCTGGGTGCCATCCTAAAAGGAAAATTCCAAAGCTGTGTGAAGCAACAGCAGTATCGTTGGAATAAGTTTATCGCCTTCTACAATGACTACTTAGAAGGGGTCACATTTGTTCGGATATGTAACTCCTGACGTGTTTGTTTTAAAAATAAACCTTATTGTATTAGAGTCATACCTCATGTTTTCCTTGGCACATTCTCCGCTAATCCTCGTCCTCTGCAGGAGACAGCAAGAGGGAGAGGCCTGAGAAGAGAGAGAAGTGTTAAACAGAGATTTCCCAAAGGAGGACCATAAGTCCTCAATAGCCACCTTGTTGTCTCCGTTCCTTGCTGGGCCTGGGCTAGACGTGTGGTGCAGAGAGTTGGAGGGTAATTTACCTGTGAGACAAAGACCTTTGTCCCCAACAAAGCTAAGAGGTAGGGAAACCGAGTGCCCATTTTCCACAGTCAGTCAGCAGTAACAGCTTTTGTTCGTGTGGCACTGATACCTGCCCAGGAAACGGGGCCTCCCAGAGGTTACCCAACTCAGTATGTGGCAGGTGAGGGTGTGTGGGGCTGTGATGCCTGCCGCACTTTGGTTCCATCCTCACCCTGCCCCTTACTATCCATGCACCTCCCTATGCCTTGGTTTTCTGTGGAATTGAAACAATAATAATACTTTGTCATTGGGCTTTAGAGATCAAATAGAATGGACTTGTAAAATGCTCATCACAGTACCTGGTACATACTAGGCATTCAGTAACTAGAAGTTACCGTTATTACTCAATACTGAAGAATAAAACTAATGTCATTGTCAGTGTAAGCAAACCAGTTGGAGTGATAAATATGCTGGTCAAAATTAAAAGAGACAACCCACTCCATGGCCAAATATAAACAGGTTATAGGTTATTTTTAGTTTGACAGTCCCGTCTCTGTTTCTACCTCCCTCTTCAGCCTGAATGCTTAATATGCTTTTATATCTACTGTCAATTTAGACTACGCAGCTTCCCCTAAAGATTACAGTGTCTTAATGAACTGATTATTTAGAACCTCAAAGTTCACAGAAGAGCCACCATGTCTCCCATGGAAAACTCAAACACTGCACTGTATATTCAGAAGTGATGTCTGCAGGTTTCGAGTCTGGCTGATCAGCCCAATCAAGCCTGACAATCAAGCCCCTGTTTAAAATGTGTCCCTATAGAAGCCAGCACAACTTGTATAAGGCAGGGTCATGGAAGCTCCATAGATACCTCCAAACTCCCTGAGGGATTCAATTGCTGGGCTGAGGGCTGTGGGAACCATGGTCTCAGGGAACATCTAGCTCAGTTGGCATAACATAGTTTATAAAGAAAATGTTCTACATTCTACTTTGATGAGTAGTGTCTGGGGTCTTAAAAGCCTGTGAACAGCCATCTAAGATACTCCACTGGTCTCACCCTTTTGGCAGCAAGGGAGAATGAAGCAAGCTAAAGACACAAGGGAAAGATTAGTCCAATGAACTAATGGACCACATCTACCACGGCCTGCACCAGACTGAGTCCAGTACAACTATAGATGGTGCCCGGCTACCACCACTGACTGCTCTGACAGGGATCACAATAGAGTCCCGGACAGAGCTGGATAAAAAGGCAGAACAAAATTCTAACTCGCAAAAAAAGACCCAACTTACTGTTCTGACAGAGACTGGAGAAACCCCGAGAGTATGGCTGCCAGACACCCTTTTAGCTCAGAAATGAAGTCACTCCCGAGGTTCACCCTTTGGCCAAAGATTAGATAGCCCCATAAAACAAAACGAGACTAAAGGGGCACAACAGCCCAGGGACAAGGACTAGAAGGCAGGAGGGGACAGGAAAGCTGGTAATAGGGAACCCAAGGTCGAGAAGGGAGAGTGTTGACATGTCGTGGGGTTGTTAAC
>NW_004443941.1:27612665-27683817 GCF_000243295.1 Trichechus manatus latirostris | reverse complement strand
ACAGGAAAGCTGGTAATAGGGAACCCAAGGTCGAGAAGGGAGAGTGTTGACATGTCGTGGGGTTGTTAACCAATGTCATAAAACAATATGTGTACCAACTGTTTAATGAGAAACTAGTTCTGTAAATCTTCATCTAAAGTACAATTTAAAAAAAAAAAAATGTGTCCCTATGAACCAGTGGTTCCTAAAACTTTCTGACAGAGCTTTATCCGATTAACCCAAATGTTCCAATTGCTAGAGGTAATATTTCCCGGGAAAGAGAGGAGCGGGTAAAAAATAGGGAACATCAAGATCCATCAGTCCCCTGAAATTCACTCCATACTTTCAGGCCTCTGTGAAGCTCATTGTCCTTTCCAGTAAAATTTATTCAAAAGCAAAAATATTTCTAGTAGGCCTCACTAACTAAAGTCTAATCTGACCTTATGGTGAGGGAGCAGCAACGCTGGAAAAGATTAGTCAGGAGTTCTGTAAAAATAGCAAGAGTCTTTCATTTACTTCACATGAAAATTCAGTGGAGCCCTCGTGGCACATTGGTTAAGTATTCAGCTGCTAACCAAAAAGTTGTCAGTTGGGATCCACCAGCTACTCCTTGGAAACCCCATGAGAACAGTCCTACTGTGTCCTATAGGGTCACTATGAGTTGGAATTGACTGGACAGCAATGGGTTTGGTGTTTTGGTTTGGAAAATTCCGTAGAGGATTGACCAGCCTATATCTTAGGGTCCAGTGTGGCTTTGTTTTAAAGCAAGTTTGAAAAAACAAAATTTGCCATAATGAAAATGTATTGATATTCTGATTCAAACTGATTAAATGTGAAGATATAATAAAAAACTACCACCTGCAAGCAACAGCAGGAAATGCTCTCTTGCTGTCTCTGAAATGAATCTCCTTACGGATTGGCGACTTCAGTGCAGCTGGACTCCCATCCTCAGGCCCACAGCCTGATGTGGTTGTCCATTGCTCACCACAGCTCACGCCAAGTCAGGGGGCTGGAGTCAGCTCAGCCTTCACCGGATCCTGAAAATGTTGGATAGCCAGAAGGTTGTCCAGTTTTCAGGATACCCACAGACCCTTTTTAGACAACATGAAACAGGTTCTGCGTGTTCCTGGCAGAGTAAGAAAGGGAACCATTGGGTGGAGCAGCTACCTGGCATGGGGCAAACCAGGATGGGCCTTGTGGCCAGATGGAGCAGGGGTGATATGGAGGCTCTGACTTCCCTTTTCTGAACCTGAGTTTTCCCAGTGGTAGGAGGGACAGCCCTACCTCACAGGGTGGTCATGAGGGTGAACTGAGATAGTCCACGTGGCGCTCTTGAGCACAGTACCTGGGCATCACCAGTGCTAGCTCTCTTTTTCAGTAGCTGACACTCAGGTCCTTCCTTCAAAGCCATTTAGTGTCACTCTTGTCTCTCGCAGCTGCTCCTCTGACCTCAAGTCGTTGAGGAGCTTGGTTGTGAGAATGATGCTTAGGCAGTTGTTAGCTCGTTTTGTGGCCTAGCTGAACTCTGCACTCAGAACCTAAACACTGGTGTAGACTTCTGTGGAGACTCTCACTCCTACCCTCAGACCCTTTTATGAGGTCTTTTTTTTTTTTAACTACTTGTCCCTTTATCAAGTGACTCATTCTTTCAGCCATTGCTTTCAACCAAGTGATTGATTTGCCTCTGTCTCTATGCTCCCTACCCAGTTTTTGTAAAAACCTAATAAGATAGCTTCCTACTCTCAAGTCTGAATTAACTCAGTTGAAAATGAACTGAAGTCAGAGGCAAGATGCTTCTGAGGTAATCAACGCTGAGTGTAGTTTGAATGGAGCAGAGAGAAATTGGTAGAATACCTGGAAAGGTGGTCCATGGCCATCTCAGCCACTCACTGAAGGAAAATAGCTTCACTGTGACTGCTGAAGTCTCTATGAATCCAACTCCACTACTCCACTCCTGATCACTGCAGAGGGTTTCTCTGCAGCCACCACTTCAGTGGGCTTCACTGTGTTTCTTCATCATTTTGCTACTTTGAGTTTTGAAGCCTCATTGAATTTAGCAAAGGATTTATTTTGTAACAAAATAAAATGAGAAACTTTCATTTCACATAATACATAGTTGAAAGCTCTTCATTCAACCTATCACCTCCAAGTCATTCAAAATCATTGCTCATTCTCTTATATCATTTTATAAATATTCTTTTAGACAATGATCTCATACAATTACTGAATGAGTAGTTACATAAACACTATGTTATGCTGTAGTTCAGTATTTGGCCTTTGGCATTTTTTCCACAGTTTAGTTTTCTTGCAGGCTGTTGAGATTCTTCTAAGTGAGTTGGCATCAGTCAGGAAGCACCATACTGCATTGCCTGGGTCTTTGGAACCAACCTCAGACTAAGCTCTTGCATTCAATATCCTCTGTGTGTGTGTGTGTGTGTGTGTGTGTGTGTGTGAGTGTGAAAGAGAGATATTTTTGCCTCATTACCAAGAGTAACTCATGTTTATCGTTGAAAAAAAAACTAAGTATAAAAAAAAAAAAAAAGCATAAAAATTCACCCTTGACCCTAATGATTGTCATTCAGGTTTTCGTTTCCTTCTAACCAGCTTTTTAAAAAAAATTTTCCTCTTTAGATGGTTGAGTTCATGCTATACATAAACTGTATATTCTACTTTTTTGTACATTTTAATAGCTACACAGTATTCTCTCATCTGATGGCATCATATGAGTTACTTAAACTTGCCTTTATTGTTGGACACAGGTTTTTTTCCCTCTAAATTCTTGCTGTTATAAGTAATAATGTGATAAACATGGTACATATGCAAATCATCTTAGGCCTTTTCAAATTATTCCCTCGGCATTGATTTCTAGAAATAGAATTACTAGATCAAAGGACTGTGAAATTTTTTTCAAATCTATAATGGGTACTGCCAGTTTTATCTGTTACCTTACACCCTCACCACTGGTGTTTTCCTACCTGTTGCTTCCAGGGACTGAAATTCCCAGCCCAGTCTCAAGATACTCTTTTCTTGATGTTCCCTGAATCACTTCTACCCTAGTGATGACTTCATGGCCATGTTCACAAAGAGAGGCCAAGAGTTTGAGAGTCAGCCACTGCAGTTTTGGTTTTGTTCCACTGGAATAGTTGTGCTGAACAGTTCAATAAGGTCTGTCCAAGTCCCTGACAAGGCACTTAACCTCTGCTCAGTCTTCCATGCAAGAAACAGGGTTGTCCGCCATGCCTTGTTCTTCCTCACTATCCATATCCTTAGAGTTCCCAGAAACATCTCTAAAATCTAGCCTTTCCTTTTCTGTCTCCATTACCACTACCTCAGGCTAAGCCCACCTCACATCCCCTTGGATAGCACCAGTGCTTCAAACCAATTATTTCTTTTTCAGTCATGGCTGAGAAAGCGAAACTGGAACAGACCCAAATTTTAAAAATTTGGGTGAACCAGAATGGGAAAAACTACAGATAAAAGCCCTGCTGGAAACTTAATCTCCCTCTTAGAAAACAAGGGCAGCGTACGGGTTGCATAGCAACCAGATCTCTTGCCTGTTGGAGTTTGAGCAGCATCAGAAATAGCGGTGCCCCGCTCAAGATGGCGCCTACCACGCCACTTTAAATGTGTGTCACTCTCCACAGTCCTGCCAGTAATCCGGTCTTACCCATCAGGCTCCTGAAGTGGCTCACTACTCATCTTCCGGGTCTCCTGTTCCAGGGCTTTGACTTGTAATTTTTTCCATTCCAGTTATCATTTAGAATCACCCAAATTGTAGCAATTCAGGTCCGTTCCTGTTTTGCTTTGTCTGCCATGAGTGAACTGATTAGAACTAGTTAGAAGCCCTGGATAGTACCTCCGTCTTACCTACCCTGTTTAGTCCTCCATATTATTATGTTCTAGAGTTATCTTTTTTGGAAACAAAGCTGATAAGACCCCCCTCTTCTACAGGAACCATCTAAATGTCTCGGTTGTCATCCAAGACCTTTCACAGTTCAATCCCAACTTCATTTCCAGCCATCTGTACACACACACACACACACACACGCACGGTACAGCTCTGACACTTCTTACTGTCCTTCCAGCATGACAAGCCATTGGACATGCCACCTTCTGCTTGGAATGCCCTCCTTTCAGCTTCTTCACCTTCTCCCACACATCCCTCAAAGTAGAACTCAGACATCACATCCTAGGTAAAGTCTTCCCCACTTCCCCACCAGAGTTAGTTGTTTTGCCCTCCATGTTGTCCAGCTCTGTGTTTAATTCATGTTAGCAGTAGTTATTACATTGTGCTTTAGTGAGGCCTTCTGACTCCCAGGCCTGTCTCCACCACTTCTGCACAGTCCTCTAGTTCAGGGTCATGCCTTTAGCATTGATGTTAAGTATTTGTTGAATGGATGAATGGTTGCTCTTACGTTTAACCTGTAATTACTTTTTTAAACAACCTAACCTAATCTTAATAGATAATTTTAACCTCATAAACATTTTAAAAAAAAACCATTGCCGTCGAGTCAATTCTGACTCATAGCAGCCCTATAGGACAGAGTAGAACTGCCCCATAGGCTTTCCAAGGAGTGGCTGGTGGATTTAAACTGCCAGCCTTTGGTTAACAGCTGAGCTCTTAACCACTGCACCATCAGGACTCCACAGAACATAGTGTAAATTAAATAAATAAGTTAGCAGGTGATGAGCGTCCTTGCCTAGATCTTAAGAAAATACAGACCAGGGTTCGGCCTTGACTCTAACCCCCGTTTACAACCCCCTCACCTTTTCAGTGCTAACACCTTCATTCCCTTCCTCTTCTCCTTCAAGAAGAGGACTAGCAAAGGTGCTTCTAAAAGGAAGGGCATAGTAGAGAGTGATGGATTAAGTGAGGAGAGGAGGTTAACCTTTTTTGTTCTAATTTCCTTGAACATAGTATTTTACTCAAATTTTATACAGTGAAATTAGTCCATTGCATGAACCATTGCAGGGTTTATAAAATATAATTAGTAATACTGCTTTATGAAGAAAGGCTTCCATTCACAAAGAATTCTCTGGTACAGTAGACTCTAGATTTGATGGCTAAATCTGATGTCCTTCATGAGATGCTGGCGAAAACACTAATTAGGCTCATTGGACAATTCTCTTTAGCCATTTGACATATTTATTTTAGATTTCTTAATGACGTCTTCTTTAAGGAGTCAATATTAGCAAAAACTTCTACCATGGGTTTGGTTTGAAAGCCTCTAAATGAGTTTTTAGTCTAACAGTCAGTGTACCAGAAAACTTTCTGCGTGAAAATTTACAAATACAGTGAAGTGTATTTTTTTAATAGATACTGAAAAAGGATTTCAGTGTACAACTAGAACTTCCCATGATTACTAAGTGGTCCATTGTTGAGCCTTAGGCAGCAATAATAAGAAAAACAATGGGACAAATGTTGAAAAACGGAGTGTGTATTTTAATGCTTGACATGGATTCCTTCCTGTGCT
The DNA here is from genome assembly GCF_000243295.1 of Trichechus manatus latirostris. NCBI lineage: Eukaryota > Metazoa > Chordata > Mammalia > Sirenia > Trichechidae > Trichechus > Trichechus manatus. The sequence goes on along the minus strand of NW_004443941.1, from coordinate 27,678,364 downwards.
TGCTTCCTAACACACGGCAATGAACTTATTTCTATGGAAATACAAAATATTATAGTGCATTGTCAGTGCCATTTCATACAGTGTGTATGCTTGAGTAGTTGGTGAGAAGAGAATGTGGAGACCAAAGACAGATCTGTGAGCATTTCCATCTGTGACTCTCCTCTGGAAAAGGTCTACTGGAAGCTTTATTCCAGGGTCTTTGCAGAGAGCTGCTTCCAGCCACGTTGGAGCACTCGGCTGCAGAGTTTGGGGCTGCTGGAAGAAAAGGGCTTCGTGTACCATGTGCTCACACAGTTCTCATTGCACCCTCAGGCATCCTGGATTCTGTTCTTTCATCTGTGCAGTGACCATTGTCCCTGCAAGAGCTTCCCAGATGCCATCCAGGAAGAACCCTGGAAGCATCACTGGGCACCACTCCTTTTGTTAGGAACTTTCCTTCTAGATTCCATTACAGTTTTTCATTTGCTAGCGACCAGGGTGAGTGGAGCTGCCTTTAGAATCTGAGGATGTAATTTCTCCAGATTAGTAGGAGTCATCCAATTACTGGCCTGTTCAGTATTGGGGAAGTCCCCACCCCACCTCCCACCCAGTGCTGCCCCATCTCTGCTACTGAAACTACTGATCACTTGGACTCCACTCCGAACACCAGTGCTTGAGCTCCCTCTTTGAGCTCCAGAGGGAAAGGACTGACTGTGAACTGTGAACACTTGTTCAGGCAAACCAGGAAAAGAATTTAAGTCAAAGAGAAAGGAATGTTAGAGGAGGAGGAGACTGGGGGAGGGAAAAATTAAGGAGGGCAAGGAAGAATGGGGAAGAAAGCAGAATATTTTAAGCTGTAAATTCCTATAAATAAAAATAGCTCTTTAAAACTATTTTGTTCTCAAAAACTATAGTTTGACCAAAAAAAAGGATTAAAATGAAATGAGGTTGTTTTTTAAATAGAAATGTCTTTGCTGATGCAGGAGAAATCTGTTCAGCATCAATGAAAAATGAAGGAAATGGTTATCACAATTCCCTCAACTAGGTAACAGAGGAAACTTACAGCTTCCCTATGACATTGCCATTATCATTCCTTACTCTTCCCCTGTATCATTTACAAAAAGATTAACCAAAAGTAGGAATTTCTTGAATCCATCTTTATAAATATACTCAGCTGTACTTTATCTCTTTCCACATAGAACATAATCTCTGAACACATTCCTACCTGTTTATATTTTGATTTTAGTTTTTTCACCTAGTATGTTAACCAGCCATAAATGACTAAATTTATATATTTCACGATAAAAGTCTAACACCCCTTATCCAATGGGTGGTTTCTTTTGCCACCCTGCATCAGCCTTAGCGGCCCTGGATCAGGTTCAGGCCACCAAGGGAGAGTTCTAAAGGTCCATCCTAGCAGAGGGAAGTGGCAACAGGGAAACAGAAGCTTTTCCAAATTCTGAAAATCCAAATGTGTATTGTGATTGTACAAAGCCATCCATCCCCCTTTACTTCTCAAGTATAATTGATACTGTTGCCACCTCAAGCGGCTCTACCATGTGCTTTTCTTTTTACTAGAAGACACAATCCCGAAGAAGGTGGTGTGCCACTTCAGCGGGAAGGCCTATGCTGACGAAGAGCGGTGGGACATTGACAGCTGCACACACTGCTACTGCCTGCAGGGCCAGACCCTCTGCTCGACAGTCAGCTGCCCCCCTCTGCCCTGTGTCGAGCCCATCAACGTGGAGGGAAGTTGCTGCCCAATGTGTCCAGGTATCTAAGCCTTCATCTTGCCATGTTGCAAGCTATAATATTGATTTAAGATGAAACTAGACGTAGTGCCTGGGGTCTTAAAAGTTAACAAGTGACCATCCAAGGAATAACAGTTGATCTCTATTCACCTGGAGCAAGAGAGGAAGAAGAAGGAGGGTCAGGAATAGGAAGAAGAAATGAAATGTGTAGCTAATTACCTCCATAAATAACTGCTTCTTTTGCCATGAGACCAGAAGAACTGGATGGTGCCCAGCTACCATTACTGAATGTTTTGATCAAAGATTCTATAGAAAAATCCTGATCAAAAGGGGGGAAATGCAGAACAGAGTTTTAAATTCTAATGGGCTCCAGATTTTCTGGATCCATGGAGGCTAGATAAACCCCTGAAACTATTGCCCTGAGATAATCTTTAAACCTTAAACTACAAATATCCCCTGAAGTCTTCTTAAAACCAAACAGCAGTTTAGCTTAACTAATAAAGAATGTCTGCCTTGAGCATTATGTTTAAGATCTAGCTATCTGGGAGCAAATTAACAACAGCAACCTGAAAGATTAGATAAGAACCTTAGGGGGCAGTGAGTTTATTATGTTAACAGGGGAGGAACAACTCAGAAAAGGAGGGTGAGAATGTTTGCACAACTCAAAGAATGTAATCAACATCACTGAATTGTACATGTAGAAACTGTTGAATTAGTGTATATGTTCTGCTGTGTATATTCTCGGCAACAATAAAAAAAAAGGGGGGGGTAAAACTAAGGCTGACTCAGGACCTGTTCTGCCATTCATTAGCTCACATTGCCCAGGCTGTGTGGTGGGCTCAGCTAAAGTCTTCCCATGCAGATACTTGGGAGTAACTTGGAAAACTGACCACCAGGTGAGCGCCAGACCTTGGTTCCGTGCCAGAATTGCTCTGCTTCTTCTAGTTTGCATTCTGTATCCTTTAGTGGCAGTATTACCTTAGGGTGTGACTGACCTGTACATTTGTAAAAGAAGGTGGTCATTTAAACTCAAAGAATGTCATTGAATTCTTCGCTCATCAGCTTTTGTTTAGTTGTTATGAAGACTAGCCTTAATTGAGCATTTCTGAAAATGTGCCTTTATCCCCTAAAATAGGTTGGGTTATTCGGTCAGGTCGGGAAGCCAGACCCCTTTCAGAGCTTTCAACTGGGTACTCTTCATTGTTTAATTGGCCTTTTTAAGCTGTAGAACGAACGTCAAAGTTCCACTTCTTTGACATTTTATCACCTGGTATGTACATAAGGAAAAATGAAACTCTTTAAGTCTTTTGAATGAGAGGAAGAAGGAGAAATATGTGACTTCCCCATTGTTTCTATCTAGTACCTATCCCCTGGGTTTCACAAGGTCCATACCAGTTTTCTTACTAATATGCTTTTAATGAGGTAAATCATGAAGCTTGATATTATTTGTTCAACAAAGATTCATTTAGTGCCTGCTGCCCTGGTGGCATAGTGGTTAAGTGCTCAGCTGCCAACCGAAAATTCAGTGGTTTGAACCCACCAGCCACTCTGCTGGAGAAAGATGTGGCAGTCTGCTTCTGTAAAAATTACAGCCTTGGAAACCCTATGGGGCAGTTCTGCTCTGTCCTACAGGGTCGCTATGAGTCAAAATCAACTCGATGGCATACAACAACATCTGTCAGGCACTGTTTTGGGCACTAGGGATATAGCTAGCAGTAAATAAAATACAGTCCCTGCCGACATAGAGTTTCCAATTAAGTAGAGAGACAGACATCAAACAGACAGTGAGTAAACAGTACCCAGGACAGTGGTAAGAGCTATGGAGAAATGCATAGCATGGCAAGGAGGCTAGAGAGAAGTAGGACAGGTTGTTTTGTTTTATAGAGGATGGTCAGGAAAAGCCTCGCTGATAAGAGGACATTCATAAGGAGATGCAGAAGAATTGCAGCAAACATCCGAGGAATGAGCGTGCCAGTCGGAGGGTGTAGCCAGGGCAGAAGCCCAGAGGTGGGGATGTGGTCTGCATACTCCGGAAAAGCGGCAGGTGGTGGGATGGAGCACAGTGAGTGGGGGAGCGGTAAGAGATGAGGTTCAGAGGTAGCTGTGGGCCAGAATACACAGGGTCTCGTAGGTGGTTGTCAGGATTTTATTGCATTGGAAAGAAAACCTTGGAGGGTTTTGAGCAGAGAAGTGATGTGATCTGACTTACGTTTTAATTGGATCACTTTTGGTGCTGGAAGTGGACAGGGAGAACAATTCAGAGGCTTTTATAATAATTCAGGTGAGAGATCACGGTGGCAGCTGTAGAGGTGTAAGAAGTGACCAGATTCTGGTTATATTGTAAGGGTAGAATCGAGGATTTGGCTTCGATGTGGGAAGTCAGAGGAAGAGAGGAGTCAAGGATGACTGTAAAGTTTTTGGACTAAACCAGAGTTAACCTCTGTGGAGGTAAAATCAGTTTGATTTGGGGCATTTTTAGTTTGAAATATCATTAGACATCCAAATGGAGATAATGAATAGACAATGGATATGAAAAGCCAAAGTTCAGGAGAGGGATTGGAAATAGCTATCTAAATTTGATAGTTCTCAGCCATAGGCAGTGTTTAAACCTTGAGACCAGATGTGATCATCCAAGGAGTGTGTACAGGTAGAGAAAAAAAGAGTGCCCCAGACTGAGCCCTGAGGCCCTCCAACTTTTGGAGACTGGGCAGTTGAGGAGGGACTAGCAAAGGAAGCTGGGAGGGAGGATTAGTCACACAGGAGAAAAGCCAAGAGATTTGGTGCCCTGGAAACCAGGTGAAGAAAGGATTTCAAGTGGGAAGATGTCATCAGCTGAATCAAGTGTTCTGTTAGGAAAGATGAGAAATGAGAATGAACCATTTCATATAGTGTTATCATCATCTTGGCAGGAGTAGTTTCAGTTCAGTGGTGGAGGCAAAGTCTAATTAGAGTCGTTGCCAGAGAAAATGGGAGGGGATGAAATGGAGACAATGGTTCTACAACTCTCATACAGACCATGAGCACCAAGTTCAAAACCAAGGTCTTATTGGGAAGTAGAATGGCTCTGGAGGGCATTGCAGAGGGGGAATCTGGTCTAGACCTGGGAAAGGCAGGCTGTCTTCACTGGAGTGAAGAGTAATCTGATCAAAGACTCCGAGGTGGGAAAGGCCAAGGCCACATACCGTTGGAGCAGAGCGTTCTAGTAACAAGAGGTAGGGATAAAAAATGTAGCTTTGGCCAAGATTTTTAGGGCCTTAATTTTCAAGCCAAGAATGTGGACCTAGTCCTTGGCAGGCAATGGGGAGAATCATTTTTGAGCAGATGATGGCACAATCATAAAGGAATTTTGGGAGGACTAACTGGGTAGTGTGCAGGAGGGACTAAAGCATGGAGAGAGGAGAGGCCAGGACCCCTACAGTGGATATTGCAGATGTCCCAGGTGGGTGACACTGAAGACCCAAACTTGGGGTTGGGTTGGAAATAGAGGTGAAGATCACCCAAGCGTATACTCTCTTGGGTTTATGAGTTTAATAAAGAGAGTACAGATATTGCTAACATCACTGCCCATCACTAGGGATTTCTGTAAATTCACTGTTGGGTTGAAATTTCATTTCTGTTTTTTAACTGTCCCTTCTGCATCTTATGTAATACTGATAAATCACTTCTCCATCTTATCTCTGAGTACATTTTGCACATCAGGTGAGCTTTTGGCACCTTCCATTTGATCAGGTGCAGCCTGCCAGGAAGGCTGGATTCCTGGCCCTTCTCTCATGGCATACAGTGTGACTGCAGTCAAGGTTCTTCACTGATGTTTTGGGACCCCATGCCATCTCCCGGAAGTACTGTAAAGGCCAATAAAATGATGCTTGTGAAGTGCTGCCTGGCAATTCAACAAAGAGGATCCTTGCCCTCTAGCTATATCAGCTAACATTATGAATAAAAAAAAAAGTTGCTGTCAAGTCAATTCCAACTCATAGAGACCCAGTGTGTGCAGAATAGAACTGCACTACATCAGGTTTTCCATGTCTGATTTTTTTGGAAGCAGATCATCAGGCTTGCCTTTCTTCTGAGGCACTCAGGGTGGGTTCAAACTGCCAGCCTTTCAGTTAGCAGTCAAGCGCTTAACCAGTTACATCACCCAGGGACTCCAACATCCTGAATAGCCCCACCCTTTGCAAAGCACTTTCCCCTTCTGTCATCTTTGAATATGAGTATAATAAACCTTTGAGATAGTTAGGTGGTTAGTGCTTGATTCGTTTTACAGAAGAAGAAACTGAGGCTCAGAAAAGTTAAGTGAATTGTCCAAAGTCACACAGCTCATAAGCAGAAGACCTGAGACTCCTGGGCGTAGGTTGACTCCAAGTTCCATCTCCAAAAAAAGGGGGCCCTGAGCCTGTGAGCCCCAAGGACCCTGCGCTGTCTTCCAGAGAAAGGGCATTTTAAGGAAGTAAAATACATCCCCAGTAAGTTGTCTGGGTTCCTCTGAAGTGCACTTCTGTCTCAGGGCAAATATGACCACAGCCCACACCTCCGTGATCTACCTGGCCTGGTTGGGTGGAGTTTTGTGGCACTCTTCTGGCTCTGTCCATCTGCAGTGCCCCAGCCCTGAAGGACTCGTCAGTAAATGTCAGAGGGGTTGTAGTTTAGAGTCTGGAGTTGAATGCAGTCTTTGGCCAGGGGAGGCTTGGGTCTAGGCATGAAAATACAGTACTGCCCTCACTTCTTATTGTTGCTCTAAGCAGTTTTTTGCTGGAAGTCTTATCCTTTTTGGCAAAACTGCTGAGAGAAATAAAAGGGAAGTTACCCGCCCCCACCCCTAGTCTTGACAGCTCTGAACTGGAGTTGCGAGTATTTTGTGATATATAGAAGGGGGAGGGTGAATTTTTATTGGAGCTGAACTGAGTTTAGTGGTAAGGATGCAAAGGACAGGCCATGAGCTGTTGGATGGTGAGAGGTGGCTGTGAGGTATTGTTCTTCATGAGAGGGCTGAGGGCAAGGACTGGTCTTACCCAGAGCTGTATCCCCAAAACTTAGATCAGGTTCTACCACACAGTAAATGCCCAGGAAATAATTTGTTGAACAAATAAGCCTCCTTCCTCCTAGGCAGATCCTTCTAACTTCCTACTGTTGCCAAGTAGAGCCTTTGTGAGCACATGTGGGGAGAAGACTCACTGTGCAGTATCTGTTGTTTGTCAGGGCTTCACCTGAAATCTACCCATGTGCACGTGTGAGGTACAAGAATTTCAAGCTGCTTCTTAACCAGGAAAAAACCTGAGGTAGAACTAAATTGATCCTGGCTCTGGGCCTCTGTGGAGGTTTTTGATGCTGAGCTGCTGATGTTCACAGGGTTGGTGGGCTAGAGCTCACATTAGCCTTTACACTGAGGCCCTAGAGGCCAGTGGCAGGTTGGTCCCTGTTGTAACAGGAGGGCTCAAAGCTGTGGGCTGGACTAGGTGGGAGAAGGGCGGCAGTGAGGAACTGGCACTGAAAGATCCCACATAAAGTGGTTTTTCTTCCCAAGTTCATCCAGGAAATTCATGCTGCATATCTGGGTTTCTCTATGGGTGGGCTAAACACTGCCCCCTCCACCCTACCCACCTCCCACACACACCTGAATTATCTACCTGTGGGAATCAGTACATTTTATAAGCTCTTCATGTAATTCTGATATGATAGAAAAGTTTGAAAATCATTAAACCAAAGATCCTTGGGCCCCTGCTCCTGCATATGATACTATTTCATTAAATTCTACTTTTAATTCTAGAGTTTGCAGGGACCCATTGAATCTTTGGAAATTCTGATGGTTTCTAGTTCTTGCCATGTCTAAAGGCCTTCTAATATAAGCAGGAAAGCAAAGGCTGGGAGACTAAGGCCAAAGTGACTCTGTTCTCGGAGGCCGCAGAAAACAGGCTTTGGAATCAACAGACCTGGATTTGAATGCCAGCTCTGTCAGTTACTAGATACATAATCTTGGGCAAGTTACTTAACCTTTCTGAGTTTATTTCCCTTGCTAGGTACTCAGTGAACTCACAGTGGAAGCTTAGCAAGTGGATTTCAACCTCTCTTCTCTGTCGCTTTTGTTCTTAGTTCTTGTTAGTTGCCATCAATCGGTTCTGACTCCTGGCAGCCTTATGTACCGCAGAACAAAACACTGCCCGGTCCTGCTCCATCCTCACGGTTATTGCTGTGTTTGAGCCCATTGTTGTAGCCGCTGTGTCAGTCCATCTCCTTGAGGGTCTACTTCTTTATCAGTGACCCTCTACTTTACCAAGCATGATATCCTTCTCCAGGGACTGCTCCCTCCTAATAACATGTGCAAAGTACGTGAGATGAAATCTCACCATTCTCACTTTTAAGGAGCGTTTTGGCTGTACTTCTTCCAAGAAAAATTTGTTCATTCTTCTGCAGTCCATGATATAGTCAATATTACTTTTACCCTCTCTCAAATTCTTGAAAAGCTGGTAACTTTGGGATAAACAATGATCACCCTGAGCAGAGAAGATTATTAATTCTTCTTTTTTTAACTTACATAACTTGTATTTTATGTATTTTAGTCTAATTTAGGCTTGTGTTTATGAGATTATAAATGTTGAGTAACCTTCTTATAAAAATCAGTTAATAATGTGCCCAAGAGGAGACACATGACTGATGCTTTTATTGTCACGTTTTGAAAATAGGGGTACTTAAAAATTATTTCTTTAAAAATTGGGTTACTTCTTGTTAGCCAGATGAAGTCTTGATATAAAAGTATGTTTGTATGAACTTAGGAAAGCCGTGAGCTTTTGCACTGGAAACTTAAAAATCGGCTTTCCAAAAGACCTGTTCTTTGGGATGAAGAATATAATTTTTCCCAGACAGTTGTTTTTCATGATGGGGTATCGTGTTGATCAAAGTGCCTACATGATCCAGTTAGGTAATGTAAATATATTTTACTGAAGATCAGTTTGCAATCTAAATGCTTCTAGTGGTAACAAAAGACACTTAGATTAGGCAGCACCTCATGACGTCTGCAGAACATTCCCATTTTGAGGAAGAGAGTGCAGGGGGAATGACCAGGAAGTGCATAAAAAGTGGAAGGTGCTTAACTTTTTCAAGTCTTGCTGACATTTTATGTAAATGATTCAACATGGATTGTAGGAAAAGAGTAATTAAAGTACAATATTTAGCTGATGGAAAGTAAAAGAAATCTTTCCATTTCAGCCAGTCCCCATTAGCTTGCACAAAACTACTGAGCCATTACCACTTAACATAAAGAAGCAGAACTTCTGACCCTCATGAAAGAGACAAACTTTTTTCTTAATGTTGTAAGACGTTTCCCACCACTGCAGTGCTAGTGACTGTCTCTTTAACGTTAATGATGTAAATGAAGAAACTGGTTTTTTTCGTGTCCCAGGAAATACTGTCTTGAGTTGAATGCATCATTTGGATTGAGGATTCAAAAGCCAACAATAAGATAAGGTAGCTTCATCATCTCTTACAATGAATGTTCCCTTCTTTTAGAAATGTATGTCCCGGAACCAACCAACATACCCATTGAGAAGACAAACCATCATGGAGAGATTGACCTGGGGGTTCCCATGTGGCCCACACCTAGTGAAAATGACATCATCCATCTCCCTATAGGTAAGGACAGAGCTCTCTGGAGAGCTAGTCTTAGGTGTGATTTGCTTGTTTTTTTGTTTTTGTTTTTAAACTTCCTGTGGCTAACTTTTATATGGCATGCCCAAGTAAGTTCAAGTAACTACTCCAGGGCCGATGACCTGTAACATTTAACAGCCTGAATTGCTGAAGGTCTGTAGGTACTGGGATAAAGTGCTTGCTTCCTGGTCCCACAGGCTCAGAAAGAGATTTAGTGATGATGGGAAGAAATAGGTTCCTAGTCATAGTAGCTTGGTAGCTGGCATTTCTAAGCCATCTCTCAAATGTATGTGTGTGAGTGAACTTTGTAAACAGACTAATAATAAATCACTCACTGTCCCTGTGGATTCTCTACTAAGCATTTATGAGTTAGGTTACCCTCTACGTTTGGGTAATTTTCATTCCATATTTTCTTCCATGTGTTGATTTTTTCCAGTCATTAGATTTATTCCATGCCTTTTATTCCCTTCCTCTGCCCTCCAGGTGTGTGTAATAGTGTCATTCTTTCTCTCGATCACTGATAGGTAAAGCAAGGCAGAGTTTTATCAATATTACCTTCTCTATAAAAATAGATTTCTCAACCAAAATAATATAAACTTGCCCTTAGCCACAATTCAGTACTGCCTCCTGTCTACTCCCAAGCACATCTTCAAAATCACAGCTATACAGTTTTTGTAATATTTCTTTTGGAAGAAGCAGTATTCATTGCTTGAGAGATTAATGGTCTATTATTCTAGATATTCTAAATGTTATGTTTGGATCAAGGCAGGTGACCAGAGTGCCAAATTCCTGGACCCAGTGTTTAGCTTCTTGTATAACTGCTCTGACTGAATGATACTTTCGTATTATGCTTACATTCTTTCAGTCATTAAGTATTAGCGCCTGCTGTGTGCCAGGCATTGTCCTAGATGGTGGGCTTTGATCATAAGGAGTAGCCTCATTTATTGTAGTGTGTTGAGGAACCTATGCATTGGATAGTATTCCTGCTATCAAGTCCCTGAGGAGAAATTTCCTCATGCATCAGTAGCAAGAGAATCCATGCTTCTAGGCAATTATCTGTTTTAATTTTAAAGACAATGTGACTCTTAACTGATACTTTTGTTTCCATTTTTGCTTTGGCTGCTATGAAGCTCAAAGCTAAATTTGTGAAGTGCTTTTAGCAGCGGAACAGAATTTAAGACCTGGATTTTATAAACAAACCTCAGGCTCAGGTTCATTTTTCTTTCACCAAGGTTTCCTTAATTTACTTTTTAATCTTCTTATATGACATACATTCCTAAAACCACTTCCAGTATCCTTTGGAATGAGGTAAAAAAAAAAAAAAAAAAAAGATATTTAAAACCCAAATTCATCAGTAAAATGTGACTTGGACCTTTGGCACTTTTCTTGATGCTGATGTTTCTTTTTTCTTTGCCCTCCTATAGGGCTGCTATGAGTCAGAATTGACTCGACAGCAAAGGTTTTTTATTACAAAGTATTAAAAGGATCCCTGGTGGTACAGTGGTTACAGTGCTTGGCTGCTAACTGGAAGGTCAGCGGTTCAAACCCACCAGCCACTCCAAGGGAGAAAGATGTGGCAGCCTGCTTCCGTAAAGATTTACAGCCTTGGAAACCCTGTGGGGCAGTTCTACCCTGTCATATAGCGTCACTGTGAGTCGGAATCGACTCGACGACAGTGGGTTTTTGGTTTTGGTTGTGTAAAGCATTGCCATCTGCACTGGCTAAAATGAGAGGGAATGTTCTCTTCTTCTCATCTCCTCTGCCCCCCAAAAGCACATCAATAAAAATCTAAGTTTTTAACCAGGACAGTCTTAATATCACAAAGCTGTGCTGCCTCATGAGCTGAGTTTCCAAAACAATCTTAAGAGCAACTCCTTTTCACTGCAAGTGCAATAAAAGCTAATTTCCCTGCATCTTTGGCTGAACTGGTCTTTGGTGCATTTAGAAATTCTTACTACAAGGATTTATTTGAAACAAAAGAAAAAATAAGAAAATTTCCAGGGAGTACATTCTGATCAGTATATATTTAACCTCATTGTCTCTGTCTGCAACATTCATCGTAAGGAAGTTGATTTAAAGGAATGTGAAGATCTTCATTCATAAGAGCAAAAGCAATTGATGTCCCCTGTGTAGTAGATTCACTAAGGCAGGAAATGATCTAATAGGTTTAGTGCGTTTTCAGTAAGTTTACGAAAAGTAAAGCATTTTGGCAGAAAGCTCAGTGAATATACCAACCAGAAGACCAAGCTTCTGATTCTGGTTTTAGTTTTTGATCTAATTAGTCTTAGCTATTACACTGGTAAATAGAATACACTTTGTCCTAATCTGTTTGCCAGTAAGCAGGAAGCTAAGCTAATGTTTCTGCCTCAAAATCTTTCAAGACCACACATGTTAGTATTAATGAAAATATTTTAATAGTCTAATTGTAGTCACTTTTTAAAGTCTGCCTAAACATTTTCTTATTTTCTTGATTAGCAAGAACCAGCATCATCCTCCCCAGTTATTAACTTTCTCACTCTGATATATTTTTTCACATCCATCCCTAAGTGCCCTGCCCTCTGATAGAGCTCTCTGAATCAGCATTAGACTTTAATGTTGTTAGCCTTAAACCACTGGGAAGCGATAAAATCAAGTTGCTGATCTCTATTTGCAATACAATTAAAATAACCCTTAAAAGTTCTGATTTAGGTAATAAGTGCTTGTAACTGTTTTTTCTCCTAGACATGGGTCATCTCCAGGTAGATTACAGAGATAACAACAGGCTGCACCCAAGCGAAGAGTCTTCGCTGGATTCCACCACTTCGGTCGTGGTTCCCATCATCATCTGCCTCTCTATCATCATAGCATTCCTGTTCATCAATCAGAAGAAACAGTGGATCCCACTGCTCTGCTGGTATCGGACACCAACCAAGGTACTGTACTGAAAAATGTTCAGTCTCTTAAATAATGAAATTAGGAAAGCTTGCATTCTTATATTCCCTTTTATGTTAGTCAGTGAAATGTTTACCTTGCTCTTCGTAGCCTCAAATGTATATATAGTATTTGCCCAGGGCTGGATCCATCACTGGGTGAATTATCCATCATCCATTGGTTAATGAATCTTGACCTTTCACGAATCCAGTTTTCAGGATTTATTTTAAAGTTTTCAAATGAATTGGGTACATTCTCTACGCTGGGCACATGGTCGGTCCCCAGGGTTCAGAGCTGGGAGGAGACCCATGTGTAATTGTGTGCAACGACTGGCCCAGCCTGGAAGCTAATAATAGTTGGAGTGACTAGAAATCACCCTTTATTTTAAAATCTGCCTGTCTGGTAAATCCCACTCATTCTTCAAGGATTTGAAAATGTTATAATGTTACTTCACCCATCTTTTTTTTCCGTTCCTTCACCTGCTATTTGACGTGGTTTACTGACATTTCACCTTTAAATGCAATATGTCAGTGTCCCTTATAAAAGTATAGCTGCTACTAGATAGAATGTACTACTCCACATACAGGCTGACCATCAATGTATTGTGAAGCTGTTACCTCACTTGAATTAGGCATGAAACTTATGTTCATTCAGGATTTATAAAGCAGCTAATTCTTTGTGGTCTTTCTTCCTCTCATTAAATAGCCTTCTTCCTTAAATAATCAGCTGGTATCTGTGGACTGCAAGAAAGGAACTCGAGTCCCAGTGGACAGTTCCCAGAGAATGCTAAGAATTGCTGAACCAGATGCAAGATTCAGTGGCTTCTACAGCATGCAAAAACAAAACCATCTACAGGCAGACAATTTCTACCAAACAGTGTGAAGAAGGGCAACTTAGATGAGATTTGAAAAGACAGAAAACGACTAAATCTGCTCTTAAAAGTCAAGTAGGGTTTGTGCACTTGCTTAGTGGATTGTATTGGATTGTGACTTGATGTACAGCGCTAAGACCCTCCTGGGATGGGCCCTGTCGACAGCAGTGTGCAGAACAAGCATTCCCACTTTTCCTCAAGAAAACTGACCAAGTGTTTTCTTAGAACCAAAGTTTTTAAAGTTGCTAAGATATATTTGCTTATAATATAGCTGTAGAGATATTTGGGTTTGGGGACAGTGAGTTTGGTTGGGGAAATGGGTGGGAGGGTGGTGTTGGGAAGACAAATTGGTCAGCTTGGCTCGGGGAGAAATCTAGTAAAATAAAAGCAGTTCCATGGCCCAGCATCCAGAGGGTGTCTTTTCCTGCTGCTCTGAAGACTGCAGTGGTTGCTGCAAAGCTCAGGCCTGGACGAGCAGGAAACACGAAGGCCTTGCAATCCAGCTGCAGTAACCACCTCAGAACTACCAGACGAGCGCGTCAGAACCTCTTAATAGCCATCCCAGGTCTAAAGCCACAAGCTTCTTTTCTATACAGTCACAACTGCAGTAGGCAGTTAGGAAGCAAGGGAAATGCAAGAGTAAAATTTCTCTAAAGCGGGTTCTTAGGAATATACACAGTTATACTTTTTGCTGCTTTGTTTTTTTCTTCCAAGCCAATCAGCCAGTTACTAGCAGAGTCAGCAGATGAACAAGACGTAAGTCACTTCTTGATACGTGAGCACTGGAGCTTTTCTGACAACTACGTGGCAGGAAGGAGGGGGAGGGGGAAGGACAGCAGGCATTTCCAGGGGCTGTACTTCACTGTTCCTCTTTGCTTTCTTCTGTCCTCATGTTGGTTGTTCATAGTTTTTGTTGAAGCTCTAGCTTAAGAAGAAATTTTTTTTTTAAAAGACTGGGGATTTTTTTTTTCCTTATTATATACTGATTCTACAAAATAGAAACTACTTCATTTTAATTGTATATTATTCAAGCACCTTTGTTGAAGCTCAAAAAAATTTATGCCTCTTTAAAACTTTAGCAATTATAGGAATATTTATGTAACTATCTTATGCTTCAGAAAACAAAAGTATTTGTGTGCATGTATGTGTGTATATATATATATATATATACACACATACATATATATTTATACACATACAGTTTGTTTTCCTGTTGAATGTATTTTTATGAGATTTTAACCAGAACAAAGACAGATAAACAGGCATTCCATATCAATGCTTTTCGTCACTTACAAATTTTTGAATAACAAAATCTCATTCTACCTGCAGTTTAATTAGAAAGAAAGATGTGAGTGATTGTGTAAATACACATAAGCACATTCACCCACAGCCCAGTGTGTATGTATGTGTGCGTGCACACTCACACGCCTTAAACAGTCAGCATGGCACCTGCTCTGGAGAAGGTGTTCCTTTATTAAAATCTCCTCATTCGGATTTGCTTTCATTGGTTTTCAGTTCACTCACGGGCCAGAGACATCGATGGCAGTTTATATGAATCACTAATCAGCTCCTGGATTTTTTTTTTTTTTTTTTTTCAAACAACTGTTTGAAACAACTACTGGAACATTGTCCACAATAAGCTGGAAGTTTGTTGTAGTTTGCCTCAAATATAACTCTGACTGTATACTATAGTGTTAACTTTTCAAACAGCTCTTAGCACTTTTATACTAATTACCCATTTGTGCGTTGATTTTTCTTTTAAAAATGCTTGTTGTGAAAGACACAGATACCCAGTATGCTTAATGTGAAAAGAAAATGTGTTCTGTTTTGTAAAGGAACTTTCAAGTATTGTTGTAAATACTTGGACAGAGGTTGCTGAACTTTAAAAAAAATTAATTTATTATTATAATGACCTAATTTATTAATCTGAAGATTAACCATTTCTTTTGTTTTAGAATATCAAAAAAAGAAAAGAAAAAGGTGTTCTAGCTGTTTGCATCAAAGGAGAAAAAAAGATTTATTATCAAGGGGCAATATTTTTATCTGTTTCCAAAATAAATTTGTTAATGATATGTAACAAAAATAGATTTACATCAGATTAGTATAAAATTTTGTTGACAATTAATCCATTCCTGGCATAAAAAGTCTATCCAAAAAGTTGTAAATGCTTGCTTTTTGTTTTTCAAAAAATCATGGCCGTATTATGAAAATACTAACAGGATATAGGACAAGGTGTAAATTTTTTTATTATTATTTTAAAGATATGATTTATCCTGAGTGCTGTATCTATTACTCTTTTACTTTGGTTCCTGTTGTGCTCTTGTAAAAGAAAAACAAATATAATTTCCTGAAAAATAAAATAGATATATGGCACTTGGAGTGCACTGTAGTTCTACAGTTTGCTTGCTTTTCTTTAAAAAAATTACAAAGCTGTACGGGGATTATCTACAATTTGGTTCTTGGCAGCAAATAAACATTTTGAATGTAAGCCACACAATGTAGCTCTGGAAAAGATTGCGTATCTGGGATTAGAAAGATGGATAGCCCTTTTGTGTAAGGTCACCAGTCCAGTGAGCCTCCAGCGCCACAGGCAGCCCCGATGCCTCCCTCAGAAGGCAGACGTCCCCCAAGGAATCCTTGTCCAAAAGGCACCCGCCAGAGTCTACTGCATAGAGATGCTGTACTTAGTTAGCTAAGGGGGGCAAAAACCTGCCTGCGTCAGTCACAGGTCAGAAAAGTGCTTATCAGTAAGTGAGTGTCAAAACGAATTCATGCACAGGTGCCGGGATTGTGGTGGGAAGCCCTGCTGCTGAGGAAGAAAACGTTTATCAAGCAAAATGAGAAACCTAGTTACAAGGAGACTTCTTTAACCTGACAAGGAAAAATAGGTCTATTTCCATACATTTTAGAAGCATCAACTTAAGCTATAAAATGGACCATTGTCAAACCTCTTCAAGAACACATCCCCACGACTTTTTATGTCTTTTAAAGCTACATGTCTTTAGATACAAGGCAAAATTTCTACAAATGCAGATCAAATTTGTTTAAATTATTATTAATATTATTTGAGGGGAAGAGGCAAATAAGTTCCATATTTCCACTGTCAAATAAGACGTCAGTAAAACAAGGAAAGCATCTCAGCTTCCACATATCCTCAGATAATGGCTGCCATGCCGAGCTGGCATCAAACTTCAAACCGAGCTATTACCAGCTTTTGCAGTCGCGGTGTCTCAATGATGGAGTGGGCTGAGGAATGCGGATTATCTCCGTATGCTTATGGATGTTTAAGTGGAATGTAAAAAGACCCTTGATTGCAAGTCCCATATGCACTCATGTCATATAAGGCTGCCGTAGCTGTTCAGAATTTCGCAAAGCCCCAGAAAACAAGCAGGACTTCGATCATTCCACAGCAGCTCTGCACAACATGGCAAGGTCCCTCTCCCCAACCCTTAGTTCTCTGGGGCTGGTCAGGGTTTCATCAGCTCACCCATGAAGGGATGAACTCTGCAAGGGATAGTAGTGGAAGCATTCCAAGGGACGAAAAATGAATAATAGACAAAAACTCAAAATAAGACTCAAGTATATCTTTTTTTTTTCCATTTATTAAATGTCACTGACTTGATTGGAACCAGCAAAATGTTGCATGACTAGTGATATATCCATAAGTAGCTGTTTCTAGAATTAGTACTTTATAGAGAAATAGGCATCATAAAATCAACCACAGTAATGGGAAAGGGGCAACGCTGCAGCATATAGTTTAAGCACCTTAAAGGATGCAAGCTCCTTTTACAGTACACTTCTTCACGGACACATGAAACAAAACATTTAAATGTCTAAAAGCTAATACAAGATTCTGAAAGTGAATGGCAACTTCATGGTTAAAATCGGAACATGGCGACAAGCAGCAAGCTATACAAATCCACCATCTCCAACAGTGTCAACATTCACTAAGTAAGTATTTAGCCAACGTAATGCATATTCTGGTGTCACTTCTTCAAGAACTGCCCAAGCTTGTTCCGTTTCAGTCTCTTGGCAATACTGCTAGGTAATACGTATACTGACAGTTCTCTTATAAAAATCAGTGTTGGTTCTTGCCATCACTGAAGAATAGCTATAGTATAAATCTCTTAATGCTTTAATCCAGTTCTTCAGTGCAATTTAGATCTAGAAAGCCACAAAAATGAGCATACTGCTAATGAAAAATACAACTGCACATACACAGTATTATTCCCCCTTACTCTACTAAAGAACAGTTCATGATTATTAACAAATTTAACAAAAACCATCTCTAGATTTCAAAATAGTGCCATATGTCTTTATAATATAAAGAATTAGTGGAGTCATGATCTATTAATACTGAAATCACAAAGCCAAGTTGATGTGCGCTTCATTTCCAGCAGCAGTGCAGGAAAGCAGCGGCAGCCAGCTTTCAGAAGAACGCTATAGAAACCCGAGCTCGCCGTCCACGGAGGGAAAAGTGCTCCCAATGTGATGCCATTCTATGTAGGACACAGAACTAGAAGACGAAAAAGAAAACTTTTAGTTAGATGCAAATATATTTTATATACATTTTCATATGTATATAAAAAAACACTAAGGAATGACAACTAAAATATTAATGCAAGGATCTATAGTAGCAATTTTTAAAAAAGGTTGTAAAAGGCTACACCCAACAATGAAGTTCTCTCAGAACACATTTATTAGAATTTTCCAGAAATGAGATACCAAAAGGCTATGTCCTTTAAGACACCATATAGAAATAATAAGGCCATAGCATTAGCCCTATACTACAAGGCTTGTAACACAGCAAACGGGCTCCATGGTGAAGTCAAAGGGTGCACGTTTCTGCACGTATTTTTATTCCTATCAAAGACCAGCACATCAGCAGCCATAGCTCCATCTCTAGCCTTTAGTTCCACTGAGGGTGAGGGTAGCAGCAGGCTGCGGTGTGGTAATTATGCAAGTGAGAGAAGAGAAGCTTAATTAGACCATCCATACAGTGTCCATCCTATCCTCCTCAGGCCAAATGAAACCACTTTTCTTTCACTTCTCACCTTTGCATTAAAACTAAGATGATGTATTTAGGCAGCCAAGCCACACTCATCAGTGTTAAAACAACAAAGACAAAGACAAGAAAGGGAAAGGAGAGTTTGCCCTTTGAAGCGACTCTCCCTCCCAGGTGAAGTGTTCCACTACTGGTCCCCAAGGAAGAGGAACAGTTAAATGGCTGTGAATTTCCAGGACGGGTGGAAAACAGCATTTTCAGTTATCCTACATCACCACCTTTCCACACTCGAATAACTCCATACATTATAAAAAACCAGCTGCCATCGAGTCAGCTCTAACTCATGGCAACCTCATGCGTGTCCAAGTACAACTGCACCACAGAGTTTTCAACGGCTAATTTTTTAGAAGTAGATAGCCAAGGCTTTCTTCCAAGGGGCCTCTGGGTAGATTTGAACCTCCGACGTTTCAGATAGCAGCCAAGTGTGTTAACCGTTTGCACCACTATTTTCTCAGACTATAGGAGCACCGCTGTAGTCTGAACCCTTTTCCACCCAGTCCTCGCAATACAAAGCCAAGACTAACCACAGCACATGCACACCAACAGCTCATCAGAAGCGAGGACAGTGGATGAAGAACTGGGCTTGCCGACAGGAGCCAGGGCCTGAGCATGAGGGGCAGGAGAGACGGGTGCTGCTTCCCTAAGGCATGCGGGATAGGTTCACGTGACAGTCCTAGGTTTACAGAAGAAAGAATGGAAAACCACATCCCCCAGAGCACTCTGTTCTCTGGGTCATAAAATTCTTCCATGCAGTCAAATGGTAAAAATAGCTAGAGAATGTCTCAGAAGTTCGTTCTATCTCTGGCCCTCATGGCAGTGCCCTAGGGAACCACTATAATTACAGATTAAGACGTGTTCTTTATGTTCGTCTCATTGCTTTTTCACATCTAGAAGAACAAACCTCAGAACAATCCAGCTTTCACACCAATGCTAGCGCAACACAAAAGCAAACAAAGATGTCAGGTATAAAAAATTCAGAACTCAATAGGGAAAAGAAAAAAAAAAAAATCTCTGCATCAGAAAAAAAAAACAGCTTATAAAACAGTAACGTCAATTCAGTCTTTCCTACCCCTGTTAACCCACTAGTGGCCAGCTCGTGTTTTTATAGCCACATCAAGTCTCCTGAGCCCCCTGTGTGTGCTGAGCTTCCCTCTTTATGAAGCTATGGGATAAAGTCCAATGTGAGATATCTAGGAAATCGCAACCTTCCTTATGCTCAGCTCACAACTCTAATGGAGAAAAGAGAGGACCCAAAACAGAAACATGTTACCAGAAGAATGTTCTCAAAATGTGATCAAACACTACAAGATGCATTTTGTGATGCGTTGCAAATCTGTTGCCTGAGTAACCACTATTAAAAAAAAATTTATGAGGAAGTATTAGTTTTATCTATAGTTAAGTTCTCCAGTCCCCTCTCTATCAACCAACTTTTGCCCTTTCCTCAGCAAAGTAACTGAAGCTTAGTTTCTCAAATGATCTTCTTTTCTTTTCCTCATCACTATTCCCATCCTGGCACCTTGCTTCCAAGATTTATGGTTCATCTCTCACTGCCCTGCGCTTATAAAAGTCAGTTCTCTTCTTTTCCCCATTCCTGTCCCTTATACTAACCCCTTCAGTATTTCTTTTGGGACTATAAGTGATGTGACCATCCCTTCCTTCACCCATCCTCACTGATGACCCACCCTTCTTCCTTTTCTACGGAGATCGTCCTTCTCAAGCCCTCCCAGGGTTGACGTGCGGGCACCTGATACTCACATAGCTATGGCAATATCTCAGTAATGTTCTTCCCCTGCCTTTCTCAGTGTTTACAGTTTGGCTGTGGAAATTATTTCCATCAGAGGACCTCAAAAAGAAGTTAAATTTTATATACCCATAATTTATAATGTTGGTACCATCATCACCCTACACACCAATAATCAATAAAAGACTAATAAATGTTGTACACTTAGAAGTTGTTTTTTAATCTATTAGCAAGATGATACATTTACTGACTGATCAGAACTTCCAACCCATTGTACACAGGCCATTATGGAACTCACCTTTCAGTATATAATCAGTTAACAAGCTTGGGACTTTTTCACTGTCCTCCTTCATGGCACAAAGAACTGCAAAATATAAGAGAAAAGGAAAAGGCAACAATTTAAGACTCAAAAACATTTAATTCTAATCACTGTGGCCTTAATCTTAATTATATGATATAATCAATTCATACATATTATAGATTCATACACATTATTTTCAGAAAACAGGAATACAGAGTAAAGGCACAAGAGTTTATTTTGGCTGAATAAGCCCTTATTCAGGTAAAAATATTCCAGGTACTTGAGAGTTATTTCCCTGACTTAAAGTTTCTCAACAGTGGAGGCAAGAAAGAGGAACAGGATTTTTGACCCAGAACCTCAGTTTTGTACTGATAAACATTGGAAAACGCGCGAGCCCAATGTGCCCTCTCTGTTGCTGCAGAGCTCACAAACTGGGGAAACTCTGAGATACATGGAGAGTTAGCGACACTCTTCAAAGAGCTTATCTGTCAGCCTTCTTTGAAATTTTTTTTTTAAAGACCAAAATAAAAAACAGAATTCCATGAAACAACACCCACCTGCCAGGCTATTTACTCCTATACTATGGAGCCCTAGTGGCACAACAGTTAAGCACTCAGCTGCTAACCGAAAGGTTGGTGGTTTGAACCCACCCAGCCGCTCTGCCGGAGAAGAGACCTGGCGATCCTGTAAAGATTGCCTGTAAAGATTACAGCCTAGGAAACCCTATGGGGCAGTTCTACTCTGTAACATGGGGTCGCCATGAGTCAAAAATTGACCAGACAGCACCCAACAACAACAATGCTATGGAGGAACCTGGGCGAATTAGCCATATCCTAAAGGGAATCTTTGACAATTTTATTTTCTAAGAAAAGACTGAAATAGAAAAAACAGTCAATTATTCTAGTGGTTTAAAAATAAAAACTAGACCATTCAGGTAGGATAAACCCACAAATATTGCACTAACAGTGATTGCCAACTCAAACTTTCCCCAGAGCATCCTGGGGAGAACACCTTAGTATTTCCCCAGGCAGGTGACAAGGCTATACATACAGTCAGCCCTCCATATCTGCAGGTTCTGCATCCGCAGATTCAACCAACCCTAGACTGAAACTATCGAAAACAAAAAAAGACTTCTTTTCCTTGTCATTATGCTCTAAACTATACAGTGTAACTATTTACATATCATTTACATCGTATTAGGTATTATGAGTAATGTAGAGATGATTTAAAGTATACGGGAGGATGTGCCTAGGCTATATGCAAATATTATGCCACTGTATATAAAGGAATTGAACATCCTCGGATTTTGGTATCCACAGGGGTCCTGGAACCAACCTCCCTCAGATACCGTGCGGTGACTATAGTGTACCTGCCAAGCCAGCCCTCCTGGGTTACACCCTGGTTCTGCCACTCCCTAACCCTGTGCCTTTCAGCAAGTTGCTTAACCACTCTGTACACCAGGATCCTCATCTGCAAAACAAGAATAATAATTAGACCTGCCTCTGTAGCTTGCTGTGAGAAGTTACTAATTTAGATTAACACTTAGAATGGTGCCTGACTCATAGAATACACTAGATAAGTATTAGCTACAATTATTAACATTGTTAATGCTCTTGTTAGGTACCATCAAGTCACTTCCAACTCATAGTGACCATGTGTAAAACAGAACAAAACACTGCCCGGTCCTGTGCCATCCTCACAATCATTGTTATGCTTGAGCCTTCCTGCGCCATGCTCACAATCGTTGTTATGCTTGAGCCCATTGTTGTTGCCACTGTGTCAATCCATCTCGTTGAAGGTCCTCCTCTTTTTCGCTCACCCTCTACTCTACCAAGCATGATGTCCTTCTCCAGGGACTGGTGCCTCCTGATAACATGTCTGAAGTATGTGAGGTTTCTAAGTTGCATTCTCGCTTTACTTCTTCCAAGACAGATTTGTTCGTTCTTCTGACAGTCCATGGTATACTCAACAATCTCTGTCAACATCACAACTCAAAGGCATCGATTCTTCTTCAATCTTCCTTCATTGTCCAGCTTTCACATGCATACAAGGCAACTGAAAACACCATGGCTTGGGTCAGGCGTACCTTAGTGCTTAAAGTGACATCTTTGCTTTTTAACACTTTAAAGGGATCTTTTGCATCAGATTTGCCCAAGGCAATGCGTCCTTTGATTTCTTGACTGTTGCCACCATGAGCGTTGATTGTGGATCCAAGTAAAATGAAATCCTTTACAACTTGAATAATTTTCTCTGTTTATTATGATACTGCTTATTGGTCCAGTTGTGACGATTTTGTTTTCTTTATGTTGAGGTGTATTCCATACTGAAAGCTATGGTCTTTGATCTTCATCAGTAAGTGCTTCAAGTCCTCTTCACTTTCAGCAAGGAAGTTTGTGTCATCTGCATATCGCAGGTTGTTAATTCCTCCAATCCTGATGCCCTGTTCTTCTTCCTATATAGTCCAGCTTCTCTGATTATTTGCTCAGCATACAGACTGAATAAGTATAGTGAAAGGATACAAACCTGACGCAAACCTTTCCTGACTTTAAACCACGCAGTACCCCCTTGTTCTGTTTGAAAAACTGCCTCTTGGTCTAAGAACAGGTTCCACATGAGCACAATTAAGTGTTTGGAATTCCCTTTCTTCAAAATGTTATCCATAATTTGTTATGATTCACACAGTCGAATGCCTTGGCATAGTCAATAAAACACAGGTAAACATCTTCCTGGTGTTCTCTGCTTTCAGCCAAGATCCATATGACATCAGCAGTGATGTACCTTGTTCTGTGTCGTCTTCTGAATCCGGCTTGAATTTCTGGCAGTTCCCTGTGGATGTACTTGCTGCAACCGTTTTTGAATGATCCTCAGCAAAATTTTACTTGCATATGATACTGTTCAATAATTTCTGCATTCTGTTGGATCCCCTTTCTTTGGAATGGGTACAAATATGGATCTCTTCCAGGCGGTTGGCCAGGTCGCTCTCTTCCAAACTTCTTGGCATAGACGAGTGAGCACTTCCAGCGCTGCATCTGTTTGTTGAAATATCTCAATTGGTATTCTGTCAATTCCTGGAGCCTTGTATTTCACCAATGCCTGCAGTGCAGCTTGGACTTCTTCCTTCAGTACCATAAGTTCTTGATCATATGCTACCTCCTGAAATGGATAAATGTTGACCAATTCTTTTTGGTACAGTGATTCTGTGTATTCCTTCCATCTTCTTTTGTTGCTTCCTGCATCATTTAGTATTTTTCCTGGAGAATCCTTCAATATTGCAACTCAAGCCTTCAATTTTTTCTTTAGTTCTTTCAGCTTGAGAAATGCCAAGCATGTTCTTCCCTTTTGGTTTTCTATCTCCAGGTCTTTGCACATTTCATTATAATACTTTACTTTGTCTTCTTGAGCCACCCTTTGAAATCTTCTGTTCAGCTCTTTTACTTCATCATTTCTTCCTTTCACTTTAGCAATTCTATGTTCAAGAGCAACTTTCAGAGTCTCTTCTGACATCCATTTTAGTCTTTTCTTTCTCTCCTGTCTTTTTAATGATCTCTTGCTTTCTTCATGTATGATGTCCTTTATGTCATCCCACAACTTGTCTGGTCTTCAGTCATTAGTGTTCAATGTGTCAAATCTATTCTTGAGAAGGTCTCTAAATTCAGGTGGGATATACTCAAGGTCGTACTTTGGCTCTTGTGGACTTGTTCTCATTTTCTTCAACTTCAACTTGAATTTGCATATGAGCAACTGATGGTCTGTTCCACAGTTGGCCCCTGGCCTTGTTCTGACTGATGATACTGAGCTTTTCCATCATCTTCCTGCAGGGATGTAGTCGATTTGATTCCTGTGTACTCCATCTGGCATGGTCCACGCGTAGAGTCACCATTTACATTGTTGACACAAGGTATTTGCCATAAAGAAGTCATTGGTCTTGCAAAACTCTATCATGCGATCTCCAGCATCATTTCTATCACCAAGGCCATATTTTCCAACTACCAACCCTTCTTCGTTTCCAACTTTTGCATTCCAATCGCCAGTAATTATCAATGCATCCTGACTGCATGTTTGATCAATTTCAGACTGCAGAAGTTGCTAAAAATCTTCAATTTCTTCATCTTTGTCTAAGGCAGTTGGTGTATAAATTTGAATAATGGTCATATTGACTGGTCTTCCTTGTAGACATATGGATATTATCCTATTACTGACTGTGTTGTACTTCAGCATAGATCTTGAAATGTTCTTTTTGACGATGAATGCAACACCATTCTTCTTCAAGTTATCGTTCCTGGCATAGCAGACCATGATTGTCTGAGTCAAAATGGCCAGTATCAGTCTATTTCAGCTCACTAGTGCCTAGGATATCAATGTTTATGCATTCCATTTCATTTTTGACAATTTCCAATTTTCCTAGATTCATACTTCATACATTCCACGTTCCGATTATTAATGGATGTTTGCAGTTGTTTCTTCTCATTTTGAATCGTGCCACAACAGGAAATGAAGGTCTCAAAAGCTTGACTCCATCCATGTCATTCAAGTCAACTCTACTTTGAGGAGGCAGCTCTTCCCTAGTCATGTTTTGAGTGCCTTCCAACCTGAGAGGCTCATCTTCTGGCACTATATCAGATAATGTTCCACTGCTATTCAGAAGATTTTCACTGGCTAATTTTTTCCCGAAGTAAACCGCTAGGTCCTTCTTACTCGTCTGTCTTTGTCTGGAAGCTCAGATGAAACCTGTCCACCATGGGTGACCCTGCTTGTATCTGAATACCAGTGGCACAGCTTCCAGCATCGCTGCAACATGCAAGCCCCCAAAGTATGACAAACTGACAGACACATATAGTATTATAATAACTTGTATTACTATTACTGTTGTACCTGGGAGCTCCCTCTAGTAACGTTCACAAGGAAGGCATATCCATCAGCGCTGTGGGGGTCTCTACAGGGCTTTGCCTTTGGCTCACATCTATAGGTGGCAGCAGCAGAGGCTCAGTTTCTCCTCAAGTTTTCATGAGATAACCAGCTTTTATCTTCATCCTTCCATCTACTGTCTTCACAATGTTGTCATCATAACTTCATTAACTTGGGCGTTCATTCACACACCCTACACACATTTCACTCACCCAAAGATGCCCAAACTATGTTAATCTATGAAGGTATCATCTAAGAATCAGCCTAGTGACATTTTAATGTTGGAAGTATGATGACTTCAGTTTGACCAAGTAAGTGTTTGTCCTTCACCTGAGAAGCTGGGGCCCTCACTAATCCCTGGTTTCTGAGCAATATTTACATTCCCTTCTTAGAGGGCTTCCAGTTATGTTTTAGATTTTTTTTTTTTTTAAGTTCCATATGAAGTCACATATAAAAACCCAGCACCATTAAATGTACAGTGGACTGGAAATTAAGAGAGCCAGCTATACCACTGTGTGATCTTGAACACTTCATGAGTCTCTCCTTACAAGTAAAGACTAGCCACACAGTTAATCTCTTGATTCTTTATTTTAGACTGGCCAGCATCACATGATGTATCCATATTTAAATAGAAAATGTTTTAAAAGTATTGTTCACCACTGGTAAGAATAAAAGCTTCAGGTTAGCAGGCAGGCATCTAGCAAAGAAGACATGAGCTTCTTCCCTTGTGCTCCTTAGCCCACGCCTCCACATCCTTAATTTCTGATAATACCATATCATCATCAATATCGATCCATCTGATACTCTCTGATTTGGCTCCCTCCTAATTAGCAGTTATCACAAATATTTGCAATTATAAAGAACCTAGTAGCTCAGTGTCATGGATTGAATTGTGTCCTCCAAAAGTATGTGTTAGAATCTATACACAACGATGTAATCCTATTTGGAAATAGAGTTTGGTATATTTATTAGATCATACCTGAGTAGGGTGGGTTCTTCTAATCACTTCTGTGTTATAAAAGGAGATTAGAGACAGACAAACACACACACACACACAAACACACACACACACACACACACACACACACAGGGGTGGGAGAGGGGCTACGGATGATCATCTACACGCCAAGGAACCAAAAAACACCCAGGGCTACCAACAAGGAAGAACCAACATGGTTAAGACCCTGATTTGGTCTTTTAGCCTCCAGAACATTGAGAAAATAAATTTCTGTTCTTTAAAGCCACCTGCTTGTGGTATTTCTGTTACAGCAGCACTAGCTAACTAAGACAATCAGTAAATTCAATCCCTTCATTTTAACAGCAAGGAAAACAAGGCTGATTATGTGACCCCAAAATCACATATACATTAATTTACTTACTATGAGGTAAATAGAGCAAATATGTTTATCCTCATTTTTCACTGTGATCAAGAGAGGGTAAGTGACTGCCAGGGATATCCCTGTAACTAACATGGACAGACACAGACTTCAGGGCTCATTTATGGCTATCACATAAGAAATGCCTAATATAATGTACATTTAAATCTAACAAATTACTGGCAGTCCCCAGGTTACAAATGCAATCCATTCCTAAGTCTGTCTTTAAGTCGAATTTGTAGGTTAAGTCAGAACCAAACCAAAAACAAAACTCAAACCCACTGCTGTCGACTTGATTCCACTCACAACGACTTCATAGGTTTCCAAGGCTGTAAATCTCTACAGAAGCAGACTGCCACATCTTTCTCCTGTGGAGCCATTGATAGTTGCAAATTGCTGACCTTTCAGTTAGCAGTTAGGTACGTACAAAGTTACAGTGTTAACCGCAATGTAGTCCAACTTAAAATGATGGACGTCCTCAAGCCAATAAACCACTGAAGCCAAGCAATGTTTATATGAGCGTCACGGCAGTCCATTCTTAAGTACAAGTGGTCCGTAAGTCGGACGTTCTTAACCCAGGGACTTACTGTATTTAAAATTGCAAATTCCTCAAGGGCACAGTATCTCTGTCTACTTCATTCACTGAAGTATCCCACATGCCCAGAACAGGGCCTGGCACAGAGTAGGTCTTCAATAAATATTTGCTGAATGAATGAATGTTTGTAAAACATTACTATCAGTCTGTAGTCTACCTATAACTACTACCTTATGTTCTACATTCATAAGAAATGACATTGTTTGTAGGCCAATGTCTTAAGTTTTCTATTGTTGCTATAACAGAAATTATAACAAGTGGGTAGCTTTAATGAACAGAAATATATTTTCTCACAGTGTAGGAGGCTAGAAGTCTGAATGCAGGGTGCCAGCTCTAGGCGAAGGCTCTCTCTCTCCCTCTCTGTCGGCTCTGGGGAAAGATCCTTGTCTTTTTTCAGCTTCTGTTCCTCAGTTCTTCGGCGATCTTCATGTGGCGTGGCATCTATCTTCCCCTATCTGTGCTTGCTTGCTTCTGTACCTAATCTTTTTAAATCTCAAAAGTGATTGGCTTAAAACATACCCTACACTGACATGTCCTCATTAACATAAAGAAAACTCTATTCCCAAAAGGGATTACATCTATAGGTATAGGAATTCGAATTTACAACACATATTTTTGGGGGATACAATTCAATCAATAGCAGTCCTTCTTACCCTGAATTTTTCCTACTCAGTTACTAACAGTCATATTTATATAACATCAATAAAACATCTTATTTATTGCTAAATGGATAAATCCTTAAACTAATACAAAAGGTGATGGAGAATCAAGTTACATGTGTTTTCCCAAAAATTTAGTTCATAAATATTTCAAAAGGTAAGAAAACTAGAAAAAATATAAGTCAACTATAGAGTTAGTGCAGTGTTTGATGTTGCAGCCATTTATGGTTTCATTCTCACAAGAATAAACAATGACATCCATCATTTACTATCCTAAATTGACTAAATAATAACAACAACAAAATCAGTTACCTAAAAATCAGGTATTTAAGAATCAGCAAAAGTAAATAAGGTAACAGTTTAATTTCGTCTTTGCTCACTTTTTGTTAATATTTGAAGATCTTCAACAGATGGTGGTCCATTTTTTTTCTCATAAGGAATGACTGTTGTCAAGTACTGCCAAGTAAAGAAAAAAGAGCAATGCATCACTTAAATCTGAATGAAGTTATCTGCAAAAACCTGATACAGTTACTAAAGGGTCTATTTTATAACCTAAAACATGAGTTACTTCGGTAATGAAAACACAAGTATGTATAGGAATAAAGGTATCTTACTATCTCAGTTGGAGCTCATTTTTCTTTTTTAACCACATCTATCTGTTTATACAAATACACTGTCAACATAAATAGCCACTTACTTTTTTGTATTTCATTGTTGAAAATTTCACAGGACTAGGGCTGAGGATGATTTGTTCATTGTTCATTTTTAAAGTAAAGCCTTATCTAACAGTCTACTTGCATATTTTTCTGCACTTTTTTTAAGGAGCTATTAAAACCAAAAACATAGCTGAAACAGCTGTGCACGACAAAATAATTTTCAACAGCCGAATAACTCACTTTCAGACCATTTTTACTCTGGTTGAACAAAATGGTCACATAAATAACTTGGTAACTTTAAAAACACCTACCAGCTTTTTCCAACAGCCAACAAAGACATGCTTCATCTTTACATACATTTTAGACGTGTATTATTATTTTAAATTATTATGTAAGTAGTTATAAATGCTTAAAGGTATTAAAGGAAAAGAGGAAAGGAAAGAACGGCCTAAAGGGAAATGAATGGTGAAAATTCATGTTTGAAATGGAGACAACTACCTATTTCACTACTTGTGAAGGCTCACACGTATCAGAGTTATAGCCTATATTTCCTAAAAGCATAATCTAAAAATTATTATCCAGATTATCGTATTCTCACCACCACACCAAAAATATACGTACAGTTTACATCTGCATAGGTTCATATGGAAACCTACTGGTTTTTATTTGTGATCTTTTCAACCTCACCCCTTACTTAGCCCCACGCCCTAAATTTCAGCTCTATTTATAATTCTCAATGAGTGGTCTCACCCCAGCCATAATCAAAAAACTAGATCAAGAATGTCACTTAACAATAACTAGATCCCTCGAACCAGAAAAGCAGTCAAGTAGTTTTCCACCACCTTTTCCGTGTAGACTTCTACGAGGCGATGCCTAATTACACAACCAAATGTGTGTCTTTGTAAAGACAGTCATATACCCTTTAAAGGCTTCATAATAGCAAGTGTGCCAGGCAGCTCCAAGAAGCACCAAGTCGCCACATCATGGCCCACATGCTATCTGGCTAGCTTATGTGTCTTCCTGTCCCATTCCCAGATGCTGGATCAGTTTGGAAGTTATTTTGCCATATTGTGGGTTTGAGAGAGGTGAGAGGCACCAGAAAAAAAAAAAAAATAGTAAGTTCAGCCTTCTTTTCATGGAGGCCCTTTCTGAGCTGCACATGTCAGTGTGAACCTCCCTTCCTTAATGTCGATTCTCTCCCTTCTTGAATAATACGGAACTATCTTCAGTAAAACTCTAGGCTCAAATGCCTTCTGCTGATAAACTGCCTATAAGCTACATTCTACATACCTTCTTAAGAACTAACTTAGTCTTTCTTTTGAACTGGAAATTTCAAATTGTGATATTCCTTAAATTATAATACAAAGATGTTAATAAAAAGCAAAGTGAAACACATTTGAGTGTAATTATACCCATTCACAATTTTGTATAAATAATGCCTTTGCTTTTCACTAAGTTAGCTGACTATGTAATTTAAACCTCATGAATTTCATTTAAAAGGAGGTAAGATACATTTTTTTTTTGACATTTCAACATTTTTTAGATGTACAATTCTGGAACAGCAATTATATTCATCATGTTGTTCAACCATCATCACTAAGAATACACCTATTTTTGACCTAGACCTTTGGTCTAAAAGACACCAACATCTGGCTTTCTTCCCCCACACATGAGATCCTGTTCCTCAGGCCTTTAGAATTTGAGTAGCATATCCTCATTTAATTATTGTCACAATCAGATTTTCTATGCATGCAATTCATTATGTCAACGTGTTAATATCTACTTGTTTAAGGGTAAGAGTGAGAAATGGAGCTCTTGAACATATATTAAGAATGCATTTAGTCTACTGTCCATTTTGAAAAATGCTTTTTCCCCAAGGGAAATTCTGTTCATTACCAAGACTATAAATATAATTAGCTTTCATTTCTTTCTTTTAAGCAATGGTCTGAGTAAATTAGTAAAACTGGCAGCTTTCCAGCTCTTCACTTACACAGAGAATCAACAAGCAGACAATGAGGAAAATAAGGATAACCGAGCACCTGTTTCTCTCCACCTGAATTTCCAAAGGTGTGGCGGAGGCCATTCTGAATGACATTTGAGATCCCTTCCATGCTGAAGCGCTACAGGCAGCAGTATATGGCCCGGAGGAAAAGGACAGAGAAAGAAGTTCAGAGACTATTAGTAAGAATGTACCATGATAACTTGTGTGCCCAAGACGTAAGCAGTTAGAAAATGCCACTACTTATTCAGATAAAGCAGACAAAATCATGCACCTTTTAACATTTTTGCTTTCATTTCTTTGCAAATCAAATGCAAAAGCCGCTGCTTTTATGATAGTATATTCACAAAGATTTGTCCTGACATCGCTAATAAGTAAATGTGTTCCAATATCATCACTGTAAGTTATACTTATCGACTATCCCATTATCTGACATTTGGCATTTATGACAATAATAAAAAATCTACTATCTGACTAATTTGTGCATTAATGACGTACGTCTGGCAGTAATGAATGCTGAGGTGTGAGGTTAGAGTAACGCTGGCTATGATGGTTATGGTTATGTGTTAACTTGGCTGGGCCACGATTCTCAGTGGTTTGGCAGTTATGTGATGATATAATTTGGCAGTAATGTAATGATGTAATTTGGCAGTTATGTAATGATATAGTCATCCTTTATTTTGTGGCCTGACGTGGTCATCCTCCATTTTTACATAACACCAATTTTCACGTAACAACGTGGTCTTTGGAACCTAACCATGTCTGTAAGTGAGGAGTGGGTGTATTGGTTTTAGACAAAATTTATCACAGAATTTGCAAGATACATTTTGATACTGTTTACCTACATTTTATCAAAAGTCTGAAAACCTGATACTAACAGAATGTATATTTTCAGTCAAAGTTTGCATGTTTCTACCACAAGTTTGGAGAAAATTAACATCACATTTGGCAAACAAAAATGCTGTTACTTGGGGAGATGGTAATCACCTCCCTCTCAATCTTCAGGCTACCTGTCACTGCCCCAGTATAAAAAAAAAAACACCAGCCAAAGCAGCATATGTGCTTCCTGTAGGGCATGGGGCAGCACATTAAACACAGAGGCCCCTAGAAACTTCTGCAAAGACTTTTTCACTCAGTTTCTAGGAAACAATTCTAGCCTCTTCCTCCCAACAGCCTTCAACACTTCCTACAGTCCATTGTACTGAACAGGGAATACTTTTTTGCTAACTGCTTCTCTTGATTTGTAACCAGTCTACAGTGTCCTCAGACACAAATAAAAGTCCAATGGCACCTCCCTGGCTACTGAGTCAGAGGAGTTAGACTGCGTCTGATGGCATGACTAATTAAGAGGAAAGGCATCCTGGGAAGAAGTTCATTCCTGACTCACCAAATGGCTCCTTCCCCTGGAATTTTTTTGGGAGAAGTTTAATTGGCAAACACGTTTCAGGAGTCAACACAGAGAATATTTTACCAAGCCCCAAAGGGTATAAGAAAAGAAACCAAGACTATGGTCCTCGCCCTCAAGAAACATAAAAGTTTAGTCCAGTGCTTCTCAAAGTGAGGTCCAGGGACCCCTAGAACCCTTTCAGAGTATCCATGAGCTTAAAATTATATTCTTCATAATACTGAGCCATTATTTGCCTTTTTCACTCTAATTTTCTCAAGACTCACGGTGAAAGGTTCCAAAGGCTAAATTACATGTGAAATCACAACAGACTGAATGCAGAAGCAGATATGAAACTCTAGCTGCTTTTGATGAAGCCTGGTGTTACAGTTATAGTTTCATTAAAAAAAAATATGCTATTCATGTAAGCAGGAGTGAGTTTATTACTGGTATTTTTTAATGAACCAATAAATACTCTAAGTGTATCAGAAATAGAAACTGATAAATAATTTACCAGTTTTGCTTTCTAATACAGTAAATATCAACTGATATAACCTACATAAACAAAAGCGCTCAGGGTCCTCAATAATTTTAAGATTGTAAAAGAGTCCTGACAGCAAAACACTGAGAAACACCAAAAGGTTTAATCCTTGGAGGAGCTAACCATGTGCCTCTGTATCAGTCACGTAACTCAATAGTTTTACTGAAAAGTTGAGTGTTAAATTTTAACAGTACGTGAGAGCTCCTACAACTACACCTCTTCCCCTGAATCTTCGTTCTTCACAAAGCAGTCCTTTCCAGATCCATGCACCAATTTTACTTCAGCAAGAATCAAAGGCCTGCTCAAGACACCTCAACTGAACACTCTCCACTGTGCTGACAACATAATTATCACCTCTGATGTAGGAGGATAGTTTTAAAGGAAAAACCTATAGGTAACTATTTCTGTAGGACTTCTTGCATGTTATCATCATGTAATTTGTTTACAATGTTTAAACAGACTATCAAAAAAGATAACATCTTAGGCTCCAGAGTCTGCAATAAAAATTATGAGAAACTATTTTCGAATAAATAAGTCAACTCGCTTTTTAAAAATTATTTCTATTAAATATGTTTCCTTCCAAAAGCAACAAAGAGAAAAATAGCTTTTATCAGTTTAGATTACCTAAAGGCTTTATTATCTATGAGCATGTTAAAGCTAGGTATAAATTCAGAAACTCTCAAACAAGGTAAAAAGTTTTAGAATCCATATACCAGAAAACTAAATTATATTTTATATTCAAATGGTGCATGCTAAAAATACTATCTTTACTTATGCAATTGGAAACCTAACTCCTACTGCTAACAAAAAATTGATGCAAACTTTTAAATTCATAAGATATTCACCTGATTTAAAAAAAAAAAAAAAATTGCCATCGAGTCAATTCTGACTCATACTCACAGTGACCCTATAGGACAGAGTAGAACTGCCCCACAGAGTTTCCAAGGAGCGACTGGCGGATTCAAACTGTCGACCTTTTGGTTAGCAGCCATAGCACTTAACCACTACACCACTAGGATTTCCTTATGTGATTTAGGTTTCCCTGATTAAATCTGCAGTTGTGGACATTACAAAAGCTGAGCCATTTCAATGACTGCTAAACTGACTGCTGTTGTTGTTAGGCTCTGTCAAGTTGATTTCAATGCATGGCAACCCCATTTGAAAGAGTAGAACTGCCCCATAGGATATTCTTGGTTGTAATCTTCACAGAAGCAGATTGCCAGGTCTTTATCCCATGAAGCTGTTAAGTGGGTTCAAACCGCCAACCTTTTGGTTAGCAGCTGAGCGGTTAACCATTTGCACTACCAGGGCTCCGCTGGTAACCTGACTACTTGTGAAAGATAGTTTTCACACAAGCAGACTCCAGGCTCAGTGGAAATAACTGAAAATGCAATCATGTGAAACCAAGGTAACTAGTGATGCTAGTGAAGGAAGTTAAAGTAAAGGAACTTTCAGTAGAACCTCTGCACTTGCAGTTAGTAGTAGATGAGTCAGCAGATGTGGCCAATAAGTCTGCCCATATCCCAACCAACAGGGAAGAACAGGCTTAGCATTTCTCAAGGTAAAAGAACTAAAGAAAAAATTCAAGACTCGAGTTGCAATATTGAAGGATTCTATGGGCAAAATATTGAAAGATGTAGAAAGCATAAAAAGAAGATGGAAAGAATACACAGTCACTGTACCAAATAGAATTAGTCGACATTCAGCGATTTCAGGAAGTAGCATATGCTCAAGAACTGATAGTATTGAAGGAAGAAGTCCAAGCTGCACTGGAGTTAGTGGTGAAATACAAGGCCGCAGGAATTGAAGGAACACCAATTAAGATATTTCAATAAACGGATGCAGCACTGGAAGTGCTCACTGGTCAGTGCCAAGAAATCTGGAAGACAGCTACCTGGCCAACTAACTGGAAGAGATTCATATTTATGCCTATTCCAAAGAAAGGTGATCCAAGATAATGCAGAAATTATCAAACAGTATCATTAATATCACACGCAAGTAAACTTTTGCTAAAGATAATTCAAAAATGGTTGCAGCAGTACATCGACAGGGAACTGCCAGAAATTCAAGCTGGACTCAGAGGAGGACATGGAGAGAGGGATATAATTGCTGATGTCAGAGGGATCTTGGCTGAAAGCAGAGAACACCAGAAAGATGTTCAGCTATATTTTATTGACCATGCAAAGGCATTCGACTACGTGGGTCATACCAAATTATGGATAACACTGCGAAGAACAGAAATTCCAGA
Source organism: Trichechus manatus latirostris (assembly GCF_000243295.1). NCBI lineage: Eukaryota > Metazoa > Chordata > Mammalia > Sirenia > Trichechidae > Trichechus > Trichechus manatus. The sequence goes on along the minus strand of NW_004443941.1, from coordinate 27,643,745 downwards.
ACACTTATTTGTGCTCACGCAGAACCTGTACATAGACCAAGAGGCAGTCATGCAAACAGAGCAAGGGATACTACATGGTTTAAAATCAAGAAAGGTGTGCGTCAGTGTTGTATCCTTTCACCATACTTATTCAATCTGTATGCTGAGCAAATAATCCAAGAAGCTGGACTAAAGGAAGAAGAATATGGTTTCAGGATTGGAGGAAGACTCATTAACAACCCACAATAGCAGATGACACAAGCTTGCTTGCTGAAAGTGAAGAGGACTTGAAGCACTTACTGATGAAGATCAAAGACAGCCTTCAGTATGGATTGCACCTCAACATAAAGAAAACAAAAATCTTCACAGCTAGTCCAATAAGCAACATCATGATAAACAGAGAAAACGTTGAAGGTGCAAAGGATTTCATTTCACTTGGATCCACAATCAACACTCATTGAAGCAGCAGTTAAGAAATCAAACTACATACTGCATTGGGCAAATCTGCTGTAAAAAACCTCTTTAAAGTGTTAAAAAAAGGAAAGATGTCACTTTGAGGACTAAGGTGCACATGACCCAAAGCATGGTATTTTCAATCACCTCATACGCATGATGGAAACCCTGGTGGCATAGTGGTTAAGAGTTACGGCTGCTAACCAAAAGGCAGTTCAACAAATATTGTATAAGACCACTATTATAGGAACTCAAGAAAAAGTTTAAACACAGAAGACAACATTCTTTGATGGCTACCAGGGTTGGGAGGGAGGGTGAGGGTTATTCACTAACTAGATAGTAGATAAGTATTATCTTAGGTGAAGGGAAGGACAACACAGGCTACTGGGGAAGTCAGCACAACTGGACTAAACCAAAGCTAAGAAGTTTCCTGAATACAATCAAACACTTCAAGAGACAGAGTAGCAGGGGTAGGGATTTGGGGACCATGCTTTCAGGGGACATCTAGGTCAACTGGCATAACAAAGTTTGTTAAGAAATGTTCTGCATCCTACTTCGGTGAGTGGCGTCTGGGGTCTTAAAAGCTTGCAAGAGGACATCTAAGATGCATCAATTTGTCCCAACCACCTGGAGTAAAGGAGAATGAAGAACACCAAAGACACAAGGCAAGTATTAGCCCAAGAGACAGAAAGGGCCACATAAACCAGAGACTTCATCAGCCTGAGACCAGAAGAACTAGATGGTGCCTGACTACCACCAATGATGGCCCTGACAGGGAACACAACAGAGAGTCCTGGATGGAGCAGGAGAAAGGTGGGGTACAGAACTCAAATTCTAGTAAGAAGACCAGACTTAATAGTCTGACTGAGACTAGAGGAACCCCGGAAAGCATGGCCCCTGGATTCTCTATGAGTCCAGAAATAAAAACAATTTCCGAGGCCAACTCTTCAGACAGGGATTGGACTGGACTGTAGGACATAAAGTGATACTCATGAGGAGTGTGTCTCTTAGCTCAAGTAGATACAAGAGACTAAACAGGCAGCTTCTGTCCAGAGGTGAGATGGGAAGGCAGAGAGGGTTAGGAGCTGGTTCAATGGACATGGGGAATCAGCGGTGGAAAGGAGGAATGTGCTGTCACAGTATGGGAAGAGCAATTAGGGTCACATAACAATGTATATATAAATTTTTGTATGGGAGACTAACTTGAAATGTAAACTTCATCTAAACTACAACAATAAAAAAAAAATAAAAATAAATTTTAAAAAAGGCAGTTCGAATTCACCAGGCGCTCCTTGGAAACCCTATGGGGCAGTTCTACTCTGTCCTATAGGGTCGCTATGAGTAGGATTCGACTCCATGGCAACAGGTTTGGTTTTTTTTTTACATATGCATGGAAAAGCTGGACAATGACCACAGAAGACCAAAGGATAATTGATGCCTTTCAGTTATGGTACTGGTGAAGAACACTGAATGTATCACAGACTGCCAGAAGAATAAACAAATCTGCCTTGGAAGAAATACAGCCAGAATGCTCCTTAGAAGCAAGGATGGAGAGACTTCATCTCACATGCTATGGACCTGTTACTAGGAGGAACCAGTCCCTGAAGGACATCATGCTTGGTAAAGCAAAGGTAAGCAAAAAAGAGAAAGACCCTCAAGGAGACGGACTGACACAGTGGCTGTGAACAATGGGCTCAAACGCAGCAACAATTGTGGGGATGGTGCAGGACCAGATAGTATTTCATTTTGTTGTACACAGGGTCTCTATGAGTCGGAACTAACTGGACGGCACCTAACAACAATATGTCCTGACCTTTCACTGGCCAACAGATAAACCAAGGAGCCCACGTGGCAGCCTGTAAGATTCTACTGCCTCTCATTCCACTGGGAAAAGTATGGAACAAGGAAATAGAAGACTCTAAGGAAAAAAGAAACCAACTAGAAGCTATGGCTGAGAATGTTCCTCCACAAGTGCCCTGGTTGCTCTCAACTCCACCTCCGCAGGAATCATGCAGGAACCATTTTCTCCCTTCACTCCTTTTTCAAATTCTCCCTCTCTACTAGCTCTTTCCCAATGGGAACTTTTAATTCTCAAACACTCAACCTATTTCCTGACCCCAGGGCTCCCTGAAATAGCTATTTCCAAGGTGATTTCTTTGACAGTGAATTCCACAGGCACTTTTTTTTCACTTGCGTGTATGTGTGTGTGGTAAGCATATATATAACATAACAACTGCCATTTCAACATACTTCACATGTACAATCCAATGACACTGTGTTATCATGGTGCACAACCATCACCATTATCCATTTCCAAATTTTCGATTACCCTTAACAGGAGCTCAGTGCCCACTAAGTAATGAGTCCCCTTTTCCCCTCCCTCCCACCCCTGGTAACCACTAATAAACATAAGTCTGTATATACTTGCCTATTGTACGTATTTCATGTAAGAGGAATCGTACAATATTTGTCCTTTTGTGACTGACCGATTTCACTTAGCAAGGTTTTCTCTAAGACTTCAGCAATCACTAAACCTTGAATACCTTCCCTGGACTCTTATACCACACTCTCCCAGATCTCCCCACCTCTCTGGCTGCTTCTTCTGAGAGGCCTTCTTTCTTTATTCATCTCGTATATGCCAGTGTTCCCCATGATTCTGTCTCTATATTTTTCTCAGGCTACATATACATTCCCTGAATGTTACCGTTCCACAAGTTTCAGCTTCTGCCTCCATAGTCTACAAAAAAAAAAAAAACCACTGCCACTGAGTCAATTCCAGCTCATGGTGACCCCACATACTAGAGTAGAATGGCTCCATAGGATTTTCTTGGCTGCAATCTTTAGGGCCACCACACATTTGTTAGTTTGTCATATTGTGGTGGCTTGCGTGTTGCTGTGATGCTGGAAGCTATGTCACCAATATTTCAAATACTACCAAGGTCACCCATGGTGGACAGGTTTCAGTGGAGCTTCCAGGCTAAGACAGACTTGAAAGAAGGACCTGATGGTCTACTTCTGAAAAAACTGGGCACTGAAAACCTTATGAATAGCGGCAGAACACTGTCTGATATAATGCCAGAAGATGAGCCTCTCGGGCTGGAAAGCACTCAAAATACCACTAGGGAAGAGGTGCCTCCTCAAAGTAGAGTCAACCTTAATGATGTGGCTGGAGTAAAGTTGAAAATTAGAACAAGTCCATGAAAGCCAAAGTACAACCTTGAGTATATATCCCACCTGAATTTAGAGACCATCTCAAGAATAGATTTGACACACTGAACACTAATGACCGAAGACCAGATGAGTTGTGGGATGACATAAAGGACATCACACATGAAGAAAGCAAGAGGTCATTAAAAAGACAGAAGAGAAAGAAAAGACCAAAATGGATGTCAGACTCTGAAACTTGCTCTTGAACGTAGAGTAGCTAAAGCGAATGAAAGAAATGAAGTAAAAGAACTGAACAGAAGATTTCAAAGGGCAGCTCAAGAAGACAAAGTATTACAATGAAATGTGCAAAGGCCTGGAGTTAGAAAATCAAAAGGGAAGAACAATTTGACATTTCCCAAGCAAAAAGAACTGAAGGAAAAGTTCCAAGTCTTGTGTTGCAATACGGAAGGATCCTATAGGCAAAATACTGAAAGATGCAGGAAGCATCAAAAGAAAATGGAAGGAATACACAAAGTCACTGTACCAAAAAGAACTGTTCAACGTTCAACCATTTCAGGAGGTAGCATATGCTCAAGAACCAACGGTACTGAAAGAAGAGGTCCAAGCTGCACTGAAGGCAATGGAGAAATACAAGGCTCCAGGAACTGACGGAATAATAACTGAGATATTTCAACAAGTAGATGCAACGCTGGAAGTACTCACTCATCTATGCCAAGAAATTTGGAAGACAGCTACTTGGCCAACTGACTGGAAGAGATCCATATCTGTGCCCATTCCAAAGAAGGTGATCCAAGAAAATGTGGAAATTATCAAACAATATCATTAACATCACACGCAAGTAAAATTTAAAGATCACTCAGAAACGGATGTAGTAGGACATCTACAAAGAACTGCCAGAAATTCAAGCCAGATTCACAAGGCCGTGGAAGCTCCATAGACACATCCAAACTCCCCGAGGGATCAAACTGCTGAGCTGCGGGCTGTGGGGACCATGGTCTTGGGGAACATCTAGCTCAATTAGCATAACATAGTTTATAAAGAAAATGTTCTACATTCTACTTTGGTGAGTAGCATCTGGGGTCTGAAAAGTTTGTGAGCGGCCATCTAAGATGCTCCACTGGTCTCACCCTGTTGGGAGCAAGGGAGAATGAACAAAACTAAAGACACAAGGGAAAGATTAGTCCAAAGGATTAATGGCCCACAACTACCACAGCCTCCACCAGACAGTCTAGCACAACTAGATGGTGTCCAGCTACCACCACTGACTGCTCTGACAGGGATCACAACAAAGGGCCCCGGAGTGCTGGAGAAAAAGGTAGAACAAAATTATAACTCACAAAAAAAGACCAGACTTAATGGCCTGACAGAGACTGGAGAAACTCCGAGAGTATGGCCCCCGGACACTTTTTTAGCTCAGTAATGAAGTCACTCCTGAGGTTCACCCTTCATCCAAAGATTAGACAGGCCCATAAAACAAAACGAGACTAAAGGGGCACACCAGCCCAGGGGCAAGGACAAGAAGGCAGGAGGGGACAGGGAAGCTGGTAACAGGGAACCCAAGTTCGAGAAAGGAGAGTGCTGACATGTCGTGGAGTTGGTAACCTATGTCACAAAACAATACGTGTACTAATCGTTTAATGAGAAGCTAGTTTGTTCTGCAAATCTTCATCTAAAGTACAATAATAAATAAATAATCTAAAAAAAAATAAAAACACAAAAAAAGAAAAGATATTCAAGCCAGATTCAGAAGAGGACATGGAATAAGGGATATCAATGCTGATGTCAGATGGATCTTGGCTGAAAGCAGAGAATACCAGAAAGATGTTTACCTGTGTTCTACTGACTATGCAAACGCATTCAACTGTGTGGATCTTAACAAATTATGCATAACATTGCCAAGAATTTGAATTTGAGAACATTTAATTGTACTCATGTGGAACCTGTACATAGACCAAGAGGCAGTTATTCAAACAGAACAAGGGGATACTGCGTGTTTTAAAATCAAGAAAGGTGTACCTCAGGGTTGCATCCTTTCACAGTACTTATTCAGTCTGTATGCTGAGCAAATAATCCAAGAAGCTAGACTAAAGGAAGAAAAACATGACATCAGGATTGGAGGAAGACTCATTAACAACCCGCGACAGCAGATGACACAACCTTGCTGGCTGAAAGTGAAGAGGACTTGAAGCACTTACTGAAGATCAAAGACAACAGCCTTCAGTATGGATTGCACCTCAACATAAAGAAAACAAAAAATCTGCACAAATGGGCCAATAAGCAACGTCATGATAAACAGAGAAAAGGTTGAACTTGTCAAGGATTTCATTTTACTTGGATCCACAATCAAGACCCACAGAAGCAGCTGTCTAGAAATCAAATGATGTATTGCATTGGGCAAATCTGCTGCAAAAGACCTCTTTAAGGTGTTAAAAAGGAAAGATGTCACTTTGAGGACTAATGTGTGCCTGATCCAAGCCATGGTATTTTCAATTGCCTCATATGCATGCAAAAGCTAGACTATGAATAAGGAAGTCCAAAGAAGAATTGATGACTTTGAATGATGGTGCTGGTGAAGAATATTGAATATACTGTGGACTACCAGAAGAACGAACAAACCAGAGTGCTCCTTGAAAGCGAGGATGGTGAGAATTCATGTCAGGTACTCTAGACATGTTATCAGGAGGGACCAGTCCCCGGAGAAGGACATCATGCTTGGTAAAGTGAAGGGTCAGCGAAAGAGAGGAAGATCCTCGATGAGATGGATTGAGACAGTGACTGCAGTAACTGGCTCAAACACAGCAAAGATTGTGAGGATAGCACAGCACCAGGCAGTGTTTTGTTCTGTTGCTAACTGGAACCAACTCAATGGTACCTAACAACAACAATCTTTAGGGAAGCAGACTGCCAGGCCTTTCTTCCATGCCGCCACTGGGTGGTTAAGCAGTTGGGCGCAAACGGTTTGCACCACCCAGGGACCTTTACTATAAGTCCGCCACTCCCCTTTAATAAGATCAGCAAAATGCTTAGAGCAGAGCCTGAAACATAAGGGCTCAGCAAATGTTAGCTATCTTTACTGTGATTTCTCTCCTGAGCTTCAGACTCCTGTTTAATGGCCTATTAGACATCTGTACCTAGATAGTCCTAAAACTGATCCCATCCAAAACAGAATTCCTCTCCCTCCTCCCCCACCAAAGGAAAAAAAAATTTTAATAACCTGCTCCTCCTTGTTCACTCTATACCTGTCATTCATTTATTAATTCTTTCAAAAAATATGTTGAGCCAGATACTGTTCTAGGTTGAGGAATTCAAAGGGAACACATCAGCCAAGGCCCCCTACCCCATGACCTTACATTCCAGTGCATGGTGAAGGGTAGGGGGGTGAGCAGAAAAAGTAAAATAAGTAAATGAAGCTGATAATTGCAGATAATATATGCCCTGTCAATAAGTGCAACAAAGCAATTAAAAATGGGATGCCTGCTTTATTCTGGAGGTAGAGAAATGTTATCTGAGGAAGTGTCATCTGAGCTGAAACATGAATTATGCACCCCTCCCAGATGGGCCACAGTGGACAATGGACAAAGGAGATCCTCTCCGAGAACAAAACCAAGAGCAGTCAAACTGGCAACTAGTGTGCAGGAGGGCTCTTGTTATTCTCATTCAGCAGGATGCGAAACAGTAGCTACCAACAGTGTCCCCATTCTTCCCTCCTTCCAATAAAAAGTATTTTATTTATTGTAGCAACCCTGCTCTCTTTACACCTTAGTAAACTGGATGTGCTGGAATGGCCGGTTTAGCTTTTGAACCGTAAAGGGCTATACCCAGAACCAATGGAATGGACAAACAGCCCCAAAGATACTGGGCTGGAAGTTAGATGCAGTTGCTGTGAACAAGACTTGCATTATCTCCCTCTGCGGAAGGGGCACATGTGTCTTATTTATCTACTCTTGCCCAAGTCAGAAATCAATGATCTGACCCTAACTCCTCACTCCCTAGTCCCCTAACCAATACATTCATCCTCCTTAATAGCTCTTTAATCAACTTTCTATCCCTACCGTCACCTCTTGGCCCATTTCTTTGCAGATAGCCTCCTAATTAACTCCTTACCTCTAGCTGCTTCCTTCCAGTTAGTTCTTCTTGAAACCACTAAAGTTATTACCTTTCCAAAAAACAACTCTGAACATGTAACTACCTACTTAAAACCTTTTTTTTTTGGTTTCCTACATGCTAAATGCCTCAGCCTGGCATAGAAGCCCATCCATTCTCTGTCCTCCACTCTGCTGCTTCCACAGCCCCTTCCTGCGTTAATGCCTCACCTTCTAGCTTTAGTCATAATGAATGGCTTGCAGCTACCCAAGTGCTGCTGTCACCTCCAGGTAAATGCCTGTCCCCTCCTTCTTCAAACTGTCCTCAGGATTCGGCTCAGTCTTCCACATCCCTAAAGTGAACAAGTGGCAAGAGGAACGTGTGCACATTCCTACCATGGAATAGCGCCAGGCACAGAAAACACTCAAAACGTGACTGCTGTTTTAAAAATAGCAACTGTCACACTGTACCAGGGTGCCTCAACCTTGACACTGGTGACATTTTCAGCTGGATAGTTCTTTGCTTTGGGGGATGTCCTGGGTGTTATAAGATGATCAGCAGCATCCCTGGCCTCTGCCCACTAGGATGCCAACCTCCATCACCCCTAGCTGTTAGACAACCAAACTGTCCCCAGACATTACCAAGTACCTCCTGGGGGGGACGGGGAGGCAAAACTGGCCCACTTGAGAACACCACACTAAAGAGCACTGGACTGTGTGTCATCCCAATCCTGGCCCCACAGGCAGCATGTCCCTGGAGGCCAGAATTTACTCTGCATCCTCAACATCCTTGCCTAGCACATATTTGTAGGTCAATAAATGTCTAATAATAGTAAAAAAAAAGATAATCAAAATATTTTAAATGAGAAGGCTCACAAGATTGAAAGAAAAACAGCAGAGAACGAAAAAGAAATACTTGGTTAGATTAATTTTTTATATTCAACTTAGTTCTCAAAACCTTTAATGATAAAAATATGTCAGATACTTGTTTTGTTATGTCCCACAAAGCATAAAACAGTCCTCAGTATATAGAAGGCGTTTGGTTGACAGTTATTGACTTAAATTGCAAAACTCTACAGCAATTACTACCTGTACTGGTGATTTTTGCATGAAACTACCCATACTTCCATATTTTTGCATGAAACTAAGAAACCCGTTGCCTTTGAGCTGATGCCGACTCAAAGCGACACTATAGGACAGAGTAGAAGTGCCCCATAGGGTTTCCAAGGCTGTAAATCTTTATGGAAGCAGACAGCCACATCTTCTTCCCACGGAGCGGCTGGTGGGTTCAAACCGCTGACCTTTTTGGTTTGCAGCCAAGCGCTTTAACCTGCTGTGCCATCATGGCTCCTATGAAACTAAGGATCACACTTTAATTAAAAGTATTTGGAATCAGAAAAATGTGTAAACAGTCCACTTGGAAAGAAAAATGCTGTTCTAGAACTCAGAGATCTGGGTTCTCTCCCAGCTTTGTCACTCACAATGTGACAGAAGTCACTCAGCCTGCCCTGGCCTATGTCCCCATCTGTGAAACAGATGATTAAACCATATTGTCTTTAAAGACCTTCTCAGTAGTAAATTCTATGAATCTGTGAGCTAACTCAACCAAGAAGATACATTATTTTTTTAGAAGGCAAATCACAATCACACAAACACACATGAATAATGCAAGACTAAAATGTCATATAAGGCCACAATATAAGTGCTCTAGAATGACAGAAGTGCACAACCAGTTGCCTAATCCAACTGTCTCATTTTCTTATAAGGACACTGTTAACAATGTGAGTACTTTTTGAGGAGGGAGACCACATCTCTTCATCCCAGCGACTTGTACAGTGCCTGGATCACAGCAGGCATTCATAAATGTCTACTAAACCAAAGCTGTGACACTCCCAAGACCAGAGCCCAAGAGTCTTAAGAGTGTGATCTTTTCACTGTATCATAGTGAGTTCTTGCAAGACAGAAAGAAAAGGAAAAAGAAGGCAAAAATAATTTGAGGGTGAACAGATGAAACACTGATGGAATATAAAGTTATTTGTCAAAAAAGTGAAAAATGAAGTTCTAGAAAAGTCCACTGAAGACCCAAGTTTAGGAAAAAACATGAGATTAATAAAAGTAAAATAAAATAATTGTGTTGCCATGGTTAGCTAAACAATGGAGTGACATAAGAAATATAAAAACCCTAGGATAACAAAGAGTAGCAAATAAAAAAAGATCAATAAACTAGAGGGATAAAGGAATAGAAAGACTAAGGCAGTGAGACAAGGAGGAAACAGAAAATGAACTCTGTAGAACATACAACAGATTCTGTTTTACAATTGCCCTATAAATTCCAAAATGATAATAATAATAATATAGCCTTTTGGAAGGCAAAATTAATTTTAAAAAGACAAAACCTCAGAGACAGATTAAATTTACTTTTTTCGTAAACCACCTCATTTAGAAACACTACATTTACAACCTTAAGAGCAGATGCGGTGTTGTTAGGTGCTTACGGTTCTTAACTGGGACAACGGGACGATATTATCTATCCTTAAAATTTTATAAGCGAGAGAATGAGGAAAGGGGAGCGGGGAAGAAGAGAAGCATTTATTTGTTGAATATTCTTCAAGGTAAAAGCACCACAAGGCACTGACAAAACTAAGTCTCAGGGTTATGGATACTGAATGAAATGAAGGACATTAGATAAAGATTTGTTACAATTTAATTAAAAAACAGCTGCCACACTAGCTACGTCAGAAGGCCAGGTCCTGCTCCCATGGGATCATTCAGCTTTAATCTATCACTTCCATATTTGCAGGAAAGAATTTAAATTCAAAGTAAAGAGCTGATGAAGATTCTTCAGGTTGAAAATTATTTTGTGATCTATCCATTCGCTTACCACTGTCTTCTTAGGAAGGGAGTTAATAGTTCTGTAAAATGCCCTTCACAGAATGGAATTTTTGATATGAGCCCATTTGTACGCAGAAAAGTGATCAAGCATTACAGTATTCACTTTATTGTTCCCCTCACTACTGACAAAGCACCAAAGTAATGTGGCATGGAAGGGGAAATGGGGTTTACTCAACATTATTTAGATGGCAAATATTCACAACTGCCTCATAACCATTTCCTTTCCTGGTGTATTAAGCCTTGAAATTCGTCATTCTCTGGAAGTTTTTATCAGACAAAATCAGGAGCAACAAAGTATAAACAAGATACAGAAGATAAAAAATACATAAAAATCTGAAAGGGACAATGAAATGAGCCAAAAGCCCCAAGCGCATACAGCATACATAACATGCCCAAAATAGTTTCCTCAGAAGAGGAAAACTCAGAGCCCAGGGCTCCTTGCACAAACCCTCACGCCAGTGCTAGCCGCTCTGTGAGCAAAGGCCTCTGTTGAGCTTTAGTATACCCATTTATGAAATGGCAATAATAATACCTAATTTATAAAGGTGTTGTGAGATTAAATGAAATAATCCACAGGAAGCACTTGGTAAAGTGTCTAGCACAACATAAATATTCAAAATGTTCTGGCTACATTCCTTAAAAAAAAGGCTAGAATAACTTTTTAAACATAGCTTCCAAAGTAACCACACCTTTCTATGTTCTCCAGAAGAGCAAAACAGTATGTCAAGATCTCCTAGTATAAAAAAATATTGGAACTGAGACATAATAAATCTCTGGTTATAGTCCCTAGCTTAAAGGACTGAAGAAAGCATGAACGAGATATTACTATTTATGTGTCCATATAGAAATCAGCCAAAAAGCTTCAACAGAAAACAAGTAACACCTTTGGGTAATTCAAGGTCTATCTGCATAATAAAAAGAAAAGAGCCAGAAAAAAAAAAAACTAAGCAAACTGAAAAGCAACAAGAATCAGATATAGTGTGGTAGGTAGATAGGTAGGTAGTTCTTCCCCAGAGTCCTCAGCATATCTATACATTCTGTGCACACAGCATATTGACCAGCTCCACTAATTTCACAGAAAGCAGAATGGGGACCAAACTTTGGACTATTCTTGCCACCAAACCTTTCTCTCACCCTCATCTGGCACCAACTGGCATGGATTTCTAACTAACCAGAAAATCTTTCAAAAATCTCCATGTCAAAGCTCAATGTCAGAAAAAAAAATTTAGGAAAAGAAACCTAAACAATGTTTTTCATCTATTTCTGATTCATATTCTAATCTACACTTTTCCCATTAATATTCTTTATACTCAAGATTTCAAAAGAAAGTGAAATTAAAACATAACTATTGGTCTTTATAAGTCACATCATTTTCAATAGTTTGAATGATATGATTTTGAAGTATTAATTTACAGAACAGAAATTTTAAATTTAAATAGATGAAAATTCTTTTCAAAATAGTCAAAGCATAAAAAATACAGAATGAAAAGCAATAGTCAAATAAAAAATATAAAGTAAAAAACAGTCAAATAAAAATTAAGATAACATACTACTTATGATATAAAAATTAATTTTACAAATTTTGGCACCTCAAATCAAGTAATTTTAAAGTAAATTATAAAGCAGTTATATTGTAAAACAGATTCAAGTAAATTACAAAACATGAATTACAGCAAAGCAGGTAAATACTTGAAAATGTCCTGAACACTAAACCCCTTCTTTATAAGCAGAAAGGCATAATATGAAGATTTTCAAAGTTAAGAGTTAAGTGGAATCGTATCAAATAATTTAATTTTTTGTTTCTGAAGACCTTTCTAAATTTTAATGTAATTTAACATTGTTGTTATATGCCGTCAAGTCAATTCCAATCATAGCGACCTTATAGGACAGAATAGAGCTGCCCCATAGGGTTTCCTAGGCTGTATCTTTATGAGCAGATCACCAGGTCTTTTCTCCCAAGGAACTGTTGGGTGGGTTTGAACCCTGACCTTATGTTTAGGAGGCAAGTGAGCGTTTAACCATTGCACCACCAGGGCTCCTTAATTTAATATTAACATGGAAATTAAGTATTGTCAAACATTCTCAAAGCCACTAAAACTACAGTGAAATAATTAATCTTGGCAATTTTATAAATTCCTTCCTGATACTTCCAAATATCCTACACTAAGTGTATAAGAATACAATTTCCTGGCATGTTATGGCCTTTCTGTGGACTTTTGCTATATTAACAATGGCCTCTCCGAGACAGAAAGGAGTTAAGAGTAGACTCCTGATATTTAGTACCTTAACTACTGGGTCATGAAAACTCACTGTTATCACCCTAACAAGTAACCGCTGTGGAAAACAGATAACGGTAAAACATCAAGAACTGGTGATAACATATATTTCCCTAGGCAATATTAACTTTCATAAAATAAATTTGTTCCACTTCTGAAATAACTCATGAGCTAACTTCTTAAAAATAAACAATAATTAACAGACTAATTAATGAAGAATTTAAACTTACAAATCATTATGTGATACATGTCTAAAATACAATGGACAAAATTTTATTAAAGATCATCAATGTAAAAAAGTCATTAAAATGGTTTAAACCTCAGAAACAAATAATAACACAGATTTTACTTTAATAAATGACTTATACTTTTCCCTTCTCAGTAAGACACAACTGTGAAAATCTGAAGATCAACAGCTCCGTAACATTACTTCCCTGAGACGGCCATCCTGGATGGTGCTGATGGAGCAACTGTCTCTCATGCCTACCTAACAGCAGCCAGCGTGAAGATACTGCCGTTCCCTAAAGTACGGATATACACTATATCAATATCTGCATAACTGTGAATAGCGGTCTCTTCAAAATTAGGTCTGTCCCAAGTCACAGAGGGAACATGTGAGAAATTTTATAATTTTAAAATAGTAATTGGTGTCTTTTTGAATAACCAAAATCATAGATTTGAATTCATTTTAAAATAATAAACATTACACATCCAAGTTTCTCTCCACCTTCCAATGACCTTCGATTTTATGGCTCTATTTTCTAGGAAATGCTCTTTGCAATAAATAAAGAAGAAAGCAGAGCAATATTATCAAATACCACCAATAAATTATTGTTGGAAAGGTGGTATTAGTTACAATCGAGTATGTGCATAGGGTAGAATTTATCTTCTCAAGCACCACGGCTTAGAAACGGGGGAAAAAAATCACCCCCTTCCCACTTCTCTTTACCTTCTTTTAAACTACATTTTATCACTATATATATATATATATATATATATATATATAGTGCGCCCAAGTGACTGCCAACATTTTTATTCTTTTTGTTTTTTTCTAAACTCTACAGGCCACTGGCCTACCTGCTGACTTTTGTCCTCTACCTACTGGGACTCTGACACACACAGGCAAAGGTCTGCTGCTAGGCAGGGTGCCTGCTCCAAGTGGCTTGGAGATGGACTGGCCGAGGCATTACCATCTGCTGGTAACTCAGGCTGCTGGATTGGGGCGTGAGGAAAGGGAACAACTCAACACTGCTCGGATAAAACAAAGCAACACTTACAATAAATTTTAGATACAATATAGTAATATTTTTATCCATACAAACTTACTTACATGGAGTTCGCATCTTTTTTTTCTTTCCAATTTTTAATTTTACTGAAGTTTCAGTCTAAATCAGGCATTGGCCAACTTTGTCTATAAAGGGACAGATAGTAAATAGTGTAGGCTTTGCACACCATACAGTCTCTGGTGCAGCTACTCAATTCTACCATTACAGCACAAAAACAGCCCCAGACAATATGTAAACAAATGGGTATGGCTGTGTTCCAATAAAACTTTATTTATAAAGCAGGTAGACAGTCAACCCCTGGTCTAAATTATCTTAGCAAATGTACAATTAAAAAATTCCAAATTGAAAAGAAAAAAGATAGGCCCATGTGTTTTACACAGAAGCCCCAAATTTAAACAGATTGTCAGAACCAGGGCTTCAAACCAATTCAGACAGTAAATGAGGGTAGCATATGTGTTTCATAGCAACCAAATCTGTTCCCCGTAGGATTTTGACCTGAATAGGAAACAACCGTGCTGCTTTGAATGTGTGTCGCTCTCCACAGTCCTGCTAATAAGCCAACCTCCCACATCAGGCTCCTGAAACTTTGGGGATCCATGTGAGATTGGATTATTGACAGGGCTGTGGAGAGCAACACACATTCAAAGCAGTGTGGTTGGCCACCATCTCTGAGCAGGGCACCGCTATTTGTTTCCTACTCTGGACAAAATCCAACAGGCAACAGATTTGGCTGCTATGTTACGCATACACTGCCCTCGTTTACATCAGCAATCACTGAACTGTTCTGAACCAGTTCAAAGCCCTGGTCAGAACAGTTCTTTTAGGCTTAGATCTAGGATAAACTAAAATAACTTCAGGATGATCTAATAGTAGCTGTCTAAATAAAAATAAATTTCTATTACCTTAAAGTCAGTTTTGGTCAAGATTGCCGTATTTTTCGAAAATGACACGCCCACGTAAATAATGCACATACACATATAATATGCATAGCACATTTAGGAAAATAACATGCAAATGGGTTGCACAGTGGGCAAAAAACCTATAATGTGTGCATTATTTGCATAAAGATATGGTAAATGAAAAAATACTGCTGGGTATTTTTGCATGTAAAAAAAAAAGAACAAAACAGATTGGCTATTAGTCATAATATGAGCTAAATCACAAAGATAGATGGAAAAACACATCTTTGAAAGAAATACATACACAGAAAGAGTATCATCTAAGCCCTAGAACTCCCCCATCTTTACACAGTTATCCCACAACCCCCAAAAGAAATAAACTAGGGTAATAAGATTTGTTTTACAATAGTTTCCTGTTTTCCCATTACCCACTAGTGACTGATTGCTAATCTCCCAAAGTTTTCAGGATAAACTTTTTCAGATTAGAGTGAAGTGATTTCACATTTCTGCTGGTGGTGAGTGCAACATATTTGAACTCTCTTTTGAAAGTTCAATGTGATTATGGCAAACAGAAAAGATATTATATATTCCTATCTCCTCAATGACAGACTTGAATAAGTAACATTTAATTCAACATTACTGAATTCTCAAAGAGTTGTTGTTCCGTTAGCTGCCACTGAGTTGGCACCCAACTCATGGACACCCATGCACAATGGAATCTGACCATTGTGGTCTATAGGGTTTTTAATGGTTGATTTTCAGAAGTCAATTGCCAGGCTTTTCTTCCTAATCCATTTTAGTCTGCAAGCTCCACTGAAACCTGTTCAGTATCACAGGAATTCGCAATCTCCACTTGCTATGCTAAGGTACACTGGGGCCAAGGATAGAACCCAGGTCTCCCACATGGAAGGTGAGAATTCTACCACTGAACCACCACTACCCTTCTCTCAAAGAGTAGGTATGTCCTTCTTCATCCACATTTAAGTTTACTAAGGTAGAATGCTAAGCAGATAAGCAGTTATGTCTTTACAACTTCAGCTAACTAGGTAAACAACTACTGAATTAAAACATACCCTCGTGGACTTCAACTTGCTCCTTTACTCATGTGAACCGCCACTGAAATTCAACGCCTTGGGAATCTGTTTGATATAGACAGAGACTGGAAGGAAAAAAAAAATTCCAAATAGAAAAATAATAATTCAAATACCACAAATCCAAACCCTCTGGAAATCAATCTCCTCCTTTATACTAGAGTTTCAATTCAACAAACATGTATCAGGTGATGTGCAAAGTCTTAGAAATTAGATGAGGCTCTGGGGAGGCAATGGGAATGAGTCTTTGAGAAGACTGCACTTTGTTTCAGAGGAGACATGTAAGGCAATAACTCAAATACGGGTGACACTGTAATATTAAAAGTATGTGCACTCTCACAAATAAACAAACATCTCGAATATGACATAAGAGGCAACTCACATAAGAAAAAAAATACAGTCAAGAGATCAGAACATTGTTTGCCTGTCAGATCAGTATATATTAAAAAGGCTGATAATACCCAATGTTGGTGAGAGGTGTGGGGACATGACCACTCTCTTACATTGTTACTGGGTTACTTTTTGTACAGGGCAATTTGAAAACCTGGGCTTTTAAAACTGCATATTCTTTGACCTAGCAATTCTCCTGGTTTCACTGTGTAGGTAGATTGTGGTTCTACTAACCACAAGAAGAAATGTAAGAGAAAATTTCAATTTCAGGGAAATGATCATTTTGGTTTAGTAGAATAAATTTCAGATTCCTACAATATATTCAAGGAGAAATGTCGAGCAGGCAGTTGGACATATACCAATTAGCAGTTAGCCAGGGTGTACACTAGTCTTGCATATATTAGTTCATTTAATCCCTTCAAATCTCAAAGTAGTATGCACTCCGTGGCAGGATCAGTATTCAAAAACAACCCTTAATCCAAAGCTCTTACTCAATATGCTACTCAGCCTCCACAGGTTTGGCACCTGGCAGAAAGGTTAAAGGTCAGGCAGAAATGCAGATCTGCAAGTTTAGCTTTCATTCATACATTTATTCAACAAAAATCTATTAGGTACTTAATGTTGGATCTAAGGATACCAAGAAAATAAAGTTAAATCTTCCTCACTTGGAGAACCACTCTAGAGACAAACACATTGCAGTATGATATGAGAGTGCTAACAGAAATAGTTAAAGGAATAATGGTAACCCCAAAAGAGGGAGAGAGTGGCCAATTCTGCATTTGGGGAAGAGTCATTATTAGGGAAAGTTCTAAAAAAGAGAAGACAATGCTTGATCATGATTTTGAAGGATGAGTTTTTTTTTTTTAAATTCCCCAAGTGGATGGGGGAGATAGGAAAGGAGAGTCTTCCAGGTAAAGGGAGTAGCATACACAGATACACCAAAGGTCTAAAACAGTGTGGTCAATTCAAAGAAATCCATGTAGGTCACCATAATGATAAGTAGACAGTGCCCTTCTGCCATCCCAGTCTCTACCCCTATCCCTCTCTCCTCCAAATGCTACAAAACAGGACACAGGAGATAGAACATTTTCTGCTCTCTTGAGTCTCATTTCCCAAAGAAAGGATCTAACTCTTCCAACCTCCCCTACAACCTGAGGGTTGCAAGGACGAGTGGCCTCTGTCACCGAGCACAAGAAGCAGCAATACAGTAACCACCCTATCTAAAACGCCCCAACAGCATCACTCTCGACCAACCTACTCAGCCTTTTGTTATCTTGGTAGCATTTATTACTGCCTGAAATTACAATACCTGCCTATTCTTTTACTTGTTTATAACCTGTCTCCCTCCTTAGGCTATAGTTCAAATCAAGATAACATTTCATTTGTATAATACATTAAATATTTTCTTTAATATTTAATAATGTTTTCAAACTCTGTTTTCTAATGCTGTAAATAGCATTCCTAGGGCCACAATTTTTTTTTCATTGAGGCAAAAATTTAAAACAAAATATATCCCCAAAATTAAATCCCAAATAGAATTTAACTCTATTCCTACCCAGATATTTCATTAGCATATCTTTTGACCAGAGAACAAGCTAGCCACTATGGATAATGTGTTATTCTAACTACATATGGATGTTTTTGTTTCTATGAATCAATCCATTCCACGGTTAAGGAAAAATTTCCAAGACCTGCTAATAAGATAAAATGTCTAAGGGAGGCAAAACAAAAAGTGACTGATGTATTATAAAAACAAACAGCACATTACATCAGTATGGAAATAGTAGCTATTTTGACAGAAGTCACCATTTTTTAAATTAGTATCACTGATGATAGTTAACTCATGGATATCAGGCTCTTGCAAAACTGCACACTACATGAAATATTTGGGAAGGTAATATCTTTTCGGAGGGGGCTCTGGTGGTACAGTGGTTAAAGCACACAGTCGGCTGCTAACCAAAAGGTCAGCAGTCGGAACCTACAAGCCGTTCCACGCGAGAAAGATGTGGCAGTCCACTTGTGTAAAGATTACAGCCTTGGAAATCCTATGGGGCAGTTCTACTATGTCCGATAAGGTCACTATGAGTTGGAATCGACTCAACTACAGTGGGTCTGTTTTCTTTCTTTTGGTTTTAATATCTTTTCGGATCCATTTATTCAACTGGTCATTTCACTTTAGAGCTCTTTTGAATCACCTATCATTATTTCTGTCCCTGAGTAGCACAAACGGTTAAGCACTCAACTACTAACTAAAAGGTTGGCGATTTCAACCCACCCAGAGATGCCTCAGAAGGAAAGTCTGGCAACCTGCTTCCAAAAGGTCACAGCCATGAAAACCCTATGGACGGACCACAGTTCTGCTGTGAAACCATATAGGGTCACCATCAGTCGGAATCAACTCGATGAAAACTGGTTCGGTTTTGGTATCACTATTTCTAGAATCCCAGGTTTCGGGCTGCTGTGTCACAGATGATGGTCTATCTTTAGCATTTTAAGAAAGATACAGGGAACCACTACCACAAGCTTAGTAATGCCATCACTAACCTGATTAAAGGTTTGGACACAAATGGTAGATCAAGATTCAAGAAGCAATTTTCACGAGTCCAAATATTCTGAAAAAATTTACCGTTACAATGAATCTCTTTTAAGACAAAATAATGAGAATTCAATTAAGACCTAATGTTTCCTTGTCAAATCCATTTCTCAATATAAATATCATGAAAAAATTACACAATAGATCCAATCTACTCTTTTTTTTTTTTTTAATATAGGAGTTACAAAAAGAAGCCTTTAACCCCTCTAAGGATAAATTTATGTTCCTCGGTCAAGTTTTAACACCAATAAATGGAGGACTTGCATGTAACCCCTAAAAGGAGATATCCTGAAACTACCAACTGTGCTACAACTTTTTAACTAAGCATTTTATTTAATCACACTCATATAACAGGGCAATTTACTTAAAGGTGAATTTTTTTACAATATGAGATATAAACATAAAATTATTTAACCAATACTGCCATTTCTCAAAAATATTTTGGTACTGCATATCTGAGAACTTTTTCTAAGTTGGTTTATAAGCTATGGTCTTTCTAACTGTACAAATGGACATTAATCTAATAAAACTTCAATTTATTCATAGGTAATAATCATCAAATGAATGTGCTAACTGGCAAGATTCTTTTTGTTTATATTAAGCATTCACTGATGGCCCAGCAACCCAAAAACTGCATTCTCTTTCTAGGATCCCACTGGAATCTGGTTAACGAGATCTATACCACTGGTAAAGTACTCCTTAGAAAAAATCAATTAAGATTTAATCAGAATTTATTATCATTGCAAGCCTTAACAGCCAGTTTGTGGTCATTTGTTATCACCAGGCTTTCAATACTATGAATTAAAAAAGAACATCCTCTTTGGAAAAATGGGAACCAACCATCTCATCTAAAAATAAAACGGGCATTTCTTCACATACAAACAAAATCAAGGTGGCCATGCACAAGGCCTCAACCGATCAAAGAAAAGTGCAACGGCCATAAGATCAACAAGGAAATGCATCTCACACAAACAATAGTTAATGCTTGTTACGAAGGCTGATCAAGTGAAATTAATAGAACCACTAAAGAAAAGCAGAAAACAAAACTCTTTATATGAAGGGTCCAAGAGTCAAAGATTCCAAACTTATTTTCAACAGCCAGTAGTATTCTAGCCTGCCCATCACTAGGCCAAACAGCTCATGTCATGTCACCCCCACTAACATCCTCATATTCTAACCTCACAGATAGATCAGGAGGAACCTGGTTACAAATCAGTCTGCGCTTTCAGGATCAGCACAGTCCTGCTACCTCTAAATGAGCCCTCTTTTAATTTCTTATTACACAAGAAAATCATTCATAAGCCCACCAGTCGAACATAAATAATCATACTATTAACATTTTGATGTACTAAAAATGGGCATTTGCTCAAGGTTTTTCTCTATAACACATCCTTCATCTTCCTTCTACTTACTTGCCTCCTAAGCATCCCAGTACTGAACTACCCTGACATCCATTATACCCCTCACCAAGAGAACACCTTCTGAGGTAGCTGCACAGTGGTGTTCCTGGATAGAACCCTCTGGTGCTGTGCTGACAGCCTGCCATGCCCTCACTGGCCAGTGCGCCAGCACCCCCGTGGACCCGTGTCCAGTGGGTGGCACCTCCTGCAAAACATAACTTACCGTGCCGGGCATATGGCTCTTCTCGTGCTTGCCATTCTGAGAGCCGCTGTTTTTGAGTTTCTTCTTCTTTTTGGCCATTTCTTTGTGCTCTTTCTGTTTGTTTTGCACTTCAATAAGAACAGAAATGAAGCTGTTTTTCACTTCCTTTTCAAACTCCAGTTCATCTCGCAGGGCCAACTGCTGCACCAGCTCTTCAGAGTAATCCTTAATGGCTGTCTCAATTGCTTCCAGGAGCTCATTTAATTCAGATACTGAGAGCCTTTTCACTCCTGTGACCGAAAAACAAAGCACAGCAGACACTAAGACAAAAATGCTCAAGGGAGCACAACAGGGTATTTTATGCCAAAGAGCAAAACTCATATTCTTAGCAATTAAATTGACTGGTCATGACCTTCTTAGGATCCAAACACCTCTGGGGGCAGGTCTGAGTAGAGGCAGGGGGGCCAAGTCACTTCTCAAATGGCTGAGAAGAAAAGTCTAACAAAATTGTTTACTTGTCTAAATCAATCATTCCATGAATAGTACTTCAGTCAAGACTGAAAATGCTTATACAAGAAAAAGAACAAACACAAAAGCAGGGGGATCGTACAGAAGCTACCTGCTAATTATAAACTGTGAGCAATTTAGCAAGGTTCTGGAACACTTCTGAAGAGAGAAGCCAGACTGAAAGAATTAAACAGAATACATATTTAATCACACATCCCAATGTGTGAATTTTTGTTCAAGATTGGGAAAATGAACGGGAAAAGTATCCCCTGGAGACTCCATTTCAGCTTTTTCTCAGTACTTCTCCTCACATGAGGATTCCCTGGGTGGTACAAACGGTTAAGTGCTCAAGTACTATCCAAAAGGTTGGGAGTTCAAGTCTACCCAGAGGTGCCTCAGAAGAAAGGCCTGGCAATCTACTTCTGAAAGGTAACAGCCACTGAAAACCCTATGGAGCACAGCTCTACTCTGACACACATAGGGTCACCATGAGTCAGAATCAACTTAACTACAACTGTTTTTCTTTTTTCTTTTTCCCTTCTTCACGTGAAAGAGACTCATCAACATTAAGCCCACATCTACAGCGGCATGGTCAAATCAGACCATCCGAAAGAATACAGTCTGTCTGACCATCCATGGGTTGAAAAGAAGCCACACAAATCAAAGTAGCATTAGAACAACCCAAAGGGACTGCAGCAACCAAACTCCAGACCTCAGGTCATGTCACAGAGATGAAACTAGGTGCCTACATGAGTTGAGCAGATAAGGACCCCATCACTGCCTACTCAAGGGAAGGCCAGCCATACGGCAAAGACTAGATGCACACTCAGTAACCAGCCTTGGGTTTATCGTGGGCTGGTTACAGTTATTCAGAAACCTTTCATGATAATCAGCTGCACAGTTTTTATGGCTCATTATTCTCACGTACATCAAACAGATCCACAGATCCTAAAATTCTTCATAGTAGCAGAGCAGTCAACCATTTGTACAAACAAGAATTATGACAGATTAGATTCACCCACTCAATATTTTCAACAAATAATTAACTAGTTGCCATTGAGTCAATTCCAATGCATGGTGAACCCAAGTGTGTCAGTGTAGAACTGTGCTCCAGAAGTTTTCAGTGGCTGATTTTCTGGAAGCAAATGGCTAAGCCTTCCTTCTGAGGCACCTCTGGGTGGAGTCGAACCTCCAACCTTTTGGTTAGCAGCCAAAAGTGTTAACTGTTTGGACCACCCAGGGACTCCAACAAATAATGACTGAGTATCTATTCTACACTATGCACAGGGATAGGCAACAGGGTTAAAGGTGAATAAGACACAGTCCCTGAGCAATGACAAAATTATGCCCAGAGTATTATTCGAGGAGGAGGGAAGGTACAGCCTGTGAGAATCAAAGCTTTCTGGAGATAGTGTGACTACATGTTCGATATATACAGCAAACACAAAGAGCACTGTTTTAAGTAGGGCTTCTTACTCTCTTCATAACTGCTTGTACTAGATCTCTTAAGGGTCTGAATTTCCTGGGAAAGCACTGACAGCCGATCGGACTGTGTGGGGGTTTCATCATCTTCTGGGTCCGGGGATTCCTGCATCATTTCTTCAATTTCTTCAATAACCTTCAAAAATATACACACCACTGTTAATCAACTATACAAAGGAAAAACGATCTGTCTGTAATGTGGCATTCACCTGAGGGAACCAGAAGAGAAGTGTACTAAATCCTCCATTAATCAACAGTGTGCAGGAGCAAGTCTTCTAAATAATCAAAATTTTGATCGTAAGAGTGAATGTGGTTTATCAGTTTTCAAAAAAAACTAACAATATACTAAACACAAAATTAAACAGAATATGATTTAACATGCCCACCATGATTCAGTCCCTACCAGATCCTACAGTGTCTGAGAAATAAATGGTGCTATAAACATACATAAAATTTACTTCCAACATTCCAGAACCAGATCATAAAGTTACAGTTAAAAGAAAGCAAAGAACAGAAAGTTTACCATATACCACATGCAAGCGCTCAATCGAAAACTATTTAACCAAACTGACATAAAATTTAGAAAATACAACAGTGTAAACAACTTATACATAAAGCAAGAAATTACCTTTACGACAGCAAAACTTTCCTTTAACAGCAGAAAAAGAATTTCATATATTAATTCAGTGACAGTTAAAGGGATATTTAAAAATTACATAAAATGTAGAAGCTTAAAGAGAAAAAAAATGCACAAAAGCAGGAAGTTTTCATAAACACATCTGCCTTTTAAGCAATAAGGAAATTTACTATGATACGCACTCTTGCTCAACTCCTAAACAGTATCTTGCCCTGTTTCAGAGTCTAAAAGTGGAGAAGGATATGGAACTCAGTGAAAATTTACAGGAGAGCCAGAAAAATTATTCAATAAATAGAAAATAGGACCTCAGAGTTAGGGGAAAAAACTATTAAAGAAAATACAATTAAATAAAGGAGTAAAATAACACAAGCATATTTAACTGTTTTATGAATCAGCAAGTTTAACAGGTAATACTTATCTGAGGGAAAAAAGTAAACCTGAAGCAGGCGGGATTATGTTAATTAGTGGGAAACCAAAAATCAAACCCCTTGCCATGGAGTCAATTCCGACTCACAGCAACCCTACAGGGCAGAAAAGAACTGCTCCAAAGGGCTTCCAAGGCTGTAATCTTTAGTGGAGCAGACTGCCACATCTTTCTTCCACAGAGCAATTAGCGGGTTTGAACTACCGACAGAGGCATAGCGAGGGTTAATGAGCACAAACGCAGGCCCCCCTCTTGTGCAGCTGACTTGCTCAGGCCGCCTTTCACATTTATGGTGCCTTAGAATGTCATTCCACGCCTCATCTGGTGTCCCCTTGGTCTTGCACCTGGGGGCAAATGCTCCCCTCTGCACCCCCCCTCCCTACGTCCCTGACCACTGACTTTCTGGTTAGTAGCCGAGCACTTAACCACTGTGCCACCAGGGCTCCTTAATGCGGGAAGATTTTCCAAAATAGGCATTGTTAAGTACAATGACACCCTGAGGGAAGCTGCAGAATCTGTCTCTCTAAGTCTTAAAAACAGGGATGGCTTATGGTGCTCCAGCAGATTGCTGAGGGGACAATGAACTCTCGGGTTCACTTTGCCTGGAATACACCTCAAGACACCGCTCTGACCTATTATTACCTTGCTTTTTGCACCACACTCTTTGCAGCCTAGAACAATCCAACCACAAATATGACTAAGAAGCACTCAAACGATACAGCGACAACACAGGGACATGTGGTGTTCTTCTTCCTGGTTTCTCTTTAATGTACTCTTCCCAACCTTGCCATAGTAAATGTCTTCACTGACCTTGCCATTGCAGCCTAAAAATACTGTGGTAGAATTCACAATCCGAGTGGCCATGGAACATTTTATTTCAGAAAGCAGTTCTTGCATCACACTGTGACACCCCAACAGAGGTGGGAAGAGTATTCAGAAAATGAGAAAGCTGACTCAACTAGTTCAAAATGAACACAGGGTTGACACTATTAGCGCATTCCAAAGGAATAATGTTCACTTATTTCTAGGGTACACAAACATGTACTTCTTTTTTTTTAAACTATTTTTTTGTAGTTTAAGTGAAAGTTTACAATTCAAGTTAGTCTCTCATACAAAAACTTACACATACATTGTTATGTGACCCTAATTGCTCTCCCTGTACTGTGAAAGCACACTCCTCCTTTCCATCCCTGATTTCCGGTGTCCATTCAACCAGCTCCTGACCGTCTCTGCCTTCTCATCTCACCTCTGGACAGAAGCTGCCCGTTTAGTCTCATGTATCTATTTGGGCTAAGAAGCACACTCTTCACAAGTATCATTTTATGTCCCACAGTCCAGTCCAATCTTTGTCTGAAGAGTTGGCCTTGGGAATTGTTTTCGTTCTGGGTTGACAGAGAGTCCGGGGGCCATGCTTTCCGGGGTTCCTCCAGTCTTAGACCATTAAGTCTGGTCTTTTTACTAGAATTTGAGTTCTGCACCCCACCCTTCCCCCACTCCATCAGGGACTCTCTCTTGTGTTCCCTGTCAGGGCAGTCATTAGTGGTAGCCGGGCACCATACTTCTAATAAATACTAATGACTTTTACCCAGGGTTTTATAGAAACTACATGATTTCTACACAGATATATTGTCATTGGCCCATGTTTAGCTAAATCTAAAGAAAGTAGGAAATCACAATATATTTTCTGATTTGTTTAAGCAACAAGCCTCCCTCAGTAACTTGCAGTATACTATTTAACAATGCCTATTTCAGAAAATCTTCTCAACTAACATAATCCCATCTGCTTCAGACAACATGTACTTTTTTTTTATGGAAGAGATAGCTGTTAAGCCTATAAACCATAAAATATAGGAAAAATAAGTAAATTCTCACAGCCCATAACCTATTCCACGCTAAGAGATCCTTTTTCAGCTCTGATTCCCTTTTCCTTTTGTTGAGGGGGGGGTCTCCCTTCTACCTGATCTGCAGTGAAGAGAGGCTCCTCGCTGACACAGGAGACAATGATTGAATGCATATCCAGTTGTTCTCGAAGTTCCTCATCATCTGATGTATCAAAGAACAAACTGTCACTGATCTAAAAACAAAAATACACACTGTTAAAAGCAGGCCATTCTGATCACAACAAAGTCAGTCTCTAGGAAAATGAGTCCGCGGAAGAAAGCATCTGACAAGAGCATTTCCTTGAAAGAGAACTATTACAGTCACTAAGTTACTCAGCTACGGACCAGGCCGTGTGTGAAGTGCTGTACATAGCTCATCACCAACAGAAACAAGAGGAACATAGATTAAACATAAAATTGTTAAGTTGCTGCATACATCCCCTATTGCCCAATATAGATAGGTACATAGCTGTTTTTTTCCAGGGAGGAAAGAGTGCTGTAAAAGCTGACTGAGAAGTAGGAAGAAATATGGTGTTCATTAGCAAGTTGTAGTGACAGGGAATTAAAGCAGATAGAGCGGGGAAGGAGTCCTGGCTGCACAGAGGTTAAGAGCTTAACTGCTAACGAAAGGCTGGCAGTTCGTAATCCACCAGCCGCTCCTTGGAAACCCTATGAAGGCAGTTTTCCTCTGTCCTATATGGTCGCTATGAGTCAGAATCAACTCAAAAGCAACAGCTTTGGTTTCTTTTGTTTGTTTTTATTTTAGAGGGGTGAAAGGCAAGTTTAGCAAAAAGAAAACCACACCTAAACACATCACAGTGAAACTGTAGAACAGTGGAGACTAAAATAAGATCTTAAAAGCCAGCAAGATAGAAAAGAGTGATTCCTCTGTAAAAAATAAATTTAATGAAATAAAGATATAAAAAGGCACGTTTAACAAAAAATGTCAGCTTTCAGTATGGATTAAACCTCAACATAAAGAAAATAAAAATCCTCACAACTGGACCAATAAGCAACATCATGTTAAATAGAGAAAATACTGAAGTTGTCAAGGATTTCATTTTACTTGGATCCACAATCAACACCCATGGAAGCAGCAGTCAAGAAATCAAATGACGTACTGCATCAGGAAAATCTGCCATAAAAGACCTCTTTAAAGTGTTAAAAAGTAAAGATGTTGAGGACTAAGGTGCATCTGACCCAAGTCATGGTGTTTCAATTGCCTCATATGCGTGTGAAAGCTGGGCAATGAATAAGGAAGACAGAAGAAGAATTGATGTCTTTGAATTATCAGGGTATTAGTGAAGAATACTGAATATACCATGGACTGCCAAAAGAACAAACAAATCTGTCTTGGAAGAAGTACAGCCACAGTGGTCCTCAGAAGCAAGGATGGCGAGACTTCGTCTCACATACCTTGGATACGTTATCAGGAGGGATCAGTCCCCGGAGAAGAACATCATGCTTGGTAAAGTAGAGGGTCAGCAAAAAAGGGGAAGACCCTCAATGAGATGGATTGACACAGTGGCTGCAACAACAGACTGAAGTATAACAACGATTGTGACCAGGCAGTGTTTCTTTCAGCTGTACATAGGGTCGCTGTGAATCAGAGGAACTGACTCCATGGCACCTAACAACAAGACAAACATTTCACTAACTGACATTAGGTACGAACCGTACCTAACTGTTCTGACTTACACGCAAATTCGACTTAAAGACAGACTTAGGAATGGAACTCATTCGTAATCTGGGGACTGCCTGTATATATGTACTATACCATTATACTCCTGGCAGCGTAATCACTTTGTTTAGTACAAGACACATTAGATACACAAGTTGCAGGGGGGAAACTGTTGGGTTCACTACATCTGGTTACACCCATTATGTCCCATTCTGCAATCGAGATTTCTGAACTCTATTATAACCTTACAGGACCATGGACATATATGACATCAGACATTGCCAAAATGGACATTATGCAGCACACACCTGTAGAAGAAAAAACGACCAGAAATAGTAGGAGTGTGGTTTCTTACCTAAACTGCAAAATATTTTCAAACCCAACAATACAGAAAGAAAGCTAGATAAAAGTCAATTATAGCTGCCATGATGCAATAACCTGAAAGGGTGGTTCATTCATGCAATAAATAGTTGCTGAGCACCTCCTATATGCCTAGTATATGTGTAAGCTGCCAGGGACACAAGAGTCAAGAAGTCACTGTTCTATTGTTCTTTCCCTCAAGGATCTCACATGCTCGTGTAGGGAAATTAAACAAGAAAACAGGTAATTTCAATGTATTGGCATAAGTAAGTACTCTAACAAGAGGAGCACCCAACCCAGATGGGGGTGGGAGAGAGCAGAGAAAGGGGTTTAATACACCTGTTAAACCCGCTGTCGTCTAATCGACTCCAACTCATAGTGACCCTACAAGACAGAGTAGAACTGTCCCATAGGGTTACCAAGGAGTGACTGGCAGATTCGAAGTGCCGACCTTTTGGTTAGCAGCTGAGCTCTTAACCACTCTGCCACCAGGGCTCCAGTTTACTACACAGTAGATATCAAAGCATGTTTCCTGGTTCATGTTACGCCAGAGCCTGTAACTAAAGGATGAGTAGGAGATAGCTAAGGGGAGGGAGTGGACATTCTAGTCGAAAATATAGCACGTAAAGTTGCCCATTGTGAGAAAGGGAGGAAACGCCAAGGGTACAAGGAAAATATGGAGCATTCATGGGTCTTCAAATATTTCATACAGTAAGAGAAGAAGTTTGGTGGATGGGGAAAAGAGAGTGGGTTGACTTGGGAGGGAACAGCAGGAACTCAGGACAATAATATCAGAGAAGAAAAATAGAAAAGAAAATAGGGAAGGGTGCTCTAAGTCAAAGGAAGATAGCATTTTAAAGAGAAATTAGTCAATAAATTTCAAATGCTATAGATAAATCAAATAAGAACTTTAAAAATAATGGTATCCTTGATTAAGCAGTTGTAATAGTATGGTGAAGGTGAAATAGAATGGGTCAAAAATTGAACAGAAGGTGGCAACACTTTCAACAAATGTGACTATGGAGGAGAAAGGCACTAGGATAATGGCTGACAGGGGCACAAGTAGGTAGGACTGAAGAAGGGTCTGGTTAAGATAGGAGAGATGCTTGAGACTACCTAACTGATGATGAAGGTAAAATGCTGGTAGTGAAGGAAAAGCTGAAGATAAAGGATAAAAAGAGGGGCTCAGTGATACAATGAAATCTTCCTATATAACAGGATGAATTAAGATGGACAGGCAGGGAGGGACACAGTTGATTACGGCTGAGATAGTCTGATGGCTTCTATTTTCTCAGCGAAGGAGAGGAGATCGTCCCCTGAGAAAAATGGTGAAGGTGATGGGGCAGAAGGTTTTAAGAGAACAGAGAAGGACTGCAACAGCCATTCTAGAGAAAGGTGGCCAAGGGAATACAGCATTATAGGCCAGCTAAGAACGCAGACCATGAATTCACAGTGGCATCAATCTAGAGTTGTATGATTTCCTCCGAAGGTATCCAGCAGCCTATGTTTTGGTGCAGAGAAGGCAGACAAATGGAATGATCCAGGGCTGGGATGTTGCTGGGCAGGTGTGAGAGAAGAAGAATGGGCAAGGGAATCAAGGATAATGGTGATGAACAGATAAAGTGATGGGTTATGATTTTAGACTGGAAAGAGAAAAATGACAAGAGGAGGGGCCTGATAAGTAGACAGAACAAGGGTCGACTTCTGGTTAAACAAGGTTCTGAAGACATGGATTTATCTTGTTCTCTCCAAAAATGCCATTAAAATAATTTAAAAAGTATAAATCCCCCAAGACAAAGGGAGTAAGAGGGCAGATGTCAGCAGAAGAAGGATATGTGCAATATTCTAGAGACCGGAGAGGAGATGAATGTATGCTAACTGACCTAGCCAAAAGCCAGGCCTGCCAAGGGAAGCCAACAAAAAGCAAGCAGAGACTCTCAAAAAAAAAAAAAAAAACCAAAGGGCAAAGAACTTGAGTACACATTTCACCAAAGAGGATATTCAAATGGCCAACAATAAGATACCAGCTCACTCCCACTAGAATGGCCAAGATAAAAACAGAAAAGTAACAAATATTGGTGAGGATGTGAGGAAATTGGGATCCTTATCCATTGCTGGTGGGAATGTAAAATGGTATAACCACTGTGGAAAACAGTATGGAAGTCCCTCAAAAAATTAAAAATAGAACTATCATATGACCCAGCAATTCCCATTCCTAAGCATATACCCAAGGGACTTAAAAGCCGTGACGCAAATAGCCGTATGAACACCAATATTCATTCCAGCACTATTCACAATAGCCAAAAGGTGGAAACTTAAATGGCCATCAACAAACGAAAGGATAAACAAAATACGGTACATACATACAAGGGAATACTACTCAGCCCCTGAAAGAGAAATGAAATCCTAATACATGCTATAACATGGATGAACCTCAAAGACATGCTGAGTGAAATAAGTCAATCACAAAAGGACAAATATTGTATGATCTCACATATATGAAACAACAAGAATATACAAATGTATAAAGACCAAAGTTTACTAGTGGTTACCAGGGGCAGGAAGGGGGAGGGTGGAGCCATTGTTTGGAAAGTAGTGAATTTCTGTTTATGTTGATGGGAAATCTGGCATTGATTAAGGGTAATGATTGCATAACATGATTAATGTAATTGGTATCACTAAGTTATACATGTCAAAAAAAATGCTGAATTGGCAATATTGTATTACATATTTTTTACAAAAAAAGAGAGAGAGAGCAGCTGCCGATACTGCTTATATACAACCAAACACCTCATGGGATTTATTTTCTTGGTTCAAAAGTTTAGGGCATGGTTTTGTGAGACATTCCAGTCAACTGGCCTAATACTGTTTTCAGTGCTTCTATTCTACCTCCTAGTTGGTTGTGTAGTGCCTGAGACCTTAAAAGCTTGCCAGCAGCCATCCAAAGTACAACAATTGATCACTATTTATCTGGAGCAGCAAAGGAACGAGAGTCAGGAATAGGAGAAGAAAGTGGAATGAGTGTCTAATTGCCTCCATCAACAACTGCCTCCTTAGCCAAGAGATCAAAAGCACTGGATGGTGCCTGGCTACGATTACGGAGACTATTTTGATCAAAGATTCCATAGAAGTATCCTGATCAAAGGGAGGAAAATGTGGAAGAGAATGTCAAATTCTCATGGAATTTTTGGTGCCACTGAGGCTGGATGACCCCCTCCCCAAACTACTGCCCAGAGGAAATCTTTAAACCTTAAACCTACACTATCCCCGGAAGTCATCTTTAAACCAAACAGTAGTTTAGCTTAATTAGTAAAGAACGTTTGCCTTCACATCCTACCAGATCCTTTGGGACACAGCAAAAGCAGTGCTCAGAGGTCAGCTTATAGCAATAAATGCAC
>NW_004443941.1:27596800-27611228 GCF_000243295.1 Trichechus manatus latirostris | reverse complement strand
ATTCCACCAGCATTTTTTAATGAGATGGAGAAACAAATCACCAAGTTCATATGGAAAGGGAAGAGGCCCCAAATAAAGTATTACTCCAGAACAACAACAAAGTGGGAGGCCTCACTCTACCTGATTTTAGAACCTCTTATACTGCCACGGTAGTCAAAACAGCCTGGTACTTGTTCAACAACAGATACGTAGACCGATGAACAGAATTGAGAATCCAGACAGAAATTCATCCACCTATGAGCAGCTGATATTTGACAAAGGCCCAAAGTCCATTAATTGGGGAAAAGACAGTGTCTTCAACAAATGGTGCTGACATAACTGGATATCCATGTGCAAAATACTGAAACAAGACCCATACCTCACACCAGGCACAAAAACTAACTCAAATGGATCAAAGACTTAAATATAAAATCAAAAACGATAAAGATCATGGAAGAAAAAATAGGGACAAAACTCGAAGCCATAATACACGGCATAAACACAATACGAACCATAAGTAACAATGCACAAGCACCAGAAGACAGACTAGATAAATGGGAGCTCCTAAAAATCAGACACTTATGTTCATCAAAAGACTTCACCAAATAAGTAAAAAGACAACCTACAGACTGGGAAAAAAATTTTGGCTACAACAAAACTGATTAGCATCTAATCTCTAAAATCTATAAGATCCTGCAAAACCTCAACGACAAAAAGACAAATAACCCTATTAAAAAATGGGCAAAGGATATGAACAGGCATTTTGCCAAAGAAGATATTCAGGCGGCAACAGACACATTAAGAAATGCTCATGATCATTAGCCATTAGAGAAATGCAGATCAAAACTACAATGAGATATCATCGCACCCCAAAAAGGCTAGCATTAATCCAAAAAACAAAATAATAAATGCTGGAGAGGCTGTGGAGAGACTGGAACACTCATACACTGTTGGTGGGAATGTAAGATGGTACAACCACTTTGGAAATCAATTTGGCGCTTCCTTAAAAAGCTAGAAATAGAAGTACCATACAATCCAGCTATCCCACTCCTTGGAATACATCCTAGAGAAATAAGAGCCGTCACACAAATAGATATATGCACACCCATGTTCACTGCAGCACTGTTCACAATAGGAAAAAGATGGAAACAACCTAGATGCCCATACTCAACGATAAAGAACAACCATGAAGCCGTGAAACATCCTATAACATGGAGGCAGCTGGAGGTCATTATGCTGAGTGAAAACAGTCACAGAAGGACAAATATTGTATAAGACCACTATTATAAGAACTCAAGAAAAGGTTTAAACACAGAAGAAAACATTCTTTGATGGTTACGAGGGTGGGAGGGAGGGTGAGGGTTATTTAGTAACTAGATAGTAGATGAGAATTATCTTAGGTGAAGGGAAAGACAGCATACACTACAGGGGAAGCCAGCACAACTGGACTAAACCAAAGCTAAGAAGTTTCCTGAATACAATCAAACACTTCAAAAGACAGAGTAACAGGGGTAGGGGTCTGGGGACCATGCTTTCAGGGGACATCTAGGTCATTTGGCATAACAAAGCTTATTAAGAAAACATTCTGCATCCTACTTTGGTAAGTGGCATCTGGGGTCTTAAAAGCTTGCAAGTGGCCATCTAAGATGCATCAATTGATCCCAACCACCTGGAGTAAAGGAGAATGAAGAACACCAAAGACACAAGGTAAGTATTAGCCCAAGAGACAGAAAGGGCCACATAAACCAGAGACTTCATCAGCCTGAGGCCAAAACTAGATGGTGCCCGGCTACTACCAATGACCGCCCTCAGAGGGAACACAACAGAGAGTCCCTGATGGAGCAGGAGAAAGATGGGGTGCAGAACTCAAATCCTAGTAAGAAGACCAGACTTAATGGTCTGACTGAGACTGGAGGAACCCCGGAAAGCAAGGCCCCTGGATTCTCTATTAGCCCAGAACTAAAACAATTTCCGAGGCCAACTCTTCAGACAGAGATTGGTCTGGACATAAAGTAATACTCGTGAGGAGTGTGTCTCTTAGCTCAAGTAGATACAAGGGATTAAACAGGCAGCTCCTGTCTGGAGGTGAGATGGGAAGGCAGAGAGGGTTAGGAGCTGGTTGAACAGACATGGGGAATCAGGGGTGGAAAGGAGGAGTGTGCTGTCGCAGTACTGGGAGAACAACGAGGGTCACAAAACAATGTATGTGTAAATTTTTATACAGGAAACTAACTTGAAATATAAACTTCATTTAAACTACAACAATAAAAAAAAATTTTAAATAAAAATAAAAAAAAAGAATGTTTGCCTTGAGTACTGTGCTCTTTTAAAGAACTATCTATATGGAATCAAACTGACAACAGCAATTTGAGTGGTTATATGAGAAGCTTAGGGGGTAGTGAGTTTACGTTAATGTTGGTGAAATAATTTGGAAAAGGATATGGAGAAGGATGACACAACTTGAAAAACGTAACCAGTGTCACTGAATTGTACATGTAGAAATTGTTGAATTAGTGTATGTTTTGTTGTATATATTTTCACCAAAAATATGTGTATGTATAATTCATAGTTTAAGTACACCAAACTGTTAACAGTGCTTACTATCTTCACTGAGGGGATAAAGGGCTCTTTTTGGTTCTTTGTTATACTTTCTAGTTATCTATGTTAATATGTATGCCTTTGTAATCATATGGAATCCCTGGGTGACACAAACTGCTAAGTGCTCAGCTAATCAAAAGGTTGGATGTTTGAATCCACCCAGAGGTGCCTTGGTCTACATCTGAAAGGTCACAACCACTGAAAGCCCTATGGAGCACAGTTCTGCTCTGACACACACGGGGCACCAAGAGTGGGAATTGACTCAGTGGCAACTGGTTTGGTTTGGTTTTGGTAATCATATAAGATTTTTATTTTAAAATAAAAATTTGCAATTCTAACAAGTTCCCGGGCGATGTTAACGCTGCTGGTTAGGTATCAATTCTGAGACCACCATGGAGCAGTGGTTCTCAAAATTTATTATACATAAGAATCACCTGGGGTTCTTGTTAAAATGTAGATGCTCATTCAGTATATTCGGGATACAAATGCAAATTCTCAGCAGGGGTTGGAATCGGAACGAATTAGCTCAAAGCCCTAGAATAAAGACATTTTCAGACATGCAAGTTCTCAAAGAATCTCTCTCTCATGCACCCTTTCTCAAAAACCTACTGCAGAATATGTCCACCAAAATGAGAACAAAAACCAAAGAGGAAGAAGACATGGGATCCACTACAAATGAAAGGTGAAGAGAATTCTTGCAACGGTAGTGAAAGGAAGATCCCAGAATGATTGCTGTGAAGTTAGAGTAGAAAGTAGCCAGTTCAGAGTAGAACTGCTATGGCACAGGGCATCAAGAAAGGCTAAGAGACAGCCCAGAAGAACTAGATGGTGCCTAGCTACCACCACCCACCACTTTGACAGGGAACACAACAGAGGGTCCCAGACAGAGCGGGAGAAAAATGTAGAATAAAATTCAAATTCAGAAAAAAAGACCTGACTCAATGGTCTGACAGAGACTAGAGGAACCCCCAAGAGTAAGGCCCCCAGACATCCTGCTAACTCAGGGCTGGGGCCACTCCCGAAATCCACCTTTCAGCCAAAGATTACACAGGCCTATAGAACAAACAATGGCATACTTGAGGAACGTGCTTCTTCAATCAAGTAGACCAAATAGGCAACACATACCCAGAAGCAGGGACAACAAGGCAGGAAGGGCCAGGAAAAGCTGGACAAATGGACACAGAGAATCTGGGGTGGAAAGGGGGAAAGTGCTGGCATATTGCGAGGATTGCAACCAATGTCACAGAACAATATGTGTATAAATTTTTGAACGAGAAATAAATTTACGCTGTTAAAAAAAAAAAGAAAGAAAGAAAGGCTAAGAAAAGGCAACTGATTGATAGATTACCTAGTTGTGTATTTCATTTACCAAAAATGAATTTTATGGCTCTGTTGAGGATGAATGGGTGAACTGATTATAAACTAAATAAACCACAAAAAAGGCCAATTATTACCCTAGGAAGGAAAACGTACAAGAGAGGAAATTTAACCATAATACACTAAAGTAGGTCACCTGTGAATACTTGAATAGTCAAAATAATGTAAATGATGAAGATTAACCAAATATTGTGATAAAATTATACTGGGAAAATGGGTAGGGGAAAGTTTTTGAGGATTATAGTATTGGCAGTTGGGGTGAGGACAGCTAAACCCTCACCCTCTTTGGTAGAAAGTAAATAGATAAAGTCTAAAATTAAAAATAAAATTAAATTAAATGGTATATGAGCATATAATCTACTAGAAGAAACAGCTGAAGTAGGTGATAGCGGTTGCCTCTGTTAAGCAGCAATCAAATAAATTGCCATCGAATCAATTCCAATTCATTGCGACCCTATGAGGGGCAAAGGACTGCTTTTTCATTTTACGTCCTATAGTTCCAGTTTACTTTTCAAGTTATGACAGTTACTCCTTTAATAATTTACTTTTACTAAGAAAAGAGTCAAGTGACTAGGATCTTGATGACAAGGAATATCTGACTTTGAGATTGTGAAGTGGAAAAAAGTGCCACAGTATGGTGATAAGAGCATGTGGATGATGTGAAGTAGACCTAACAGTTATCCTCATTGATCTCTAAACTCTTTTACGCTGTAGCTTGAGAACCATAGCTTTATTTTTCCCTTTCTGACCTATAAATAGACTTTTAAAACTATTCTTAAGGAAGATGCTATTGTCTTCTTCTTGTTTCTACTCTTGAAGATATAAAGATGCATAAGGCGCAAGGTCCCTGTCCTTGAAGCGATGCCTGATAGAAGGGAAGAAGATGACACAGAAGATGCTCCTAAGCCAAAATGATTTAGAAGAATTCATTCACATGGGCACATTCAAGAACAGCAGTGGATTTGGAATAGGTTTCCAGCGACTGCCAAAACACATGGATGATAACAATAAGCCATCAGAAAAAACTTCCATGACAACAGAAACAGTGATCCTAGATCACCTGTCCAGAGAGGGAGCCAAGCCCATTCCCCACAGAGATGGCATATGCTAAGGGTTAGAATCCCTTTCAGGCTTAGAAAACTAACCTTGGCTGTCCTCGGTAACATTATTCACTCTCCCATTAGGCAAAAATGTGCCTATATAACTGCCAAGCATGCCCATCACCCCTTCCTGTGCCAAAGTTAGATACAGAGCTGGTGGTGCTGCTTCCCTGTAGGAAACTGAAGATGCATCCAATGGAAAAAATGTGCCCACATAAGAATTTGGAATGTGCCAGCTGCCATACTCTAGAACAGACCCATGAAGTTTAGAAGTGCGCCATTCACAACTTCAATGAAAGAAAAATAGAAAACTGAAATCTAGCAAGCTTAAATTTTCTGAATGTTTTTCTCATCTTTATGCAAAAAAAAAAACCTCCTTTTGTCAAGGAAAAAACTTCCTATATACCCTATTTTATAACTGGAATAATCCAAAGAATTCTTCCAAAGGTAAATTTTCATATTTCAGTCATGGAAAGACTAGAGGACCTCAGTGGGCCAAGGGTAAAAAAATTTCCCAGAAAAATATATAGACTATCTATTTAAATACAAACTAACAGAATAATGTAGCTGCTTCTTACATAGTCCTTACTGCCCATTTGTTCTTTATGAACTTAATTGTGCTAGTCCTTCCTGAGGAAGAGAGTTCTAATTTCAGTTCCATTCATTCATCACCTGATAGTTATGTCACAATATATAATCACTTTAATCTGCTGAGTTTTTCCAGATAAGACTTTTACAATAGTGCTAGTACTAATAAGTCATTACAAATTACAACCCTTGGAGCCCTGGTGGCACAACGATTAAGTGCTCACTGCTAACCAAAAGGTTGGCAGTTCGAACCCACCCAGCAGGAGAAAGGCCTGATGATCTGCTCCCGTAAAGATTACAGCCAAGAAAACCCTGTGGGAAAGTTTTACTCTGCACATGGGGTCACTACAAGTCAGAATCAACTCTACCCTTGGCTATACCATTGCTCTGGCTTGGAAAATAACATTCAAAAGGCAAAAAGAAAGAATGACTTCCCAAGATACAATCTAACAACAATACAAGATGATGTACATTTTACTCAAAGAGACTAGAATGTCCTATTCATGCTGCTAATTTACTTCTCTTGGAAACTGTGAAAGTATCCCTAATGTATTTTTTAGTACCTCAAACAAAAAAGGACTCACTGACTGGCTAGTGTGGATTCAGCACTATGTTAAATAATGTAGAAAATGTTTTTAAAAAACTCTGAGCTTACAGTCTCACTGATGAGGCCATTCATTGGGTCATTCAACAAACTGTCAGTATGTGCCAAGCACAGTGGTAGTTACTAAAAAGACAAATACAAAGCTACCTATTGGGATGTCACAATCTACTGACAGACCTAGAAACAGACCCAGTTAGTAAGAGAAGGCAGCAATGATTTTAAAGACATGACAAAGTGCTGTGGGAGCCCCAGGACCAGCACACAAGTGACAACTGGGTTGAATTCTGTGGGACCCATAACAAGGCCCTGAAGAGTTCACCACCTCACAAGCATAACTGATTCCCACAGAGAGAAGTACATTTTCCTCCCCTGCAGGAACTGAGGCCATGGCTAAATGCCCATCTGTCAGAGACGCTATAGATGGGGATCCCCCGAGTCAGAGGTTGGATTAAGTGTCCTTTAAAGTCCCTTCCAACTCTAAAACTGTATAATTCCATGAGATCAACAGAGGCTAAAACAGTAATAGGAAGCTTCAAAGAAGGGAAACTTGTACTAAGCCCAAAAACATTAGCAAGGATCTAAATAAGCAGAAGGGAGAGTGTAAAATACTTCATTTTGTTCCTTGTTGCTAAATGTATGCCAGGTCAGTCTGCAAAACAGCTTTACAGGGTGAATAACTCAAACAAGCAGCAAGAATTCTACAGCTACCAGAATACTGGAAAATATATTAAGAATTCTAGCTTTTACGAGAAAATAATAGGTAGGAGGCTTTCCTGAGTCACATATTTAAGAAAATCATTTTCATGACCTATACTATTTAAAATACTGACAGTTCTACTGCATTGTACTCCCAATAATCACACAATTACATTTAACAAAATATAGAGCATGCCAAAAGAAAGATCATTGTTATTTAATAAGGAACTTAAATAGGCCCTGAAATTGTAATCTGGCTACGTTTCCTATGAGCTTTAAAATAAACATAACACTGTGATTTTCCATTTAAAGTAATTCTCTTCTCTTTTCTCACCCCCACTCCAACTGTCCCAACACCTGTGCTCACACTTCTTACTCAGGCATCTTCACTTTACAATACCACAACAGAAACAGTAGCCTGAAACAGGATAGGTTGGTAGCCTTTAAGAACTGACATGTCTTTTAAAGGTTCCCCAATATTCACAGGAACACATCATTTTCTGACAACATGTCAGGTCCAGCAAGCCACTAAACTCAAAGCTAACTCTGCACTGATATTCCAGCACCTCAACATATTAAAACAAAGGCTAGGATTCTCACTGACTGTTCTCAGCACATCAAAATGGTGTTATTCAAGCTGGAAAAAAATGCTGATGGGTGCTGGTCATACAGAAGTGATAGAAATTTAGCTAAACATTCACAAGTGAGCGTGCTGGGGAAGAACTGGAGGAATGTACTAGCAAGCTGACAGTAGCAGAGCCAAAATGACAATACAGGACCCCTCCAATTTCCATAAGCTTGGAAATAAGAGGCAACGCAATGAATTTGTGTTAAACAGAAATGCTACTGTTTTAGTTCCATTCTCAGAATCAGTGGTTCAGAAACTACTGGTCCAACTTACCCCTTTTTCTGAGAGGTTCAGAGTAAGCAAGTGTAAGGTTCTGGTATGGGATGACTTCCAGTCCACAGGCATTACATTTCCATAATTATCTGTCAGGGCATTCCAAATCCTCAAAAAGAAGAAAACCACCATCAACGAAAGTTAACATTCCATATGTCTTTTATTAAACAAATATCTATTACTACAGTGGAAGAGGAGTCTCTGGGTGGCACAAAAGGTTAACACGTTCGTCAGCTAACCAAAAGGCTGGAGATTTGAATCCACTCTGAGGCTCCTCAGAAGAAAGGCCTGGTAATCTACTTTGGAGAAAATCAGCCACTGAAAGAAAGCCCTGTGGAGCACAGTCCTACTCTGACACACATGGGGTCATCACGAGTAGGAGCTGACGCAACAGCAACTAGTTTCACAGTGGAAGAAGAAAGAACACCGAATATGAAAGAAGAAAAACAGAAGGCACATGGTTTCTCAGAAAAACATCAACAAAGTAGAGCATACTAAACAAAACTAAATCAAAACCATATAATTGAGCTGAAGTCCTCAAGGAAGGTAGTGTAGAAAACTCCCAAAGTCAGTATGTGCCCAGCTCCTAGATGTTTACAAAGTATTACTACTGACGATAATAGCTAACACTTCAACTGTACTATGTGCCAGACACTGTTCTAAGCAATTTACATATATTAATTCACTTAATCTTTAAAAACAACACTATGCAGTAGGATCTATTATTACCTCTGTTTTATGGATGAGGCAATCAAGGCACAGAGGTTAAGTAATGTTTCCAGGCCATACAGGTAGCAACCACACCGTACTTTACACTTTTTTTTCCTAAAACTTCCAAACATATTAAAAAAACCATCAAGTCGATTCAGACTCATAGCAACCCTATAGGACAGAGAAGAACTGCCACAGGGTTTCCAAGGCTGTAATCTTTACAGAAGCCAACTGCCACATCTTTCTCCCACTGAGTGCTTGGTGGGTGCAAACCACTAAGCTTTCAGTTAGCAGCCAAATGCTTAACTACTGCGCCACCAGGGCTCCTTCCAAACATATAGTGTCTCATAAAAGTCAATAATCTCTCTCTAACCAAAGATTTGTTATACTTTCATGGAGAGAAGTATCTCTATTCAGGTTCAACGTGAGTGGAGACAGGGATTTTAAATCTAATTTGAAATATAATAAACTAACAACTAAGACAGAGAGGAAATGAAAGGAGAAAGAGGCAGAGTTTGCAATGAAATGAGCACAGGCAATACCCTCTGCAACTAACCTACCTTATTATCAAATAGCATTCTGAGGAGGCAATAAGGTAAAATGAAAACGGCACTTGATTGAGATTCAGGAAACAAAGACTCTTGTCTCTATTCTTCCGCAAACAAATAATCTTCGGACAAGTCCCTTAACCTTTCTAGGTATCAGCCACCCTTCTATAAAACAAGAGGCTTGGACAAAAATAGCAGACATTCCCTCAAGCTCTATTATTCTAAGTATTAATTCAAACGAGTTACACTGAGTAAAGTCTCAAACACACCAGATGTGGACAGCAAACTCCAATTTCATAACTGAAATTCAGGTTTCAGTTGTAAAGTAATAATCAGCATAATAAAACATGAAGTTGTATAAAAAAACAGAGATCAGAGATAAAAAAGAGACGAATTTAACTGGGCAAGAAAAATTAAACACTACACATAAAAGCTACTTAAAGCCTGTTGTTGTTAGGTGCCGTCGAGTAGGTTCCAACTCATGGTAACCCTAAGTACAACAGAACAAAACACTGCCTGGTCCTGCACCAGCCTCACGATCACTGTTATGCTTGAGCTCATCATCACAGCCACTGTGTCAACCCAGCTCGTTAAGGGTCTTCCTCTTTTTCGCTGACCCCCTACACTACCAAGCATGATGCCCTCCTCCAGAGACTGGTACCTTCTGATTACATGTCCAAAGACTGTGAGACAAAGTCTTGCCATCCTCACTTCTAAGGAGCTTTCTGGCTATACTTCTTCCAAGACAGATTTGTCTCCTCTTTTGGCAGTCCATGGTATACTCAATATTCTTTGCCAACACCATAATTTAACAGCTAGAGGTATACAAACAGATGTCATAAGGAAAAAAAAAAAAAAACTGAAAATTATAGTAGGTATCCAATTGTGCATAGTCCCTGGGCAACACAAATGATTAAGTGCTAGACTACTAACTGAAAGGCTGGCTGTTCAAACCCACCCAGAGGTGCCTCAGAAGACAGGCCTGGCAATCTGCTTTAAAAGGTCTCAGCCATGAAAACCCTATGGAGCACAGTTCTACTCTGTACACACGGGGTCACTATGAGTCGGAATCAACCTGACAGCAACTAATATCAACAATTGTGAATAAGCAATTCAATAATTGGTTGGGTTTTTTCCAAGTATGTAAGCGACTGGGATACAAATACAATACCACAGGCACATAAAAATAAGAATGCAAGATTTAAAAACAGTGAGGCAACACACTTGATTTAATGAATAGGGATGTAGTGGTAAAGAGAAGAAGCAATGGGACCACAACTGTCAAATCATAAAATCCCAAAATGATGTTTGCCTTTGGAATGCACGTTCAGCCTCACTAAAAACGTCAACTCAAGAAGCTCTAGAAAACTGGCTCACTGACCCAGCAAATCCTCATTTGCACGGTTCATTTCTATTCTCCTCTCTGTTGGAATCAGATCTCCTCAACATGCCAGAATAAGAGGCGAGGCCTCTGGATTGCTAACTTTGCTGGGTTTCTGGCCCACACCTACCTGGCTGAAAGATTTTCACATACTGAAAAACTGACTGCATATCTAACCTGGTCAGGAAAGTCAGTAGGATAGTCTAGCAGGTGAAAACAGTCCATAGTTTCTGGGTTTTGTTTTGTCTGCTTGCCTGCTTCTTCTTAAATGAGACTATAAGAAAACGACAAGTGGAATGGAATACTTCACCTAGAAGGGATTGTGGGTGAATCTGATCTTCTAAGAAAATAAAGGACAATTAATAGTCCTCTAATCCACCAGCCATTCCTTGGAAACCCTATGGGGCAGTTATATTCTGTCCTATATGGTCGCTATGAGTCTGAATAGACTCAGTGGCAATGGGTTTTGGTTTTTATCTCCACCAAGGCCAAAACAAGTGCAACTGGAAGGACACAGGGCCAACTTAACAGAAAATTTTTAGAATTCTCCAATCAAGACATATGAACTGCCTTCATGCTTATCATGTACGTATTACAACCAATCATAAACAATAGCTCTAGGGAGGTCAAAGTCTGACTACAATAAATTCTGCAGACACCCTTCTAAAGTCCAGTCTCAGTAGATAAGTACATTCCTTATCTAACCAAAACTAAAACTGGGACTCAGAACAGTTAAATAAAGTGCCCTGTTCTTGTTGTTAGGTGCCATCCAGTGGATTTTGACTCATATTGAGCCCATAGAGCTTTCTTGGCTGTAATCTTTATGGAAGCAGATAGCCAAGTATTACTCCTGTGGAGCCGCTAGGTCGACCTTTCAGTTAGCAGCCCAGTGCTTAACCATTGACTCAGAGGGGCTCCTTAAAGTGCCCTAGGGCAAGGCAATATCTGAGAAAAAGAATTCTAACTCTCTAGTGAAGGGAGCGGGAGTGGGCTCTATCAAACAGATTAATGCACTGGAAAGGGGATAATGACCAAGGGGACAATGACCCTTGTGACCAGCCCCAGGCCTGAACAGAGAAAAAGAAATTTCTTATGTATCAAACCAAGGGGCATGCATTACCACGAACATACCTACTAAAAACTATTTTCGAACATAACAAAATATTTTAAGTTTCACATCAATCTATGATTTAAACAAAGGCTTAAAATAGACTGCTTTCCAGACAGTACTTATGAAGCAAAAACAGGAACCCTTAATTGTCTATATACAAACCACTGATCTATTTTGAGTATGTAACTCTTGATACGTAATAAATATAATTTTAAAATCCAGAATATGTCATGAGTTCTAGTGTTTTAGAGTAGGTACATCTACATATATATATAGCTATTTTCTCTTTGGGACCAGATTTCAAAATTGTCATCTTTGTTGCTGACTGCACGCATATTTGTGTGTATAAAATCCAGTCATAAACTTTTGCCTCCTCTGCACCTGGGCAGAACACTGTAAAGAGGTATCAATAAAAAGATATGGTTTTAGCAAAACGGTAAGAGAATAAAAAGATCAGTGGTTGCCAGGGGCTCATGGGGAAGGGAGGAGAGATGAATAGGTGGAGCACAGGGCATTTTTAGGGCAGTGAAACCATTCTTCATGATACTGTAATGATGACACATGACATTATGCATTTGTCAAAGACCACAGGGCTGTACAATGCAAAGAGTGAACCCTAATGTAAACTAAATGAAATGCTGCCTAGTCCTGCTCCATCCCCATGATGGGTTGCAGATCAGACTGTTGTGATTCATAGGGTTTTCACTGGCTGTTTGGAAATAGATAACCAGGCCTTTCTTCCTAGTTTGTGTTAGTCTGGAAGCTCCACTGAAACCTGTTCAGCATCATAGCAACACCCAAGCCTCCACTGGCAGATGGGTGGTAGCTCCACATGAGGTGCCCTGGCTGGGAATCAAACCGGAGTCTCTGGCATGGAAGGTGAGATTTCTACCACTGAAACACCACTGACTCAGTTAATAATAATGTATCAACGTTGTCTCATCAATTTTAACCACCTACCGCCAGAATGCAAGATATAAATAAAAGTGTACCTGGGGGAGAAAGGGTATATTTGAACTCTGTACTTTCTGCATAAGGATCCCTGGTGGTGCAAATGGTTAAGTGCTTGGCTGCTAACCAAAGTTTGGAGGTTCCAAGGGTGGGAGAAAGACCTGGCAATCTGCTCCTAGAAAACTCTATGCGGACAGTTCCACTTTGTCACATGGGATCACTATAGGTTGAGATCTATCTGACAGCACCTAACAACATTCTGCATAATCTTTCTGTAAACCTAAAACTGCTCTAAAAATTCAAGTGTATTAAAAAAAAAAAAAAGATATGGTCTCCAAGCACAGCAGGGCCATACACTGTTTAGCACTGTTTACAGGCCCCCATTTCCAACTGTTCTTAAGTTCCCTACCTCATCCCTGGTCTATCTCTTGATTCACAGAGCAAACAGAGGCCATAAAGCTGGAAGTGCCTTTCTGTGCCATAGATCCCTCTCTCTCAAGAAGAATGTCTTCCCTTATCTTCAATCTCTCCACCCCACCAATGCTCTGAAAACCATCCCTACCCATGTCCTGGCTCCATTAATTTTACCTTCAGCCTCTCCAGTAGCTCCTCTCCCCTATGTATATACAACATGCTAGTTCCCTCGCTCTCACCTTTGACCATCTCCTGAGGTAAAACGCTGCTTTGTAATTACAACTCTTACTCAACCACAT
Source organism: Trichechus manatus latirostris (assembly GCF_000243295.1). Classification (NCBI taxonomy): domain Eukaryota; kingdom Metazoa; phylum Chordata; class Mammalia; order Sirenia; family Trichechidae; genus Trichechus; species Trichechus manatus. The sequence continues at coordinate 27,597,970 of NW_004443941.1, read as the reverse complement.
CATAATTGGGGGTCAGGGTGGTTAAATAAAGTGCTCCAGGAGCTCCGCTCTTGCCTCCTTCCCCAACTCTCATAAATCACTGTGAATTTATCTTTGCACTTAGGTGGTTCTGTCCATTGCTTATGCATTGGTCTCCCCACCACACTGCGACATCCTTGCCATTAATAACCAGAGCCCTTCCTTTTAGCCTCTGCGGCAGCTTGCACTCTGCCTGGGCACTCTGCAGGGCCCTATAAATACCTGTAGCATAAATGCTGCTTCATGTTAGTACTTTTAAACGTGGGATATCATCAACCCAGAACGCCAGACTTTTCTTCATCTGCCAGACAAACTCCTGCACACCCCTCAGATCCAGTTTTCACCGCTCTTTCTCTATGAAGGCTTTCCTGACTCCCCCACACATCTTTTAAATCGCCCATATTTTGCACATATATCCATTACAGCACTTATCACACCACACAAATCATTTGTTTTCAAATCAATTTTTCATCCTAGGCTGTGTCCTGCTTTAGAGCGATAATGTCCAGTCATCTTGTATTCCTAGTGCGAGGCAGTGTCTGGCACTTTGCAAGAGCTTAATAACTGCTAGTTGACCGAATGAATGGCGACACACGTGCCCGAGGAGGGGCGGTCTCTCACTACGGGATTGGTACAAGGAGGTTCCCTCTAAACGAAACACCAGTCTCCTTTCTATGAAGGAGGGGACGGAGGGGGCACTGGTGGAGCTTCGAGGGGGCGTGGAAGGCGGGGAGCTGCGATCTGATCTCCTAGCTTGCGGGGGGCGGCAGAGGCCGAACGCCCGGAGGAAGCAGGAGGAAGAACCGGGGGCGGGGACTCCCGGTCAACAGATTGCGAAGGGGGTGGGGGGAGGAGCCTGCGCCGAAGTCCAGCCGAGGCTGCGGACAGGGCGGCGGGGGAGAGAGGGGAGGGAAGGACTGCACTCACTCGTCCCCCTGCAGGAGGCTGCGCTCCGTGATGGGCCGCACGGCCGCCCTTGGGGGCTCGGCGCCCGCGCCCGACGGCCGGAAACACAGGCTCAGCTTCTCCTCCAAGCTGCGGGCCAGCGCTGGGAGGCCGACGACTGCCCCGCCCGCCCCTGCCCCGGTCTCGGGGCTCGCGTTACAGTTCTCGTCCTGGAGGCTCTGGGCCGGCTCCTGGAACTCATAGAAA
>NW_004443941.1:27580015-27596628 GCF_000243295.1 Trichechus manatus latirostris | reverse complement strand
CTGGTCCCGCCCCTCCCAGCCCAGCCCCGTCCTGACCGGCCCTGCCCCTCCCTCTCTGGTCGCGACCGGCCCCGCCTCGCCGCGGCCGGCCACGCCTCCTAACGCCGTGTCCTCCTCATGCCCCTTCCTCCTGTCGCCTGGAGGACGGTCCCAGGCGGCCCAGTCTCTGGTCTTCCCTTTCCCTCAGTCTTGTCGGAGTTGACAGCTGGTCCCATGGAAAGGACAACCTTTACTGCGTTGACTTACTGTTTGTCATTTTGAAATATCTTCCTTCTTAGTTCCCTAACTGGGAACTTGGCCCAAATGTGTGCAAAATAAAAGATTCTTTTAAATTTATGCGAGTGTCATATTGGAGCCTCGATAGTGCAATCAACTGCTAACATAAGGGTTGGCAGTTCAACCCAACCGGCGGCTCTGGAACAAAGTCCTAGAGATCTGCTTCTGTAAAGATTACAGCCAAGAAAAGCGTATGGAGCAGTTCTACTCTGTAATACTCTGAGTTGCCATGAATTGGAATCTACTGGATGAAAGTATGGGCGAGTGTCAAATTACACCCTGAGGCATTTCCCTAGAGTAGTGTTGTTGTTAGTTGTCATTAGTGGTCTCCAACTCGCGGCATCTTACATGTAACGGAACTAAACATTGCTGTCCCTCAGTCATCTTCATGATCCTTGGTATGTTTGAGTCTTTTGTTGCAGCTCTTATGTCAATCCATCTCATCAAGGCTCCCTAGAGTAACCTCGCGTTACCTCAGTCACAACCTGCCGTATGCAGATGGCACAACATTGCTTGCTGAAAACAAGATCAAAGACTGCTGCAGCCTTCAGTATGGATTACACCTCAACACAAAGAAAACAAAAATCCTCACAACTGCACCAACAAGCAACATCATGATAGAGAAAACATTGAAGTTGTCAAGGATTTCATTTTACTTGGATCACAATCAGCGCCCACGGAAGCAGCAGCCAAGACATCAAATGACATATTGCATTGGGCAAACCTGCTGCAAAAGACCTTTTTAAAGTGTTGAAAAGCAAAGATGTTACCTTGAGGACTAAGGTGCACCTGACCGGAGCCATGGTATTTTCAGCCGCCTCATATGCATGTGAAAGCTGGTCAATGAATGAGGAAGACTGAAGAATTGATGCCTTTGAATTATGGTGCTGGTGAAGAATATTAAATATACCATGGACTGCCAGAAGAACGAAAAAAATCTGTCTTGGAATAAGTACGGCCTTAGAAGCAAGGTGTCTCACATACTTTGGGCATGTTATTAGGAGGGACCAGTCACTAGAGAAAGATATCATGCTTCGTAGTATAGAGGGTTAACGAAAAAGAGGAAGACCCTCAAAGAGATAGATTGACACAGTGGCTGCAACACTGAGCTCAAACATAGCAATGATTGTGAGGGTGGTGCAGGACAAGGCAGTGTTTCATTCTGTTGTACAGAGGGTTGCTATGAGTCTGAAGCGACCAACAACATACCAACAACAGAGTCATCTGCTCCTTTTATTACATTCCAACCAGAATAACAGCCAGAGTCTCCAGGAAATGCTTAAGTGGTGCAAAATTCATTCCACAAATATTTTACATCTCCCATGTGCACAGCACATGCTACATCCTGTGGAACATATAAAGACTGATAATTATGTGAGTTAATGTTTGCAAAGCAGTTAGAACAGTGCCTTACACTTAGTAAGCGCTGCAAATACATGAGACGCCCTACAAGGGGCTTATGATGTAGTGGGTGAGATAAGACTCACAGGAGGAAATCACGTATATAAAAAATTAGTATGATTTTAAGGTGACCTGATTATATAGAAGCAATGAATGCTTAAGAGTTAATAAGAGTGATATCTTTGGACTGGAGTAACTAAACACTTCATTTATGAGGTGAACCGTAGCTGGGCCGTGAAAGGGGAAGTATTTTAGAAAAATAAATCTTAAATTAGAATTGGAAAATAAGATTTTTCCCAGTACATTTTGTCCGTCTCTTGGAAACCCATCCTCAAGAATATGTGTTAATCCCAAAATTTTCTTATCTCCTATTTCAATTAATGTTATCTCTTGTCCCGTGTTAAACACTTCTGTGATTGAGCCTAAGAAACTGTTGATAATTACAGACAAGATTGTTCCCTATTTCCTCTGAAACCTTAAAGGGAGCAAATCCTGAGCTCTGCTTGGCCAAGAGTTAGAACTAATTAACCCAAATCCATTGCAAATCCTGAGCTCTGCTTGGCCAAGAGTTAGAACTAATTAACCCAAATCCATTGCTGTCAAGTGGATTCTGACTCATAGTGACCCTGTAGGACACAGTAGAACTGCCCCACAGGGTTTCCAAGACTGTAAATCCTTTCTCCCACACCGGGCTGGTGGGTTTCGACCGCCAACCTTTTGGTTAGCAGCCAAACTTTCAACCACGGCCCCCCTAGGGCTCCTTAGAATTAATTAGTCATCAGTTAATAGCTTTTGAGTTGATGAGAAAACATTCTGGTTTAGCTGACATTTACCTATCTGAACATTACTCAAAGTGATACTCTAAACCTACCAAACAGCTATTTTTCTCTAGGTATGTAGCCACACACAAAGTTATGAGAATATTGAGCTGAACTCAGACTCTCCAAACTGTGTATATAGCTAAGGCAAAATTGTTTTTTGTTTTTTCTTCTTGAGTTGTATCTCCATTTACCTGTGTGGTCTGTTTGTATGTGTGAGTGGAAATGAAATTTACTTACTCTGAGAACCCAAATGTAGCACTGTCAAACTTTTCATGTGCTTGGAAATAAACTTCCACTGGGTTACGGTCTCAGAATTTTATTTTAGTCAAATTTTCCACACAGGATGCTTTTTACTTTTAATTATGTGTAAATTACCTTGTGTCACCCTAGATGCTTTGAATTGCAAAAACAAGATTTGAATCTCTTCTTAATCAATTTATTTTTGCATACCCATAGTAAAGTTGGCACTCAACACAATCTGTAAAAATGCTCCAACAAAATGTGTCATCAAGAAAACTGATTATATGTGTCTGTGGTTTTTTCCACTTCATGAGGACAGAGCAATGAGAATAGAAAGAAACTATAGTAGGGAATAAAATGTTGATTTGTGCTTTTGTAGATTGTAAATAGTCACTGTAACACAAAAGAGTAACAGCAGAAAACAGTTTAAATGGTGGATAATTGTAACCAGGTAAAATTGTGAAGCAAAAGTATTTGTCTTCAATGCCTTCCACATACCTGTCTCCCCATGTGATAACTGATGACTACCAGTTGCTCCAGCCTTCCAAAACAGCCAACAGGACACTGGGTTCCACCCAGGCTGTGGCCCCCAGTGCCTATGCCCACCCTTTTCTTTAGCTTGTTTGGTACCTGACTCAGGCTGCTCTTTTAGAGAATCCAGTTCCCAGTTACCATCCCCTACACCCTTTTACTTCATATTTCCTGACAACAATCTTAGTCCACTTCCCAGCAACCCTCTTTGCCACCTGCTGAATTCTAGCTTCCCAACATTGCTACATGGATGTCAGAAGAGATTCTGAAACTGCTCTTGAACATGAAGTAGCTAAAGTGAAAGGAAGAAGCGATGAAGTAAAAGAGCAGAACAGAAGATTTCAAAAGGCGGCTCAAGAAGACAAAGTAAAGTATTATAATGAAATGTGCAAAGACCTGGAGTTAGAAAACAAAAAGGGAAGAACACGCTTGGAATTTCTTAAGCTGAAAGAACTGAAAAAAAATTCAAGCCTCAAGTTACAGGGAAAATACTGAACAATGCAGGAAGCATCAAAAGAATATGGAACAAATACACAGTGTCACTGTACCAAAAACAATTGGTCAACATTCAAACATTTCAGGACGTAATATATGATCAAGAACCTATGGTACTGAAAGAATTCCAAGCTGCACTGAAGGGAATGATGAAAAACAAGTCCCCAGGAATTGATAGAATATCCACTGAGGTGTTTCAATAAAGGGATGCAGCGCTAGAAGTGCTCACTCATCTATGCCATGAAATTTGGAAGACCGCTTCCTGGCCAACTGACTGGAAGAGATCCATATTTGTGCCCATTCCAAAGAAAGGTGATCCAACAGAATGCAGAAATTATTGAACAATATCATTAATATCACACACAAGTAAAGTTTTGCTGAAGATCATTTAAAAGCAGTTGCAGCAGTACAATGACAGGGAACTGCCAGAAGTTCAGGCAGGATTCAGAAGAAGATGTGGAATAAAGGATATCAATCCTGATGTCAGATGGATCTTGACTGAAAGCAGAGAATACTAGAAAGATGTTTACCTGTGTTTTACTGGCTATGCAAAGGCATTCAACTGCGTGGATCATAACAAATTATGGATAACATTGTGAAGAATGGTAATTCCAGAACACTTAGTTGTGCCCATGAGGAACATGTACATAGACAAAGAGGCAGTCACTCGAACAGAAAAAGGGGCTACTTCACTGTTTAAAGTCAGGAAAGGTGTGTGTCAGGGTTGTATCCTTTCACCATGCTTATTCAGTCTGTATGCTGAGCAAATAATCCAAGAAGCTGGACTATATGGAGAAGAACGAGGCATCAGGATTGGTGGAAGACTCATTAACAACCTGTGATATGCAGATGACACAACCTTGCTTACTGAAAGGGAAGAGGATTTGAAGCACTTACTGATGAGGATCAAAGACTACAGCCTTCAGTATGGATTGTATCTCAACATAAAGAAAACAAAAGTCCTCACAACTGGCCCAATAAGCAACATCATGATAAATGGAGAAAAGACTGAAGTTGTCAAGGCTTTTGTTTTACTTGGATCTACAATCAACACCCGTGGAAGCAGCAGTCAAGAAATCAGGCAATGTATTGCACTGGGCAAATCTGGTGCAAAAGACTCTTTGAAATATTCAAAAGCAAAGATGTCACTTTGAGGGCTAAGGTGCGCCTGACCAAAGCATGGTATTTTCAACCACCTCATATCCATGCGAAAGCTGGACAATGAATAAGGAAGAGGGAAGAAGAATTGATGCATTTGAATTATGGTGGTGGTGAAGAATACTGAATATACCATGGACTGCCAGAAGAACAAACAAATCTGTCTTGGAAGAAGTACAGCTAGAATATTCCTTAGAATGGAGGATGGCAAGACTTTGTCTCGTGTACTTTGGACATGCTATCAGGAGGGAACAGTCCCTGGAGAAAGATATCATGCTTGGTAAAGTAGAGGGTCAGACAAAAAGGGGAAGACCCTCAACAAGATGGACTGACACAGCACAGTGGCTGCAACAATGGGCTCAAGCATAATAACAATTGTGAGAATGGTGCAGGACAGCTGTGTTTCGTTCTGCTGTACATCAGGCTGCTATGGTTGGGAACCAACTCGACGGCACAGAACAACAACAACAAACATTGCCATATATCTGGCAAAACCACAGACTTTCTGCCAGTCTCATGTTTAGATCAGTCCATCATCTCCCAAAGGCTTCTGATTAACAAGAGAACAAGGGGTTCTCCCACTTTGTTATACCTCACATAGCCAGATTCTACTAGTTTGTCCACCACAATCTGTTCATTTCAGACCTTTCATTTCCTACCAATGCCTAGAGGCCCAATGAAAATATGCTAGCTAATTTGATATGAAATAATTGCCTATAGAACTAATTTTCAGCACTTGATTCAAAATTAGAAAGGGAATATAGAGGAACTTTGAAAGAGAGCTTTGTGGTACTTAATCATTTAAGATGGGAAAAGTTACTTTTCTGGTTTGAAAATATACTTAAATTATGCACATATGTAGTATATATCACAGTAGAAATTTAAATAACAAAAAAGTAGATAATCCTACAGATAGACTTTATCTAAGGGTATAATTAGAAAATATAAAAACTAGAAAAAGAAAGAAAGAAACTACTGGAGACAAGACCAGAAACTATCTAGTTGTCAAAGCATCATATTTAGCAAAAGCTGAAGCTATTATAGAGCAATCCTAAGACAATGAAAAATGTACATAAAAGAAAATTTCTTGAAAAGCTAAGCTAATGGCTGTTTATTCAAGAACTGGAAGAAAAGGAAGAGCTGATGAAATAAAAGGAAAAAGAATTTAGAGATTCATATGTTGACCCAAGAATTTAAATAAAGGTTGTTTGCTTGCCATAAATGGAAAAGGTAGTATTCTTTCCATTTTGTCTCTATCCTATATCCTGAATGGCCTCAAATGCAAACATGTGGACATCTCAATCTGTATCTCCAAGCTCCATATACATCTCTATATAGGCTCTCCCATCCTTTGTACACAACTTGAGTCTCAGGGTACATGCACTAGGAATGTGATCTTTCCATTTTGTCTCTGTTTAAAAAAGAAACAATCAAGATACTTTCGAGTAATTTAAGACCACAGTCTAGCCTTTATTAATGAAGATAATTTAATTCTAGTTATTCAAGTTTGACAGCTATAAATCTTAAGTGAACAGTTATGCCTTCAGTTTCAATGCATTTAATTAGGGTCTTGATCAAGCAGAGCCATGCTGAGCAGAAGCAGTGCTGGGCCCCCAATAGAAAGCCAAGGTGACCTGCCATACCTGCACCCGTACAAAGTACTAAAACTGCCAAGCACATGCCCTGTTGTGTTCTAGTAATCAAATATTAATCTCAGAAAAATTACTGGAAATAACCATTGGCAGTGGTTTTTTATCTAACATTATAATTGTTCTACTAATTTAACCAGTCAAGAAATCAAACGACATATTGCATTGGGCAAATTTGCTGCAAAAGATCTCTTTAAAGTGTTCAAAAGCAAAGATGTCACTTTGAGGGATAAGGTGTGCTTGACCTAAGCCATGATATTTTCAACTGTCTCATATGCAAGTGAAAGCTGGACATTGAATAAGGAAGACCTTTGAATTATAATGTTGGCAAAGAATATTGAATATACCATGGACTGCCAGAAGAACAAACAAATCTGTCTTAGAAGAAATACAACCAGGATGCTCTTTAGAAGCCAACATGGCAAGACTTTGTCTCGTGTACTTTGGACATATTATCAGGAGGGATGAGTCTCTGGAGATGGACATCATGCTTGGTAAAGTAGATGGTCTGCAAAAAAAGAGGATGACCCTCAATGAGATGGATTGACACAGCGGCTGTAACAATGGGCTCAAGCACAACAATTGTGAGAATTGTGCAAGACTCAGTAGTGTTTCATTCTGTTGTACATGGATTGCTATGAGTCAGAACTGACTAGACGGCACCTAACAACAACAATAATAATTTAACCTTGAAGGATCCTATAATGGAAAGCAGTAAATGCACAATCTAAATGGCCTAAATTTCCTGCTTTGGAATATTCTTAATTTTCTTATCTGAAATTAAGATTGGGCACAATTGAGTACACAAAATGTTATCTAATTTTTTAATTTTTAGAACTTTTAGTATTTTACACATTGAGGCATCTTGGGATGATGTCCTCTATGTGCTCTTTCTTCTACAACTGTCACCACTATACATTCTTACTATTCATATTATGAAGGAAGAAAGAATGAGGAGGGGGAACTCTTCCTTCAACGAGAGGATATAGATACGGATCTCTAAAATTGTAGAGAATTTTTCTTGCCTCCTTTAAAACTATAAATAAGAAAAATTATGAATAGTAGAACTATAACAATGTGAATGTAACATATTCCCTATAATTTCTTCTCCTCACAAGATTGTAATTTTGGCTTTTCACATTGGCATTCATCTTCCTACAGGGAAGAGTTCTTTCTAACTTTAACTGACCAAGCTGACATTTTTTTTTTTTTGTGCACTAGCAAAACTAGGTAACAGCACATGTCCTTGTATATATTCCAGTATCTTTCCCCCAGAGCCTCTATTTACTGACCCTTTGTTGTGCAGGATTTTCTTAAATAATTAATAGAGAGATACGCAGGTTTGACAGGCATAAACTAGTTTATTGCAAAGTAGTCATGCGTGGCAAGGCACCCAAGCAAGACCTCACAACATTCATTTACAACCAGAGAATCAAATTAACAATTACAATGTTAGTTAAATGGCTAGAGTCCAAATCTGTAGACTTCAGGCTTCTGCATTTAAGGAGAGATCTCAGGAGGAAGGCTTGACCGTGGCTTGAACTCAGCAGGGGTCTCTTGTAGCTAGGGTCCAAGGCTGGTGGCATTGGGCACAGTCCCAGCAGCTGTTGGTCTTTTTCTCTGTCTTCTCTCAATGAGTGAGCAGAACTTCAGGGCTTAAATGTGAATTTGTCACCTTGGCTCCACAAAACAAGGGCTAGTGTGATGTCAAAAACTAGTATGTTTTGTCCTTTCTGCAGGGTTACAGAGTAGCCAAATGACACATCTTCTCTTCAAGATTAGAGGTTAGGGAGGTTGTTGAGATTTGTGTTATGTTTTCTTGAGTCACAGCATACCAGGTCAAAGTGAACTTAAAGGTTGTTTACGTTCTTTACATACTTCACATGCTTCTATGTTTCTATGTCTAAGCTCAGAAATTTTCTAAATAATTTTCTTATGACTTACAGATTTCTCATGACTCAGAGTTAGTGTTAGAGAGCCTCACAAAAGCTTACAAAACATATTTCTACTTCTAAGTTCATACTATGAGTACTTATATACATGTATTTTGAAAGCATAAGAGTGACTTATACCATATGGGATTTGAAATCATTATATAAATATATAGAACACCCTGAATTTTTTGTCTCATTACTAACCAAGATGTTTGGATCTGTAAAGGCCTGAAAACTAATGTAGGGTGGCAGAAAGCAAATTGGTGGTACCTGGGGTATGGAGTGCGTTGGGGTTGGGGCGTTAACTGCAAAAGGACATGAGGGAAACTTCTGGAGTGAAAGAAATATTCTATAACTTAACTGTGATGGTGATTATATAAAAAGAAAGTTTCAAACAGCTGACCTTTCAGTAAGCAGTTGATCATTTTTAACCACTGCGCCACCAGGGCTTCTTATATAGGTGTAGACATTTGTTAAACAGTAAACTTAAAACAAGTTCATTTTATTGCATGTAAATTATAACTCAATAAAACTGTTTTTTTAAAAAAGGTGTGAGTTTGTTGAACCCCTTGTTAGAATCGCCCCGTACAGTTGTGCTCTGCTTTTATTATATTGATTTCCTTAAAAGTGAGTTAATATCAGACTTGTAAAATTAGTTTATACACTGTATGTAGTAATATTGTTGATGAGTTGTTAATTGGTTAATTATCTCTCTTATTTTACCATGCAATTAAATCTGTATTTTATACCATAATTATGTAAATACCTTACTTTGCTGTAACAGAAATATGACAAGAGGGTGGTTTTAATGAGCAGAAATTTATGTTCTCAGAGTTCAAGAGGCTAGAAGCCCAAGTTCAGGGCATAGGCTATATGTGAAGGCTCTCTCAGCTCTGGGGGAAGATCCTTGTCTCTTTCAGCTTCTGTAACCCCAGCATTCCTTGGTTCCTTGGCTATCTTCACGTGGCATCTATCCCCACCCCACCCCCCATCTGTGCTTCCTTGTCTCTGTGTCTATGCTGCTCCTTTTACCTCAGAAGTGATTAGGTGTAGGACACACCCTACACTGATATGGCCTTATTAACATAACAGAAGAAATCCTATTTCCAAACAGGATTATATCCACAAGTATATGGGTTAGGATCCCAACACTTTTTTTGGGGGGAGGGGGGGTGTGGGGGAGGCAGCATTCAGTTCACAATATAAACTAACTTCCAAAACCAAACCCACTGCCGTTGAGTCCATTCCAACTCAAAACGACCCTATAGGACAGGGTAGAACTGTCCCATAGGGTTTCCAAGGCTGTAAATCTTTATGGAAGCAGACTACCACATCTTTCTCCTGCAGAGGAGCTGGTGGGTTTGAACCGCCAACCTTTTGGTTAGCAGCCAAGCACTTCAACCACTGTACCATCAGGGCTCCTAAATTCACTTCACTAGTCTATAATACTGTAGGGTCTCTAAGAGTCCGAATCTACTTGACAGCAACGGGTTTGGTTTGGTTTTTGTAGACTCTAGTACAAAATTAGTAAAATAGATTATGGTCATTGGAGGACTTGAGTTTTCAGAGAGGCACTTGAGGGACTAATTCTGGAGAAGAAATGCAGCAGAGATGAGAAATCTCTCTCTGGCCCACACAAGAAAAAAAAAAAAGAAAAGAAAGGAGAAAAAATTGTGAATCTTCAAGAAAACAAAGTAGCTCCACTTCCCATTGAATTGTAGCGGGGTGGGGATCAGTTAAAAAAAAAAAAAGCTATATTGAGCATGATGACAGACTCTCAGGAGGTGACTGACACTATGGAAGACTGACAGGGCACCCCTCTGGAGATTAGCGGCGTCAAAAGAGGTGCAACCAGGTTTATGGAGAGCAATAGATGCAAACAGTTCCAAGGGGTTTGCAGTGGAAGAGAAACTAGAAGGCTTGAATTACATTTGAATGAGATAAATGGATTCTGTGAATGAATAAACTTTGTGTCTTATCCTAGTAGCATATTTAACGTTGGTCATACACATTATGTTTTATTTTCTGGTAGACTCATTAACATAAATTTCTTATAAATATTTGTCTCAAGTTTTACATAGTCACAAGAGTGTTAGGACAAGGTTAGCAAATATTTCACAAAACTAGCCAGAGAGGTCACCTAAAATTTGCACTGATGAAGGTGTTACAAGGATGAGTGCTAAAACTGAAGTGTTCTGTTGTTGTTAGTTACAGTGGAATCGGCTCCGACTCATGGTAACCTCATGTACAACAGACAAAACATTGCCCAGTCCTGCACCATCCTCAGGACTGCTGGTATGTTGGAATGCATTGTTGCTGCTATTGTGTAGCTCCATCTTATTGACAGTTTCCCTCGATTTTGTTGGCCCTCTACTTTACCAAAATTGTTCTACTCCCTTGGAAGGTTACCTTCTCAAGTCTTGTCCTTTCATTTGCTTTCTCCCTCCTAAGTTTTGTATTCAGAGATGTTAAAATTGCTTTTTCTATCTTTAGAGAAGGAAAAATTCATAGAGAGTGGGGCAGGGATGGGGTGAGACTAAGGGTGGGGATGTCTGTTCCACACATCACATTATAATTTTTTAAAGCTCTAAGTTTAACAAAGTTTTTTCTTTTTCTTTTTATTTAAGTCAGGTCAAAATGTCTAGACATCAAAAGAGATGCACCAATATTGCTGCATCAGAATGGCCTCGTCAAAATGTTATGTACTTAATAAACCACTCAAGTCAAATAAGGGGTGGTTCTACAAAAGCAAATGAAGCAGCCTGTTAAGATAATTGTTTACATAGTTTAAGCAAGTACACACACTTTTAATTGCTCAATTTTCTGCTTGATTTGACCAGGGTAGACACAAAATAAACTAATCGTTTCTAATCACACATTATAAGTTTAAGACTAAGTGTCTTGTGAATCCCTTGTGGTTGTAGTTTTTTAGAGAATAAAATGTTATCTTTATTCCATGTTGTAGAGCACTTGGCTGCTGATCAAAAGGTTGGTGGTTTGAACCCACCAGCCCCTCAGTGGGAGAAAGATGTCGTGATCTGCTTCAATAAAGATTGTTGTTGTTAGGTGCCATCAAGTAGGTTCTGACTTATGGCAACCCTACGTACAACAGGATGAAACACTGCCCGGTCCTACCCCATCTTCACAATTGTTGTTATGCTTGAGTCCATTGTTGCAGCCACTGTGTCAGTTCATCTCATTGAGGATCTTCCTCTTTTTCACTGACCCTCTACTTTACCAAGCATGATGACCTTCTCTAGGGACTGGTCCCTCCTGACAACATGTCCAAAGTATGTGAGATGAAGTTTTGCCATCTGGCCATCTGTCTTACGCTGGGTTCTCTAGAAAAGTAAAACATATAAAAATCTATATAAAGAGATTTATATCAAGGAAATGGCTCACTTGGATGTAGAGGCTGAAATGTCCCAAATCTGTAGGTCAGGCTGGAGGCTTCTCCTGATTCAAGTAGCCACAGGGTCTGGGGAACCCAAGATCAGCAGGTCAGAGAGCACGGCTTTTGCTCACAGGCTGCAAAGACCGATGAATCCCAAGATCGGTAGGCAAGACCGCAGGCAAGCTGCTAGGTCAAGTCCCAAGAACCGGAGGTCGGATGAACAGGAGCCAGCTGCAGGATCCAGGGTGAACAAAAGCCTGCCAGGGAGTCCAATTATATTTGATGCAGGCCACATCGTTAAGGAAATTCTCTTTCAACTGATTAGTTACTCACAGCAGATCCCATCATGGAGGTGATCATATTATATCAAATCTCATCATGGAAGTGATCACATCATCATATGACTGCCAAACTACATCATAACTGCCAAACCACTGAGAATCGTGGCCCAGCCAAGCTGACACCAACCTTAATGATCACACCATCCTTGCTTCTAAGAAGCATTCTGGCTGTACTTCTTCCAGGACAGATTTGTTTCTTCTTTTGGCAGTTCATGGTATGTATATTCAATATTCCTCATCAACACCATAATTCAAAGGCATCAATTCTTCTTCGGTCTTCTTTATTCATTGTCCAGCTTTCATATGCATATGAGGCGATTGAAAACACCATAGATTACAGCTTTGGAAGCCCTATGGGGCAGTTCTACTCTGCCCTATTGGATTGCTATGAGTCAGAATCAACTTGTCGGCAATAGGTTTGGTTTGGTTTAGAGAAACTTTGCCACTTGGAAGAACTTATTTGCCCTATGGAAGACTGGATTAGTGTATGTCCTGAACGAGGCAAAATTAGCATCAGTGCTTGAATATCACTAACTCGTTGCCCCGCCCATGAGACTGCAGGCTTCAGGCATGGTTGCTGCCTAGGTTGTGCACGTTGTGCACCATACAAAGGCACCCAGCTCAGACGGTGAGTGGGTGCTGCAGTGGATACACACCCTCAGAGCTGCATCTACCCAGAGGGTCACAATGAAGCCACGTAGGCCAGCTCACGCTAGCTGCAGCCTTCTCCTCCAAAGTCGTCCCAGTGAATTCTTAGAGTCTCCATGAGGTGCCTCACTTCAGTTCAGGACAGATATGAGTCTATTCCTCCATTCTAGCCTTCTTATCAGCCCTGGGTATTTGTCTTTCCTAGAAATAACAGTAATGGGATGTTAAATGGGTGACTTACTAATAAAGAGCAAAACTAGACCTTTCTCCTTACCTATTATAGGAGAGAAAACTAGAAATTAAAAAGGGGAATTAAAGTCATTGAGATGCAGAGTTGCCAGCCAAACTGACAGGGGCTAGGATGCACCCAACTCAAACCAAGTAAGAGGGCTTCCAGAGAACCAGTGAGTGGGCAGTCCTTGAAGAGTGATGAATAGCGTCTTTTTCTCCAGCTTCATGGTTACTGAGATGCAGGACCCAGACCCCAGTGTTCCTGTGTGCTCTAAGTTGGACATAATGAGAAACTTCTTGGAGAGCTTTCCCCTGGAGTTTGGGGCTGTTGTGGATTGAACTGTGTCCCCACAAAATATGCACTGGAATTCTAACCCCTATAATTTCATCTGATGAAATCATCTTCCATAATGCAATCTAATAGATGTAATAAATAAGCTGAAGTCATACAACTGCAGGGTGCACCAACCACTAATGCCAAAGATGAAGAAATTGAAGATTTTTACCAACTTCTGCTGTCGGAATTGATCAAACATGCAATCAATATGCATTGATAATTACTGGTGATTGAAATGCAAAAGTTGGAAACAAAGAAGGATTGATAGTTGGAAAACATGGCCCTGGTGATAGAAATGATGCTGGAGATTCGATGATAGAATTTTGCAAGAACAGCAACTTACTCATTGGAATTACCTTTTTTCAACAATGTGAACGGCAACTATACATATGGACCTTGCCAGATGGAATTCACAGGAATCAAATCAACTACATGTGTGGGAAGAGACAATGGAGAAGCTCAATATCGTCAGTCAGAACAAGGCCAGTGGCCGAATGCGGAACAGATCATCAATTGCTCACATGCAAGTTCAAGTTGAAGTTGAAGAAAATTTAAACAAGTTCACGAGAGCCAAAGTACGACCTTGAGTGTAATATCCCACCTGAATTTAGAGACTATCTCAAGAATAGATTTGATGCATTGAACACTAATGACTGAAGACCAGATGAGTTGTGGGCTGACATCAGGACATCATACATGAAGAAAGCAAGAGGTCATTGAAAAGACAGGAAAGAAAGAAAAGACAAAAATGGCTGGCAGAAGAGACTCTGAAACTTGCTCTTGAATGTAGAGTAGCTAAAGCAAAAAGAAGAACTGATGAAGTAAAAGAACTGAACAGAAGATTTCAAAGGGCAGGTTGAGAAGACAAAGTAAAGTATTACAATGAAATGTATGAACACCTGGAGAGAAAACCAAAAGGGAAGAACAGGCTCAGCACTCCTCAAGTTGAAAGAACTGAAGAAAAAAACTCAAGTTACAATATTGAAGGATTCTATGCACAAAATATTGAATTATACAGGAAGCATCAACAGAAGATGAAAGGAATACACAGAGTCACTTTACCAAAAAAGAATTGGTCAATGTTCAACCATTTCAGGATGCAGCATATGATCAAGAACCAATGGTACTGAAAGAAGAGGTCAAAGCTGCACCAAAGACATTGGTAAAAAACAAGCCTCCAGTAATTGATGGAATACCAATGGAGAAGTTTCAACAAATGGATACAATGCTGGAAGCGCCCACTTATCTATGATAAGAAATTTGGAAGACAGCTGCCTGGAAGAGACTGGGAGAGATCCATATACATGCCCATTCCAAAAAAAGGTGATCCAACAGAATGCGGAAATTATTAAACAATATCATTAATATCACACACAAGTAAAATTTTGCTGAAGATCATTCAAAGGTGGTTGCAGTACATTGACAGGGAACTGCCAGAAATTCAAGCCAGATTTAGAAGAGGACATGGAATGAGGGATATCATTGCTGATGTCAGAAGGATCTTGGCTGAAAACAGAGAATACCAGAGAGATATTTCCCTGTGTTTTATTGACTATGCAAAAGCATTTGATTGTGTGGATCATAGCAAATTATGGATAACATTTCGAATAATGGGAATTCCAGAACATTTAATTGTGCTCATGAGGAACCTGTACATAGACCAAAAGACAGTCATTCAAACAGAACAAGGGGATACTGCATGAGTTAAAATAAGGAAAGCTGTGTCAGGGTTATATCCTTTCACCTTATTCAATCTGTATGCTGAGCAAATAATCCAAGAAGCTGGACTATATGAAGAAGAGTGGGGCATCAGGATTGAAGGAAGACTCATTAACAACCTGTGATATGCGGATGACACAAACTTGCTTGCTGAAAGTGAAGAGAACTTGAAGCACTCACTCATGAAGGTCAACTCTGAAATATACCCTGGAAAAAATTACTAGACTTTAAAATTTAAAGAAAAAAAATCTTCCAGGTCTCTATGCAAAATGATAAGTCACTTACAAAGGAAGAAAATTAAGTTGTCATCAGGAGCTACATGCAACCACAGAAAACTGTAGATTGATGTATATAAGATAATCAAAGCAAGAAAGTGTGAGCCAAAGATGTTTTATCAGTCACAGCTATCCCTCAAATTTGTAGGCTGTGAAAAACAAGATTAAACCTGCAAAACATCAAAGAATGTTGTACCCATGTGCCCTTTTTGAGGAACCTTCTAGAGGACAAGCTTCACCCAACCAAAAGATGCCTAGGGAAAATTAGCAAAAGAACTGGTGGTGGGCATAATTATATTTACATCTAGGACTAAAATAAAGTTAGAGATAAGAGTGGAAAATAGTATGTGCTCTGATAACTGTCCAATTAAAATTTCTAACAAAATATGAGGGGAAAAGGAAGTGAAAACGGATCATAGTTCACAATATAAAGGTTAAAACAATCAAGCATTTAGAGGAAACATAAGAAAATGTCTTAGTGACTTAGGAGTAGGCAAATGTTTCTGGTTACTGGAAGCAATAACTATATAATTGTTTAAAATGATGAGTTAAATCTCATCAAAACTAAAAATTTCTGCTTATCAAAATATAATGTTATGAAAATGAATAAGCAAGCCATGCTCTAGAAGAAAATATCCACAAAATGTATATCTGACAAATAACTGATATTCAGTATATTAAAACAAACAAACCTACAACTCAATGATAAAAAGACAAATAACACAATTTTAAAATGGGTAAAAAAGTTGAAATAGACACTTTACAAAAGTAAATAAACAAGTAGCCAATTAGTCATGAAAAGTGCTGAACATCATTAGTTGTCAGGGAAATGAAAATTAAAGCCACAATGAGATACCACTACACATCTACCTGAATGGCCAAAATTTAAAAGATTGACAATTCCAAGTGTTGTCAAGGATGTGGAGAAAACAGCACTCTTATACATTGTAGATGAGCATGTAAAATGGTACAACCAGTTTGGGAAATAGCCTGGCAGTTTCTTATAAACTAAACATATACCTATCCCATGACCCAGAAATTCTACACCTGGAATTCCATATGCCAAAGACAAATAAAAACACAGTTCACAAAAACACTTGCACAACAATGTCCATAGCAGAGAGGTTCCGGCAAGATGGCACTCTAGGCAGAAGCACCACGCC
>NW_004443941.1:27547182-27571951 GCF_000243295.1 Trichechus manatus latirostris | reverse complement strand
AGCACAATTGGAAGAGCATAGTCAGAGTCACTGAACTGTGTATGTAGAAATTTTTGAAACGGTATATCTTTGGCTATGTGTATTTTCACCAAAAAAAAAAAAGGTTGAGAATTTAGAGGGTTAATATGTTGTGGGGTTGTTAACCAATGTCATAAAACAAAATGTGTACTACTGTTTCGTGAGAAACTATTTGTTCTGTAAGCCTTCACCTGAAGTACAATAAAATAAAAATAAAAATAAAAAAGAATGTCCATAGCAACTTTATTCGTAAAAGCTGGAAACAGGCCAAGGGTCCATTAATAAGACAATATACGACAAACTGCCGTACATTCTTACAATAGAATACTGCTGAGAAATTAATAGGAATAAACTGCTAATACAAGCAACCAAATAGATGAATCTCAAAAACATTATGCTGAGTGAAAGCCTTACACAAAAGAGTAGATACTGTATGATTCCATTTCTCTGAAGTTTTAAACCAGGCAAAACTAATTAAGGATGGAAAAAATCAGAAAAGTTTGCCTCTGGGGGATGGGAGTGGGGATTGATTGGGAAGGGGCATGAGGGAACTTTCTGGGGATAATAGCAATGTTCTATATCTTGTTGGGGTTTGAGTCATGGGTGTTTACATTTTTCAAAACTCACAAAGGTACATTTAAGATTTGGGTAGTTTACAGGCATGTAAATTTTACATCAAAAGAAAATTATGTTAAACAAATATTAAACTCTGATAAAGGAGACCTGGTAGAGCAATGATTAAGTGTTTGGCTGCTAAAAAAGGCCAGTAGTTTGAACCCACCAGCCGCTCAGTGGGAGAAAAGACCTGGCTATCTACTCCTGTAAAGGTTCCCAAAAAGCCTGTTGTTGTCAGTTCAGACTCATAGCAACCCTATAGGACAGAATAGAACTGCCCCATAGGGTTTCCAAGGCTGTAATCTTTACAGACAAGGAGCCCTGATGGTGCAGTGGTTAAGCATTAGGCTGCAGTCAGCGGTTCGAACTCACCAGCCGATCCATGGGAGAAAGATGTGCAAGTCTGCTTCTGTAAAGATTACAGGCTTAGAAATATCTATGTTGCAAATAACAGCATCTACTTTCACAAAGCAGAAACATTCAGAAAGACGCAAAAGGAAACAGCCAGAAACCCATTAATAATAAAAGACTTCAAAAATCAAATTTCTCAGTACAAGACAGAGCAAGTGGAAAAATCCAGTGCTTAAATATTGAAATTTGAAAATGTAAGTTGTAGGAAGAGTCAGTGGGCTGAGGTACAGCTCACTCTTTAAGTCCCCAAAATAGCTCTAAATATTCTCCTCTCTCAGCACATTTGCATTTGAAGCCCTTGAACATAGTTGGTGATGGTGCTCAATAAATTTTTTCTGATAAATATGGGTTGCCATAAAAGGAGTTACGGGTGGACATGTAACTGCCCTAAAACATATTTGCTTCATAAGTTTACTAACCTTAAGAGTTATGGTGAGAATACAGTTAATGGGAATTTCTGAAGTGTTCTAAATTTTTAGGAAGATAGTCATTGCATAAACATTTCTTTTTTGGCCTCTTAACAGAGTACATGAGTCCCCAAGGAAAAACCGTCTTTGTTCTGGTTCAACTACTCACCCTAATTAAATCCCTCAGCACCCGGCTCTACAGGAGAAACAATACTCCTGACTCAGCTGACATTTCCTCTGATAATAATCTATTTGCAAAACACTTCTTGAGACTTCCTGTCATAAGCCTGCAGCCTGGTGACCTATAGAATATTCTAAATTTCTGGTATCTTAGTGAAGGTCAGGCAGAAGAAGGAAGAGTCATATTGGTCTTCTCTCTAAATTAAAGACCCATTGATGGCTCACCCACTTCGGCTTCCCAACATTGAGCAAGTTCAAGAAGACACAATGGTTCACAGAGGAGGCAGGTGTAGAACTAGATGGGACCTTACCAATGCCACAAAAGTCACCTCCACTTCTTCGTCTGATAATGACTATGTCCCTCGCAAATATTGTCCCAACACTCCAAAGCCATTGAATAAGTGTTTTGTTTTGTTTTTTTTAATTAATAGGCTGTTATAATAGCACAGTACTGTCCACACCGATTCCAACCGTCTTTAGGGTATAAGGGGCCAGGATTGCTTATAGAAGAAGGCCTCATCCACTCTTACAATTACCTTTTCTAGGGGTCATAATTTAAGGTCTTTATTTTTAAGGGTTTGGTAAGAAGGGGTTTTGATGGACCTGCCTATTAGGTGTTGCAGGATACCTGAGTAGCAGTGAGAGTGGTCTAGCCATCAGAAGGCCCAGAAGGTCAAGTATGTCCATGGAGTAGCTTGTGTTGCAGAAGCTATTTGTTTCTCATTTCAATTCATTTATCATAATCTTTCTTTCTAAAGGCCAGGTATTATGTTGATCATATGTCTGCATAATGATAGGAGCAACTAGGGTTGAAGCAGAGGACATTGAAAATGTCCCCATAGCGTGGAAGCTTATTCACACTGAAGACTCATTGGATGGCCTGTGATTCATCTCAGTTTGCAGATGGTCAATTTCCATACCTTGATCAGTCTGTCTCAGCTGTAGATGATGTCGATAGGATTGCTCTTGCTGGGTAAGAAATGAACACACAATAACCACTCTGAGAGGTTTTCTTCAGGAGCAGTGTATTTGCCAACACCCAGAACAACTCTATGTGGCATATGGAAAAAGGTCACACTAAGCATATCTTTAGCATGACTCTCCAAGTGGTGTGAAATCTCTGAAGCAGTGCATCTCAGGAGCCCGGGAGGGCAAATAAACCATCTGGGAAGATGAATGCATCTATAGAATACGGTCTCATTTCAGGTCCGCTTTCCTTTTCTAAGACCATCGGGAATCATACAAGACAATGCCTGGGAAAAGTATAAGGAGGAGTCTGCATCAGGCAGACTTTGTGGAGGATTTTCTGTTCGCACATATTGGTTGGGGGTTGGGGGACTGCTTCACCAGGGATATTGAAGTTGTTTTGCTTAAAGAAACGAAGCAAAATCTTAAAGCTGTTTTGCTATCCAAGTCTTTGTGACTACAGTGATCAAGTGGTTTGTACATGCTGGTGAAATCTGCTTCAAATGAACATCAAGTGCAATTCAGGGTAAAAGAAATCTCTTACATCCAGCCTGAAGGGTGAGTTAGTCTTGGTAAAGGTGATTGGATGAGCCCAATGAAAAGAAGCTGTGTTTGGATTCATCGTATTTATATAAATGGATGTTTGGTTCTTTTCCTTCTCCCAGAGAGGCTAGTTCTCTGACTTTACTAGTGAAGACAGAAACAGAGTCCTCACAGTGTGCGGGGCTTCAAGGATTCTCATATATACCTCTGAAATATGGTGAGTCCAATCTTCTAGAATATAATCTGTCTTACATCTTTTCCTGTCAGTTTGAGTAGAGCAAGGAAAGTGCTCAGCAGTTTGTCTTGGAGCCCAGATTATGGTCCAAGGGAAGGCTCCTTTTTCTCAAGGCCGCAGAGCATGGAACTGGCCAACATAAAGTCCACCATCACTACCACCGCAATTTGTTGTTGAGTTGACTCTGACTCATGATGACTCCACATGTATCAGAGCAGAACTGTGCTCCATAAGGTTTTCAGTAGCTGTTTTTTTGTAAGTAGATCACCAGGCCTTTCTTCTGAGGCCTCGGAGTGGACTTAAACCTCCAGTCTTTTGGTTAGCAGTCGGTTGCATTAACCATCTGCACCATTCAGGGACTCCAAGCATACAGTGTTTTTGTTGTTGTTAGGTGCCGTTGAGTTGATTTCAACTCATAGTGACTTCATATGACAGAGTAGGCCTGCTCCATAGGGTTTTTTAGGCTGCAATCTACGGGAGCAAATTGCCAGGTCTTTCTCCCATGGAGCTGCTGGGTAGGTTCAAACCACCAGTCTTTCAGTTAGCAATCAAGCACTTAACTGTTAAGCCACCAGGTCTCAAAATCAGAGTTTTGACACATGACCAAAAATTCATCTGCCAATCCAAGTGGCTGGGTGGAGAAATCAGGAGTACCAACTTGTTTGTTCGTTCGTTCAACCAATACTCATTGATTGTCAGCTATATGCCAGGTATGATCAAGGAGTTGGGGATTCATCTATAAACAAGCCAAATTCTTGCCCTTTGGACGTTTTACATTTGGTACAGCAGGCGAGAATGATCAAAGAATATAGAAGTCGCCAATAGAAAACAAGCTGGGAGGTACCCCAGAGTCAGGGGCAGGTGCCCGCAGCAGGTTAAAACACCAGCTTATGTGGGTATGATGGGTCTATTTACAGGGCCTGAAACTGGGCAATGAAGCCTGCCAACCTAGAGCCTATGTTTGTTCCTATTTTTCCATTTGCAAAACAATGCTAATGGTATCTATTTTCAGATGCTTTGAATTCCAGCTGTGAAAAATGATCCCTGATGTGAATACAAAATCGTTCTCACTCCAGCATGCCAGGTCTCTGAGCTTTTTGATCTTGGTCACATTTCAGAAGCTCTGTACTCCAATAGGATGACCCCCTAGGCTCCAATCAGGAGACCCATGTTCTGGTCGTCTTTGCCACCAGGAGAGGTATAACCTTAGGCAAGGTGCTTAATCTCTTGGAATGCCAGTCTCTTGACCTGTAAAATGATGGAATTGGACCACATGATCTTTAAGCTCACAATTTTTCTGATCTCCCATATAACTGAAAGGAATGCCATCTCATAAACTGGTCTTACCAATATAAATGCTGCTGTTGTGGTTTATGAACTGAACCAATTTTTGTTCATTTAATGAAACAATCTTATTCTTGTTTCATTGACTAAAATTATATATTTTTCCTACTTCTCGCGTTTTCCCCATGCATCTAATTTGCAAAGTTTTAAGATCTCTCTCAACTGTTTTGCCATCTTCTGTAGCTATTTGGTTGCTCTTATGAGCTCTTTTCTTTTTGTCTTACTCCAAATTAATGATTTTGATGTTGTTCATGCCCCAGTATATTAATAATAAATAATAGCTAACATTTACTGAAGCCCAAAACATCTTATGTGACCATCACAACAACCTATGAGATATATTATTATCATATTTGTCTTATAGGGAGAGAAACAGATGCATTGAGAGGTTAAGAGGTCTCCCAGAGTTACACTGCTAGTACCTCACATGGGGTCACCATGAGTTGGAATCAACTCTATGGCAACTAACAACAACACTGCTAGTGAAAGCCCAGGTGGGATTGTCTGACTCCAGAGTCCAGACTCCCAACCTTGATTCCAGACTAGCTCATCTAGTATCTAAAGCAACAGCAACAAAAGAGAGAGGAGAGAAGAGGCAAGGGGAGGGGAGGGAAGGGGAGGGGAGTTGAG
The DNA here is from genome assembly GCF_000243295.1 of Trichechus manatus latirostris. Classification (NCBI taxonomy): domain Eukaryota; kingdom Metazoa; phylum Chordata; class Mammalia; order Sirenia; family Trichechidae; genus Trichechus; species Trichechus manatus. The sequence continues at coordinate 27,566,602 of NW_004443941.1, read as the reverse complement.
TTCACCCACCATCCAATTTAGAAAAAAATTTAACGTGTTTCACTCTGTTTTTTTTATTCTAAATAAAAATAGTTTTATTTAGTTTCATGGAAAATGTATAGTATTACAACTTAGACTACCTACTTTATTGAAAACCAGAGTACCAATGAGAAAAATATTACTTCTTATTTTAGCCATTATAGTGGTGTTATCTGGGTCTATTTACGACATAACAAAATGGAGGCAGCTTTCCAATCTTATCTGGAAATTAGATCCTAAGCACTATGGCATGCAGCCCAAGGTCAAAAGTTGCCCAAGACTAACCCAAAGGCTCATGCCCCCGTTGATGTAAAAACTAATTCCCAAATTCCATAACAATACATGGTGATTCTTTCTGAGCATCACAATAACCCATTCTATTTTCAAGTAAGGTCAACTCAGGGAGCTGTATTTAGGACATTTAACTGCCAATAATATTCCTGGCTAGAAAGCCTGCCCTTCGTTAATAGATTGCGTGCTTACAGTGCTCTCTGGCTTAACTAAAGTCATGGCCATTTTGGGAAAGGCATGATGCTTTGCTAAAGCCTCAGTTTTGCTCATGAAATTCTGATGCCCAAACCAGCAATTGCAGGCAGTCATTCCTCAGCAGTGGTAACATTTGTTCTGTAGGGCAGGATACTTTGGCACCAGCATAGCTGTTGTCAAGAGGTCTTTACACTCCATCACGTCTATTGACAACCTGCAACCTGCTAGGTCATGGACTGAATGCTTCACTAGGGTTATTTATGAGTCATTATAGCTTCAGTTTTTATGTTTCGTGCAAGGAGCAAAAGTACAAAAATAGATTCATTTAATCAGAGAGAGCTAGAAAATAGCAGTCTTGCAGTGGTAAATTCTTTCTGTAATGATGGTTTCCAGTACCTATCTTAATCTCCACAGATCAGCAATCACTCTTCCAAACCCAAAACACCAAACCCACTGCCACTGAGTCAATTCCAACTCATTTCAACCCTATAGGACAGAGCAGAACTGCCCCATAGGGTTTCAAGGCTTAAATCTTTTATTTATTTTTGTACATGAGATGAAAGTTTACAGAGCAAACTAGCTTCTCATTAAACAATTAATATGCATATTGTTTTATGACATTGGTTGCCAACCCCACGACATGTCAACACTCTCCCCTTCTCGACCTTGGGTTCCCTGTTACCAGCTTTCCTGTCCCCTCCTGCCTGCTAGTCTTTGCCCTTGGGCTGGTGTGTCCATCTGGTCTTGTTTTGTTTTATGGGCCTGTCTAATCTTTGGCTGAAGGGTTAACCTCAGGAATGACTTCATTACTGAGCTAAAAGACTGTCTGAGGGCCATACTCTAGGGGTTTCTCCAGTCTCTGTCAGACCAGTAAGTCTGGTTTTCTCTTTTTTTTTTTTTTTGTGATTGGAATTTTGTTCTACATTTTTCTCCAGCTCTGTCCAGGACCCTCTATTGTGATCCCTGTCAGAGCTGTCGGTGGTAATAGCCGGGCACCATCTAGTTGTGCTGGACTCAGGCTGGTGGAGGCTGTGGTAGTAGTGGTCCATTACTCCTTTGGATTAATCTTTCCCTTGTGTCTTTAGTTTTCTTCATTCTCCCTTGCTCCAGATGGACTGAGACCAGTGAAGTATCTTAGATGGCCACTCACAAGCTTTTAAGACCCCAGACGCTACTCACCAAAGTAGAATGGAGAACATTTTGTTTATAAACTATGTTATGCCAATTGAGCTAGATATTCCCCAAGACCATGTCCCCACAGTCCTCAGCCCAGTAATTTGGTCTCTCAGGGAGTTTGAATATGTCTATGGAGTTTCCATGACCTTGTGCAAGGCTGAAATCTTTACTGAAGCAGAAGGCCACATCTGTCTCCCACAGAGCAGCTAGTGGAATCGAACCACCAACCTTTCAGTTAGCAGTAGAGTGCTTTAACCAATGTGCCACCAGGGTTCCTAATCAGTCCTCACTGCCTTTTATATGAAGAAAAAGTAGTAACCAACCAAATAAGTCCCAGTAATTGAATTAAACATTTATCAAAATCTTTGCATATAGTCATCAAATACTACTGTTTCTCTAGCACTATTTTGTTCTTTGTCCAATAATATAAAGCATTGTTTGATGCAAAAAGTAGTCTACATACATAGACCCGGTGACCTAACGATTCCACTCCTTAGTATATATGCGATATAAATTAGTACTTATACCACCAAAAGGCATGTATAAGAATGTTCACAACTTTATTCCTAATAGTCCAAAACTGTGGAGTACAAAATGTCCATCAACAGCACAAAGGATAAATAAATTATGGTATATTTACATAAAGATAAATTAAACAGCTGTGAAAAAGAATAAATTACTGTTCCATGAGACAATTTAGATAAATTTCACAGATACAATGTTGAGCAAAAGAAGCCAAATACAAAAGAGTAAATGCTATATGATTCCATTCATATGAAATTCAAAAGCAGGTAAAACTATGGAGCTAGAGATCAGAATATGATTTCTGTTGCTAGGGTATTGACCGGTAGGGTACACAAGGGATTATATGGGATGCTGTAAATACATTATATCTTGACCTTGGTGGCAGCTACATGAGTACATAAATAAAACTTGATAAGCTGCATATTTAAGCTTGCACACTTTCCTTCACGTTAAGTTATAATTTTATCAAAAAGAGTGAAAGAAGAAAGCAAAAGGACCCATTTTGCATTGATAGGATTCTCCCTTTCTGTTTTCTTAATAGAAACTACTACACAAAAACTAAGCAGTAAGTGAGTTTGGGGAATGTTGGAGAAAAAAATATCAAAACTCAGCATTGAAGTGAACTTCAGAAAAAATGGCAGAGAAATGGAAGACAGAGAAGAAATAATAAGCTTCATTCACTCTGCACCTAAGTCACACCCTGGAGGTAAATTAGAAAAATGTGTTAACTTAGAGGATACTCATATACATCTAATTCACTAGGGTGTCCTCAGCACTTGAATGTGTTAACTTTTAAATGCTAACATTCATCACTCGGTTGCCATTCACAACAATTAATTGCGAATCCACTGTGAGCTTAGCTTTGTTTATATGCAGTTGTTGCCTTGCATTGTTAGGCATAGGGTTACGTTTGTTTGTGTTCATTCCTTATTGCAACAAAGCAATCCAATGGTGTAAACAGAGAACTGAAAATCAAGCCATTGCTGAAAGATTAGTGTTCTACATAACTCGGCTCTAAATAGAATTCCATCAACTCTTCAATATTAAAGGAAGCCCTAGCTCATGAAGTCATCCTAATTTATAGCCAGGACTCTTTATTAGTAATAATAACATGAACTATGTCTAGATTTTGAGATATAAAAGTAAACTATATAAAAAATCTTAGTTAGCCTGCATTTTCCATTGAAAGAGACCTTGGCTAGCAACACCTATTCTGGGATAGACAATTAGATGGGAGTGGATCCCTCTAATGTTAGAAAATACATGCAATTAAAGACACACCTACTTCTTGTGTGCTGAGCCACATGAAAACAGTTACATTTTCTACCACCACCCAGTTCAACCACTGTCATCTCTCACCTTCGCAATTATAATAACCTACCACCTAGTGTCCTTGCTTCTGCCCTTGCCCTTAGTCTATTCTCTACACAGCAACCAGAGTGGTCCTTTTAAACCTAAACAAAAAACAAACAAACCCGTTGCTGTTGAGTCAATTCTGACTCACAGTCATATTGAAAGCTTCATTGCTCAAAGCCTCTAAAGGCTTCCCATATAACTCAAAATAAAATCCAAAGTCCTTACAATGAATTAAACCAATCAAACCCACTGCTGGTGAGCCAATTCCAACTCATAGTGACTTTATAGGGTTTCCAAGGCTGTAAATCTTTACAGAAGCAGACTGCCACATCTTTCTCCTAGGGATTGGCTGGTGGGTTTGAACCAGTGAACTTTTTGGTTAGCCGCAGAGCACTTTAACCACTGAACCATCAGGACTCTTTTACAATGAATTACAAGACTCTAATCATCTGGCTTCCATTAGCCCTCCAACCTCCTTTATGAAACCCCTCCTATTTTACTCTCTCCACTCCAGCCAATTGGCCCCTTGCTGACACAGAACTCTCCTGACTGAGACTCTTGCACTTGTTCTCTAGATATCCCCTAGACATCTGCGTTCTTGCTCCCTCATTGCATTCATGGTCTCACCTCCTTTTGGAGAACTTCCTGTCCACTCTAAGCCCTCCGAACAATATCGATTTCCTTACCCTGCTTTATTTTTCTCCATCACACCTGTCAGCACCCTGCATATTTCATATGTATGTGCTTGTTTGTTTAGTGAACCTTGGTGGTGCAGTGGTTAGCTCTTGGCTGCTAACCAAAAGGTCAGTGATTCTAACCCACCAGCTGCTCTATGGGAGAAAGATGTGGCAGTCTGCTTCTGTAAAGATTACAGCCTTGGAAACCTTATGGGACAGTTCTACTCAGTTGCTATGAGTCAGAATCCAATCAACAACAATGGATTTGGGTTTGTTTGTTGATTGTCTGTGTCTGTCCTCTAGAATGTGAGCTCCTCCTACTGGAGAATAGGAACTTTGCTGTTTTCACTTTTGTATCCCCAGAGTCGGCTACAATGCCTGGTGTATGATCAATGTTTAATAAACACTTGTTGATTAATAGTGTAAATGAATAATTAGTGTCCAGAGATAACATGACCTATAGGTGTTTGCTTATGGGAGCCCTGGTGGTGCAGTGGTTAAGAGCTCGGCTGTTGACAAAGATGTCAGCAGTTTGAATCCACCAGCCGCTCCTTGGAAACCCTATGGGGCAGTTCTACTCTGTCCTATAGGGTCTCTATGAGTCAGAATCAACTCAACGGCAACAGGTTTTTTTAATAGGTGTTTGCTTAAGTTAGGAATTAGGAAGTCATTTGTCATTTCTAAGTTATATATTGTCTGAGCTATTAGGGTCTCGTAAACAGTCTTTTAACAATGGCATGCGTAGATGGGTTGATGTTTATAACATTTAAAAAGGCACTGATATATGTGTGACAAACTGCAACTTGTAATGCAGTATGTAAATAGAGCATAAACTTTAAGATGCTGGGTATGTCAGAATTACTGGCCTTTACACTCTGTGTCTAGCAGCAAGCATACATATGTCTATCAGGGTTACAGAGCTGTAGTCATTGCTCAGTGTAGAAAAATGTTCCTTGTAGTTCCTTGATACACATCATCAGGTGCAGGAATACTGTAATGTCAACTTCCACACTGCTGAAGAGAAATATATAGACACAGATTACCATTCATTGCTCTATGAAAAGGGTCAGCAAACTATGGCATGGGCACCGAATCCAGCACAGCGGCCTGCTCTTTGTACCGCCTAAAAGCAAACAAGGATTTTTTACAGTTTTAAAGAGTTGCAAAAGAACAATGTGAAAGAGACCACTTGTGGCCCATCAAGTCTAAAATATTTACTATTTGGCCCCTTACAGGAAAAAAACTGCTGACTCCTGCTCTACAGAATCAGGCTGATGGACAGGATTCCGAAAGAGGAAAAAGGATATTAAAAATGAATCGCTGGAGAATAGATGGTTTGAAACATCTGATCTGGCTTTCTGAATCAGTCCATATTACAAGGGCAATGCATTTCCTAACACATGATGGAGTGAATAAACTTTTGCAACGACTAGGGGAAATGATACTGGCAAGAAAAGCATAAACCTTGACTCTTGAATCTATGTTTTAGAAGGAGAAAAAGCCAGAAAAGACTTTTTAAAAATGAATATAAGGCAAATTATGAGTGAAAAGAAAAAGAGAAGCTCCATGGCGTTGGGACTAAGTGCGTCTTTGTGGCAGAGACTCCAAGATGTTCATCCGTCATCTTTCTCCCCTTCTTTTAATAATGGAAGTTTTGAATTCGAGTTTTGCAGAAAGCTGCCCAACTAAAGACTACGTTTCCCAGCCTCCCTTGCAGCTAGTCGTGACCAGGTCCTTGGGACTAAGTTCGGTAAGCGAAATATGGAAAAAAAAAGAAAAAAAAAAAGATGCATGCCATATCTTTGAGACTAACTTCTGGGTTACACACCAGAAATGAAAGCACCCTTTGCCCCTCCTTATTCCCATTTGCTTGGAAATGAAAGACGCAGGTTGAGGTTGCAGATCCACCCTACTGGGCTGCTTAGATCAATACTTTTTTGTAAGCGCAAAATAAGCTCCTATCTGGTTTAAGCCACTGCATTCGGGGGGCCTCTGTTATAGTAACTTAGATAGAAAAATGAAAGATAGTGATGTTGCCTACGGCCTTGGGTGTATATACATCAATATGAAAAGTATCTTTTAACATATAGAGTGATTTAAAATTTAACGAAAGATAAAGGCAATCTCATGTTACTGAAATCTTGTAGGATTATACTAGTGTATTAGCTCACAAAATAGGGAAAAACTTTCTCTTATGTTTTCTTTAGAAAATGTTGTGGGTTTAAGATTTAAGTCTTTGATCTACCTCAAATTTATTTTTGTGCGATAAGGAATTAACTTTTTCTTGTGGTTGTTCCAATGAGTTACCCTGTTACCCAAACATTATTTATTCAATAATTCAACTTCTCCCCACTGATTAGAAAAACCAAAAAACCCCTGTTGCTGTCTAGTTGATTCCGACTCATAGCGACCCTATAGGACAGAGTAGAACTGCCCCATAGAGTTTCCAAGGAGTGGCTGGTGGATTCAAACTGCCAACCTTTTGGTTAGCAGCCATAGCTCTTAACCACTGGTCACAAAGGCTCCACTTATTTGAAAAGCTACGTTTATTATTTATCTATATATGCATTTCTTCTTTCTCTCAATAAATATCAACTGAGTGTCTACTGTGCCAGGAACCGTGCTACATGCTGGAAGGACTGTGCTGAGCAAAGCAAAGTCCCTGCCATGGCAGAGCTTACAGTCAGGTGGGGGAGACAGATCATAAGCAGGCAAACGTGAGAAATTAAAGGTTGCAAAGTGCTACCAAGAAAACAAAGGTAGTGCTGAGAGAACAGTGGTGTGGAGATTGGGGTAGCTTCCTCCTTCCTTGTATAGTCAGCTTGAAGGAGGTCCAATGGAACCGATGCTGGAGATCAAAGAATGAGAGAACAGCACACCAAGCAGAGATCAAAGAACTTGGCTCTTTGGAGGAACAGAAAGCTGGCCAGTGTGGCTGAAATATGCTGAGCATGGGGAGGTGGTGAGAGGAGGTGAACAAGGGGAGTAGGGTCCGGCCATTAGAGTTGGAATATGGCTCAAATTTCAAACGCGTGGAAAACCATTGAAAGGTTTTAAGCCAAAGACTTGCTGTTGTTGTTGGGTGCCATCGAGTCAGTTCCAACTCAAAGCAACCCTATGAACAACAGTACAAAACACTGCCCTGTCCTGCACCATCCTCACAATCATTCTTACACTTGAGCCCATTGTTGCAGCCACCATATCAATCCATCTTGTTGAGGGTCTTCCTCTTTTTTGTTGACCCTCTACTTTATTAAGCATGATGTCATTCTCAAGGGCCTGGTCCCTCTTAATAACAAGTCCAAAGTATGTGAGACGAAGTCTTGCCATCCTTACTTCTAAGGAGTATTCCAGCTATACTTCTTTCAAGGTAGATTTGTTTGCTCTTCTGGCAGTCCATGGTATATTCAATATTCCTAGCCAATACCGTAATTCAAAGGTGTCAGTTCTTCTTCGGACTTCTTTCTTCATTGTCCAGCATTCACATGCATATGAGGCAATTGAAAACACAATGGCTTGGGTCAGGCCCACTTTTATCCTAAAAGTAACATCTTTGTTTTGAACTCTTTAAAGAGGTCTTTTGCAACAGATTTGCCCATTGCAGTGCATCGTTTGATTTCTTGACTACCGCTTCCATGGCCCTTGATTGTGGATCCAAGTAAAATGAAATCCTTGACAACTTCAATCTTTTCTCTGTTTATCATGACGTTGTTTTTTGGTCCAGATGTGAGGATGTTTGTTTTCTTTATGTTAAGGTGTAATCCATACTGAAGGCTGTAGTCTTTGATCTTCATCAATAAGTGCTTCAAGTCCACTTCACATTCAGCAAGCAAGGTTGTGTCATCTGAATATCACAGGTTATTAATGAGTCTTCCTCCAATCCTGGTGCCCCATTCTCCTTCATATAGTCCCCTTCTCAGATTATTTGCTCAGTATATAGATTGAATAAGCATGATGAAAGGATACAACCCTGATGTACACCTTTCCTGATTTTAAACCACACAGTAAACCCTTGTTCTGTTCGAATGACTGCTTCTTGGTCTATGTACAGGTTCAGCATAAGCACAATTAAGTGTTCTGGAATTCCCATTCTTCACAATGTTATCCATAATTTGTTGTGATCCACATAGCTGAATGCCTTTGCATAGTCAATAAAACACAGGTAAACATCTTTCTGGTATTCTCTGCTTTCAGCCATGATCCATCTGACATCAGCAATGACATCCCTTGCTTCACATCCTCTTCTGACTCCGGCTTGGATTTCCGACAGTTCCCTGTCAACATACTGCTACAACCACCTTTGAATGATCTTGAGCAAAATGTTACTTGTGTGTGATATTAATGATGTTGTTCAATAATTTTTGCATTCTGTTGGACCAGCTTTCTTTGGAATGGGCATGTATATGGATCTCTTCCAGTTTGTTGGCCAGGTAGCTGTCTTCCAAATTTCTTGGCATAGACAAGTGAGCACTTCCAGCGCTGCATCAGTTTGTTGAAATATCTCAGTTGGTATTCCATTACTTCCTGGAGCCTTGTTTTTCGCCAATGCCTTCAGCGCAGCTTGCACCTCTTCTTCAGAACCATCAGTTCTTGACTATATGCCATCTCCTGAAATGGTGTGACGTCAATCAGTTCTTTTTGGTGCAGTGACTGTGTATTCCTTCCATCTTCTTTTGATGCTACCTGTGTCGTTTAGTATTTTCCACCTAGAATCCTTCAATATTGCAGCTCGAGACTTGAATTTTCTCTTCAGCTCTTTCAGCTTGAGAAATGCTGAGCATGTTCTTCTCTTTTGGTTTTCTATCTCCAGGTCTTTGCACATTTCATCATAACACTTCCCTTTGTCTTCTCGAGCCACTCTTTGAAATCTTCTTTTCAGCTCTCTTACTTCCTCATTGTTTCCTTTCACTTCAGCTACTCTATGTTCAAGAGCAACTTTCAGAGTCTCTTTTGACATCCATTTTGGTCTTTTCTTTCTTGTCTTTTTAATGACTTCTTGCTTTCTTCGTTTGTGATGTCCTTGATGTCATTTCACAACTCATCTGGTCTTTGGTCATTAGTGTTCAAAGAGTCAAACATATTCTTGAGATGGTCTTTAAATTCAGGTGGGATATACTTACACAAGGTATAGTTGCCATTTGTGTTGTTGAAAAAAGGTATTTGCAGTAAAGAAGTCATAGGTCTTGCAGAATTCTATCATGCGATCTCTGGCATCATTTCTATCACCAAGGCCATATTTTCCAACTAATGTTCTTTCTTCTTTGTAACTTTTGCATTCCAATCACCAGTAATTTTCCATGCATCTTGATGGCGAGTTTGATCAATTTCAGACTACAGATATTGGTAAAAATCTTCAGTTTCCTCATCTTTGGCCTTGGTGGTTGGTGTGTAAATTTGAATAATAGTCCTTTTAAATAGTCTTCCTTGTAGACATATAGCTATTACCCTATCACTGACAGCATTGTACTTCAGGATAGATCTTGAAATGTCCTTTCTGAGGATAAATGCGACACCATTCCTCTTCAATTTGTCATTCCCGGCATAGTAGACCATATGATTTTCTGATTCAAAATGGCCAATACCAGTCCATTTCAGATCACTAATGCCTAGGATATTGATCTTTATGCATTCCATTTCATTTTTGATGACTTCTAATTTTCCTAAATTCATACTTCATGCGTTCCACATTCTTATTATTAATGGATGTTTACAGCTGTTCTTCTCATTTTGAGTCTTGTCACATCAGCAAATGAAGGTCCTGAAAGATTGACTCCATCCATGTCATTAAGGTCGACTCTACTTTGAGGAGGCAGCTCTTCCCCAGTCCTCTTTTGAGTGCCTTCCAACCGGAGGAGCTCATCTTCCAGCACTATATGAGACAATGTTCCACTGCTATATATAAGGTTTTCATTGGCTAATTTTTTCAGAAGTAGACTGCCAAGTCCTTCTTCCTTGTCTTTCTTAGTCTGGAAGGTCAATTGAAACCTGTCCACCATGGGTGACTGTTATGAATTGAATTGTGTCCCCAAGAATGTTTGTCAACTTGGCTAGGCCATGATTCCCAGTATCGTATGACTGTCCACCATTTTGTCATCTGATGTGATTTTCCTATGTGTTGTAAATCCTACCTCTGTGATGTTAATGAGGCAGAATTAAAGGCAGTTATGTTAATGAGGCAGGACTCAATCTACAAGATTATGTTGTGTCTTGAGTTAATCTCTTTTGAGATATAAAAGAGAGAAGCAGAGAGACAGAGGGACCTCATCCCACCAAGAAAGCAGCACCAAGAGCAGAGTGTGTCCTTTGGACCTGGGGTTCCTGTGCTGAGAAGCTCCTAGACCAGGGAAGACTGATGACAAGGACCTTCCCCCAAGAGTCGAGACAGAAAGCCTTCCCCTGGAGCTGGCACCCTGAATTCAGACTTCTAGCCTCCTTAACTATAAAAGAATAAATTTCTCTTTGTTAAAGCCATTCACTTGTGATATTTCTGTTATAGCAGCACTAGATAACTAAGGCAGTGACCCTGCTGGTATCTGAAATACCAGTGGCATAGCTTCCAGCATCACAGCAACATGCAAGCCACCACAATAGGAGAAATTGACAAGCTTACATAATCCTATTATGTTTTAGGCAATGACTCTGGATGCTTTGAGGAGAAAGGCTAGAAGAGGGCTAGTAAACGAAGTAGGGGGACTACAGAAAAGGAAATTGGAGAATTACTACAGTAAATGTGAGGAAACAAAACTTCATGTACCTTGGAGTCTACTTCCAATTTCTATTCTATTCCATTGATCTTTTTACTTCCACATCGGTAACACAATTTAAAAATTTCTATGGTTTCACAATACATACTAATTTATGGTAGAACAAGTCTTCTCATACTCCCAACTCAGAATTTCCTAAATATTCCTGTATGTTTATTCTTCCATTTGAACTTTGGGATCATATTGTCAAGTATACAAATAATCCTGAAGGGATTTTGATTGGGACTGCATTAATTTTACAAATTAATTTGGGGAGAATTAACATCTTCTTAATAAGTCTTCCTATCATGCAATAACAAGGTATGTCTCTACATTTATTCCTGTCTTTTTTCCTGATCCTCATTAGTTATTTTTATCATAATTTTCTGCATGTTAGTCCTATAAATTTCTTTTGAAGTTTATTTATTTATCTTTGTTTTTGTTATTGTTGCTGTTGTAAAGGGGATCTTTCTTTTGTTATACATCCTAATATAACTTTTGCCATTGTCCTAATATTTGTGGCAGAGAGAGTAAAAGGTACTGAGGAGAGATGAATTGATCATGTATTTTTCCCTGATTCCTCAGTCTCACATCTGGATTACAGCTTTTAAAATTAAAAGCCAAGAATTTACCATCTTTGTGATCTGGTTCTGCCATGATAGCTTGCCCTTGAAACAAAGGAGGGTTTCTGTTTCTTGGCTCATATAGGAGAAGGTTATGGGTAAAAGGAAGTGTAGGGAGAAAAGAATCAATTAATACTTCAAAATGTCATTCTAGTATATTATAGATAGGAGCCAAGTGGCACAATGGTTAAGTTCTTGGCTGTTAACAAAAAGGCTGGCAATTCAAACCTACACATGGGAGAAAGACCTGGCAATCTGCTCTTATAAAGATTACAGCTTAGAAAACCCTACGGGGCAGTTCTACTCTGTCACATGGGGTCGATATGAGTTGAAAATCAACTAGACAGAACCTAATAACAACATTTTATAGATAGATTATATATGTTTATATAAAAACAGAATGTTAAATGGGGATTTTTTAGGTTGCTTCATATTATGAGACCCTCAAAGAAAAAGACACACACTCAAATGAAATGCGCAAAACATACCTCAGGAGTTGCTACAATGTAACAACACACACACACACACACACACACACACACACACACACACACACCCCCACACACCCCAAAATGCAAAATGCAGTCCTCTGAGGAATAGGAATAAAAACGGTTTTAATTTGCTCTCAGTACTCTTCCGCATTTTCCAAGTACTCACCAATGAACCAATTTCACTTTTATGACCAGGCAAAAAAAAAAAGTATTTAGTAGCAAAAAAAAACAAAAAAACTCATTCCCATGGAGTTGATTCGGACTCATAGTGACTCTACAGGACAGAACAGAACTGCCCCATAGGGTTTTCAAGAAGCAGTTGGTGGATTCGAACTGCCAACATTTTGGATAGCAGCCGAGCTCTTAACCACTGTGCCACCAGGGCTCCTTAGTAGCAAACCATAGAGAATTTCAAATAAATCAAAGAAAAGATGGGGAAGATCTCATACTTAGCTATTCTCAAAGAGTACATGCCTTCAAAGTACTGCAAGCATCCACAAACTGAAATTTGACTATAAGAACCCCAGAATTCCACAAAGAACTGAAGGAGAGGAGTGAGGGAGATAAAGAGGAGAAGACAGAAAATAAAAAGTAAAGGAACAGAAAAGCATAAAGAAGCTAATGTGACTTCACAGAAAGCTTTTTGATGACTGGGAGAAGTCAGGGCAATCAGGCTACCTTGCTGTTCTCTGGTTTTCAGCAAGTTGAATCCTTTTCAAAATGGAAAACAGCCCTCAACAGGTAAGGAGGAAGTAACTTTGAATGAGTCGATCTCAGGCTCAAATGAGTGCAGAAGAAGCCTGTCGATGTCCCATCAAAGCCACTCCAGGTTAGTGTTGCAAGATCCTGGACAATGGGAGGGATGTCTCAGGCCATAGACAGACATGCAGGGTGAACTTCAAAAAAGAGAACAAAATGGGTTGCAGAAACAACAGATAGATGAGCTTGATACTAATTCCAGAAACATTCTAAGTGGATTATTAAAAACTGGTCAAAACCCTTTTAAATTACTACCATTTCAGCTTTTAAATCTCTAAAAGAAATAACACTGGCTCTCTTTCTATGCATTAAATTAGCTCCAGTTAGTATATGCATATGATATTCTTTACGTTTCTTTGTGTTCAGGTGAGAACAGTAACAGAACAGTGATGGAGAGGCTGGATTCACAAGTCATTCCAGTCCCCAAAAATGGTAATGCAAAATCCAACATTTTTTCAGTGGCTACTATTTGTCAAGCACTATGTAGGTGATATGATGATGACAAGGCACCATCTCATTCTCTAGGAGGTCACATTCCCGAGGGGACACAGATGGTAAGTGGAAAATGTTCTGATGGAGATCAGAGACCAGCATACCTGAAATGACACAAAAATGACATCTAACCTTCCAAGACCATGGGAACAAGACCTTTAAGAACTTGCCACTTGAGGCAGTTGTCCTTCCCAGGATGTAGGCAAGCAGAAGCCGAACGGCCGTTTTTCTGTAATGCTACAGATCTCACTGACTGCAAGGTTGGAGTGAGTGCCCCCTGAAACTCCTCCAAGTCTAAACACTGTGCTTCTGAAGATCAGTGAGGAGTGGAAAAGTCATAAAAGGCTTTGAGACTTGAGGAATTGAGACTTGATTGGAATCAAAATAAGAACAAGATTTCAACAAGACAAAGGTAAAAAAACAAGTAAACAAAAAACCAGCTGCCATCAAGTCAACTATGACTCATGGAGACCCCATATGTGTCAGAGTAGAACTGTGCTCCACAGGATTTTCAACGGATGATTTTTCAGAAGCAGATCACCAGGTCTTTCTTTTGAGGTGCCTCTGGGTGGACTCGAACTTCCATCCTTTTGGTTAGCAGCTAAGAATGTTAACTCTTCACCAACCAGAGCAAATTTGATTGCTTTCTCTCTCACGAAATGTATACCAGGTAATGATACAGCACAGCAAGTTGGTTAGAGGGTAATGAGAGTGGATACTGAATAAATGTGTGAGAGAAGTGTTTCACTGGAAATGACTTAGCAACAAACCTTCAAAAATCACATGCTTGGAAAAATAAAACCCACTGCCGTTGAATCAATTCCGACTCATAGTGACCCCATAGGGTACTCTGAGGCTGTAAATCTCTACGGAAGCAGACTGCCACATCTTTCTCCCACGGAGCTGCTAATGGTTTCAAACCACTAACCTTTTGGTTAGCAGTCGATCGCTTTATTCACTGAGTAAAGTGCTTGTGAAATACTAATAACACCATTTTAACGCTGTGTTGTCATCCAAACAAGATCAGTATAAGAAAATTTAAAGTGAACAGATCATAACCTATCTAAAGTTTTGGTCCCATCTTCTACTGAAAAATTTTGGCGTAACGGTTAAGGTTAAGGAGTATGGAGCCAGAAGACGTAGATTTGAATCTATTTCAGGCATATGCCTCCAAAGAGGTTGCCTAAATTTTTCAGCCTGTAGAATGGGAAACACAACATCTACAAAGCAAGGTTGAGGTAAGGTCCTTATGAGGAGTCCCTAGATGGCATCAACAGGTAAGCGCTTGGCTACTAATCAAAAGGTTGGCAGTTTGAAACTTGTTGCATACAAGAAAGACCAGTTAATACGACTATTATTCAAATTTATGCACCAACCTCTAAAGCCAAAGATAAAGAAATTGAAGATTTTTACCAACTTCTACAGTCCGAAATTGATCAAACATGCAATCAAGATGCATTGATAACTACTGGCTATTGGAATGCAAAAGTTCGAAACAAAGAAAAGGGAACAGCGGTTGGAAAATACAGCCTAGGTGATAGAAATGATGCTGGAGATCACATGACAGAATTTTGCAAAACCAATGACTTCATCGCAAATACCTTTTTTCAACAACACAAACAGTAACTATACACATGGACCTTGCTATACAGAATACACAGGAAAAAAATTGACTACATCTGTGGAAAGAGACAGTGGAAAAGCTCAGTATCATCAGTTAGAACAAGGCCAGGGGCAGATGGTGGAACAGATCATCAATTGCTCATAAGAAAGTTCAAGTTGAAGCTGAAGAAAATTTAAACAAGTTCATGAGAGCCAAAGTACAGCCTTGAATAAGTATATCTCACCTGAATTTAGAGATCATCTTAAGAATATATTTGACTCATGGAACACTAATGACCGAAGACCAGATGAGTTATAGAATGACATCAACGACATCCTAGTGAAGAAAGCAGAGGTCATTAAAAAGACATGAAAGAAAGAAAAGACCAAACTGGATGTCAGAAGAGACTCTGAAAGTTGCTCTTGAATGTACAGTAGCTGAAGCAAAAGGAAGAAGTGATGAAGTAAAAGAATTGAACAGAAGATTTCAAAGGGCACCTCAAGAAGACAAAGTAAAGTATTATAATGAAATGTGCAAAGACCTGGAGATACAAAACCAAAAAGGAAGAATATGCTCAGCATTTCTCAAGCCGAAAGAACTAAAGAGAAAATTCAAGCCTCGAGTTGAAATATTGAGGGATTCTGCGGGGAAAATGCTAAACGACGCAGGAAGCATCAACAGAAAATGGAAGGAATACACAAAGTCATGGTACTAAAAAGAATTGGTCGACATTCAGCCATTTCAGGAGGTAGCATATGATCAAAAACCTCTGGTACTGAAGGAAGAAGTCCAAGCTGCACTGAAGGCGTTAGTGAAAAACAGGGTTCCAAGAACTGATGGAATACCAATTGAGACATTTCAACAAACGTATGCAGCGTTGGACATGCTCACTTGTTTGTGCCAAGAAATTTGGAAGAAAGATAGCTGGCCAACTGCCTGGAAGAGATCCATATTTGTACCCATTCCAAAGAAAGGTGATCCAATAGACTGTGGAAATTATTGAACAATATCATTAATAACACACACAAGTAAAATTTTGCTAAAGATCATTCAAAGGCGGTTGCAGCAGTACATTGAAAAGGAACTGCCAGAAATTCAAGCCAGATTCAGAAGAGGACTTGGAACAAGGGGTATCATTGTTGATGTCAGATGGATCATGGCTGAAAACAGACAATACCAGAAAACTGTTCACTTGTGTTTTGTTGACATTCGACTCTGTGGATCATAGCAAATTGCAAATAACAGAATAGGAATTCCAGAACATTTAATTGTGCTCACGAGGAACCTGTACATAGACCAAGAGATAGTTGTTCGAACAGAACAAGGGGATACTGCATGGTTTAAATTCAGGAAAGGCATGCATCAGGGTTGTATGCATTCACCATACTTATTCATTTTGTATGCTGAGCAAATAATCTGAGAAGCTAGACTATATGAAGAAACATGAGGAATCAGGATTGGAGGAAGACTCATTAACAACCTGCAATATGCATGTGACACAACCTTGCTTGCTGTAAGTGAAGAAGACTTGAAGCACTTACTGATGAAGATCAAAGACCACAGCCTTCAGTATGGATTACACCTCAACATAAAGAAAACAAAAATCCTTACAATTGGACCAATAAGCAACATCATGATAAACGGAGAAAAGATTGAAGTTGTCAAGATTTCATTTTACTTGGATCCACAATCAACACCCCTGGAAGCAGCAGTCAAGAAATACAAACCCAAATGGGGAACAGACAGTCTTTTTAACAAATGGTACTGGCAAAACTGGATGTCCATCTGCAAAAAAATGTAACAGCAACCATACTTCACAGCATATACAAAAACTAATTCAGAATGGATCAAAGGCCTAAATATAAAGCCAAAAAGTATAAAGTTCATAGAAGAAAAAATAGAGTCAACACTAGAGGCCCCTGATACATGGCATTAACAGGATACAAACCATAACCAACAACACACAAACTCCAGAAGATAAGCTAGATAACCACGATCTTCTAAAAATTAAACACTTGTGTTAATCAAAAGACTTCACCAAAAGAGTAAAAAGAGAACCTACAGACTGGGAAAAAATTTTTGGACATTACAAATCAGACAAAAGTCTAATCTCTAAAATCTACAAGAAAATCCAACACATCTACAACAAAAAGACAAATAATCCAATTAAAAAATGGGCATAGGATATGAACAGCTATTTCACCAAAGAAGACATTCAAGTGGCCAACAGACACATGAGGAAACGCTCGCGATCACTAGCCATTACAGAAATGCAAATTAAAACCACAATGAGATACCATCTCACCCTGGCATTACTGGCACGAATCAAAAACACTGGAAATAACAAATGTTGGAGAGGCTGTGGGGAGATAGGAACTCTTATGCACTGCTGGTGAGAATGCATAATGATACAACCATTTTGGAAAATGATATGGCACTTCCTTTGAAAGCTAGAAATAGAAATACCATACAATCTGGCAATCCCATTCCTAGGAATATATCCTAGAGAAATAAGAGTCCTCACATGAATAAACATATGCACACCCATGTTCATTGCAGCCCTGTTCATAGAGACTGGAGAAACCTGAGAGTATGGCTCCCAGACACCCTTTGAACCCAGTGGTGAAGTCACTCCCAAGGTTCACTGTTCAGCCAGGGATCGAAAGCCCCATAAAACAAAACAGGACTAATGAGGCACAGCAGTCCAGGGACAAGGACTAGAAGGCAGGAGGAGACAAGAAAGCTGGTGATAGGGAACCCAAGGTTGAGAAAGGACAGTGTTGATATGTTGTGGGGTTGTTAACTTTTGTCGTAAGGCAATATGTGTCCTAACTGTTTAATGAAAAACTATTTGTTCTGTAAACCTTCATCTAAAGCACAAAAAAAAAAAAAAGAATTGTCTATCTGAGATCAAATTGACAACAGCAACTCAAAAGGTTTGATGGGAAGCCTAGGGGACAGTGAGTTGAAGATAATGGTGATGGAATAATTTGGAAAAGGTTAGTGAGAATAGCAGCACAACTGGAAGAATTTAATCGATGTCACTGAATTGTACTTGTAGAAATTTTTGAAATGGTGTATCTTTGGCTATGTATATTTCCACCAAAAAAAAAAAAGTTCCTCCAAAGTTGAGAAGGGAGAGTGCTGACATGTCATAGGTTTGTTAACAAATGTAATAAAACAATATGTGTACTGACTGTTTAATGAGAAACTATTTGTTCTGTAAACCGTCATCTAAAGTACAATAAAAAAAAAAAAAAAAAAAAAAAAGAAATACAAATGATGCATTGCATTTGGGCAAATCTACTGCAAAAGATCTCTTTAAACTGTTAGAAAGCAAAGATGTCACTTTAAGGACTAAGGTGCGCCTGACCCAAGCCATGGTGTTTTTAATCACCTTGTATGCATGTGAAAGCTGGACAATGAATAAGGAAGACCAAAGAAGAATTGACACCTTTGAATTATGGTGTTGGTGAAGAATATTGAATATACCATGGACTGCCAAAAAAAGAACAAATCTATCTTGGAAGAAGTACTTCCAGAATGCTCATTAGAAGCAAGAATGGGGGAGGCAGGGCCAAGATGGCAGAGTAAGTCAGACACTTCCAGCTGTCCCTCTTACAACAAAGACCTGAAAAAACAAGTGAAACCATTATATATGACAATCTAGGGGCCCTTATCATCAAAGGCAAACTTGATGAATTGGACTGAGTGGCAGGGGGTGGGAGAGATGGTTCGGAAGCAGCGAGGAGTTGCCAGACCTCACCTGGCAGGAGCCGGAGCCCATCAGCCTGGATCAGCTCCAGGGTGAGTGGTGAGGCAGGCAAGCAGTGGTGCTCCAGAGGCATTTTCCACACCAGGAGAGACCCAGTTGCAGAGAGTCTACTCGGCCATCCAGAACAAGTGAGAAGCAGCCCTCGATTGGCGAAAGGTAACTATTTGCGTCTGTCCTACCACACGGATCAAAAACACCCCCCTGAGGGAAAAACCTCTCTTCCATTTACCTCCTTGCTTCCTGCTCTGCACTGGGTTCAGGATGGCTTCAAGGATTGCCGAGTCCCCTGGGCCAGAAGTAGGACCCGTCGCATGCCCTGAGCCATTCTCTCGGCCTTGGAAAGTGAACAAATTAACAAAAAATAACCAGCAGGCTCCCCTAAGCCAGGAACTCAGGGTAGGCACAACTCCTTTATCTAGGCATAGGCATAAGGGAGCCACAGACTTTGAGTGCCTTTCCCCTGCAGAGACTTGTGTGGGCCCATTTCAACAGCATAGGCCCTCATTATGGCAACACAATAGGGTATATACCTGAAGTCTAACTCCAACTGTTTCAGCTGTGAAGTGGCAGGTTCGTGACATTTGACACTACTCTGCCCATTAAGCAGGGTCTTTACCTACTGACATTAGGAGCCTGAGGACTGGTGGCTCCACTCATGCCACCTAGCCACCTGTGATAGGGGCCCAAGAGTAAGAG
>NW_004443941.1:27544409-27547082 GCF_000243295.1 Trichechus manatus latirostris | reverse complement strand
ACCTATGCACTCTAGGAAACAGGGACACACTTTCCTCCTGGACACTGGGAGGCGGCCATCTGCCCCCTGCCTTGCTCAGCATGTGTCCCCCTGCAGTAGCCAGATGCCTGTGCCTACACCAATCACCCATGCCTGTCTAGGACTGTAGGTGAGAGCCTGCACCGCACACTTGGTGGCTGACTACCTGGACACCTCAGCTGAACCCATACAGGAGGAGTAGGCAGACTCCTGGGCTCACATACTTAGTGGCAGATTTGGCCACCAGTGGCAGGACTTTGGAGCTTCAGGAGCACTGGTGACTGAACTAGCTCACATGAGCAGCCTATTTGGGCATATCAAAACACAATAAAACAAGAAGCTAGGACACAGTAAGCAAACATAAAATAAATAAATATAATAACTTACTGATGGCTCAGAGACAACAGTCACTATCAAATCACATAAAGAGGCAGACCATGATGGCTTCAGCAAGCTCCCAAAATAAGCTAGAAATTTTCCGGAGGAAGAAAATTTCTTGGAATTACCAGAGGCAGAACACAAAAGATTAATATACAGAACTCTTCAAGACACCAGGAAGGAAATTAGGCAAAACAGAGAACACGAAATAGAGGAACTTAAAAAGATTAGAGAACGGCGTAATGACAAACTTAACAAGCTGCAAGAATCCACAGAGAGAGACAGCAATCAGAAATCCAGAAGATTAACAAAAAAATATCAGAATTAGATAACTCGATAGAAAGTCATAGGAGCAAAATTGAGGCAATGGAAGTCAGAATTAGTGAGACTGAAGATAAAGCACTTGACACAAACTTATTTGAGGAAAAAACAGATAAAAGGATTTAAAAAAATGAAGAAACCCTAAGAATTATGTGGGATTCTATAAAGAGGAATAACCTACCAGTGATTGGAGTATCAGAACAGGGAGGGATAACAGAAGATATAGAGAGAATTGTTGAAGATTTATTAGCAGAAAACTTCCCCGATATAATGAGAGATGAGAAGATATATCTCCAAGATGCCCAGCAAATCCCACATAAGGTACATCCCAAAAGAAAGTCACCATGACATATTATAATCAAATTTGCCAGAACCAAAGATAAAGAGAGAATTCTAAGAGCAGATAGGGATAAACAAAAAGTCATTTACAAAGGAGAGTCAATAAGAATAAGCTCAGACTACTCAGCAGAAACCATGCAGGCAAGAAGGCAAAGAGATGACATCTATAAAGCCTTGAAGGAAAAAAATTACAAGCCAAGAATTTTACATCCAGCAAAACTGTCTCTCAAATATGATGGTGAAATTAGGGCATTTCCAGATAGACAGAAGTTTAGGGAATTTGCAAAAACCAAACCAAAATTACAGGAAATACTAAAGGGAGTCTTCTGGTTAGAAAATCAATAACATCAGATAACAACCCAAGACTAGGACACAGGACAGAGCAACCAGATATTAACCCAAATAGGGAAGTCAAAAAAATAAATCAAGGCTAAAACACTGAAAATAGGGAAACAGAGATGTCAATAAGTAAAAGATGACAACATTAAAGCAAAACAGAGGGACAAAAAATGCAGACATAGATCCTTCATATGGAGAGGAAGTCAGGGTGATATAAAGAAATAAAAGACTGGTATAAGTTAGAAAAATAGGGGTAAATATTAAGGTAACCACAAAGGAAACTAGCAATCCTACACGTCAAAACAAAAAACAAGAAAAATATAAAGACTCAGCAAATACAAAATTAACAACAATAAAAAGGATGAAAAGAAAATACATAAAGAAAAAAGACTCAGCACAGAAAATTAAATGGAACAAAGAAACTGTGAACAACACACAAACAAAACATCAAAATGACAGCACTAAACTCATACCTATCAATAATTATGCTGAATATAAATAGACTAAATGCACCAATAAAGAGACAGAGAGTGGCAGATTGGAAAAAAAAAAAAAACATGATCTGTCTACACGCTGCCTACAAGAGACACACCTTAGACTTAAAGACACAAACAAACTAAAACTCAAAGGATGGGAAAAAAATATATAAGCAAACAACACTCAAAAAAGAGCAGAAGTGGCAACATTAATCTCTGACAAAATAGACTTTAAAGTAAAATCCACCACAAAGGATAAGGAAGGACACTATATAATGATTAAAGGGTCAGTATACAAAGAGGACATAATTATAATAAATATTTACCCACTCAATGACAGGGCTCCAAAATACATGAAACAAACTCTAACAGCATTGAAAAGAGAGATAGACAGCTCCACAATAGTAGTAGGAGACTTCAACACTCCACTTTCGGTGAAGGACAGAACATCCAGAAGGAAGCTCAGCAAAGACACAGAAGATCTAAATGCTACAATCAACCAACTTGATGTGATAGACATATACTAAACATTCCACCCAAAAGCAGCCAAGTATACTTTCTTTTCAACGCATGTGGAATATTCTCCAGAATAGACCACATATTGCGCCATAAAGCAAGCCTTAACAGAATCCAAAGCATTGAAATATTACAAAGCATCTTTTCTGACCATAAAGCCATAAAAGTAGAAATCAATAACAAAAAAAGCAAGGGAAAAAAAAAATCAAACACATAGAAACTGAACAACACCTTGCTCAAAAACTACTGGGTTATACAAGAAATTAAGGATGGAATAAAGAAATTC
>NW_004443941.1:27542548-27543643 GCF_000243295.1 Trichechus manatus latirostris | reverse complement strand
GACACCACAAAAAAAGAAACTTACAGACCAATAGCCTTCATGAATATGGATGTAAAAATCCTCAACAAAACTCTAGACAATACAATTCAGCAACATATCAAAAAAATAATTCACCATGATCAAGTGGGATTTATACCAGGTATGCAAGGGTGGCTCAACATTAGAAAAACAATCAATGTAACCCATCACATTAATAAAACAAAAGAGGAGAACCACATGATCTTATCAATTGACACAGAAAAGGCAATTGACAAAGTCCAAAACCCATTCATGATACAAACTCTCAGCAAAATAAGAATAGAAGGCAAATTCCTCAACGTAATAAAGGGCATTTATATAAAGCCAACAGCCAACATCATCCTAAATGGAGAGAGTTTGAAATTATTCCCCTTGAGAACAGGAACCAGACACGGATGCCCTTTACCACCACTCTTATTCAACACTATGCTGGAACAATTAGGCTAGAACAATTAGCCAGAACAATTAGGCTAGAAAAAGAAATAAAGCACATCCAGATTGGTAGGGAAGAAGTCAAAGTATCTCTATTTGCAGATGATATGATCTTATACACAGCAAAACCCCAAAGAATCCACAAGAAAACTACTGAAACTAATAGAAGATTTCAGCAAAGTTTCAGGATACAAGATAAACATACAAAAATCAGTTAGATTCCTTTACACCAACAAAGAGAACCTCAAAGAGGAAATCGCCAAATCAATACCATTTACAACAGCCCCCAAGAAGATAAAATACTTAGGAATAAATCTAACCAGAGACCTATAAGATCTATACAATGAAAACTACAAGACATTGCTGCAAGAAACCAAAAAACACCTGCATAAGTGAAAAAACATACCTTGCTCATGGATAGGAAGACTCAATATTGTGAAAATGTCAATTCTACCCAAAGCAATCTACAGAAACAATGCAATCCCAAACCAAATTTCACCAGCATTTTTTAATGAGATGGAGATACAAATCATCAACTTCATATGGAAAAGGAAGAGGCACTGGATAAGTAAAGCATTACTCAAGAAGAAGAACAAAGTGGGAGGCCTCACACTACCTGATTTTAGAACCTATTATACCACCACT
>NW_004443941.1:27539507-27542056 GCF_000243295.1 Trichechus manatus latirostris | reverse complement strand
TCTCTAAAATCTACAAGATACTGCAAAACCTCAACAACAAAAAGACAAATAACCCAATTAAAAGATGGGCAAAGGATATGAACAGGCACTTCGCCAAAGAAGACATTCAGGCGGCTAACAGACATATGAAGAAATGCTCACAATCATTAGCCATTAGAGAAATGCAAATCAAAACTACAGTGAGATACCATCTCACTCCAACAAAGCTAACATTAATATAAAACACACCAAATAATAAATCCTTGAGAGGTTGTGG
Organism: Trichechus manatus latirostris; assembly: GCF_000243295.1. Lineage (NCBI taxonomy): Eukaryota > Metazoa > Chordata > Mammalia > Sirenia > Trichechidae > Trichechus > Trichechus manatus. The sequence goes on along the minus strand of NW_004443941.1, from coordinate 27,541,800 downwards.
AGAGACTGGAACACTCATCCACTGTTGGTGGGAATGTAAAATGGTACAACCACTTTGGAAATAGATTTTGTGCTTTCTTAAAAAGCTAAAAATAGAAGTACCATATGATCCAGCGATCCCACTCCTTGGAATACATCCTAGAGAAATAAGAGCCATCACACGAATAGATATATGCACACCCATGTTCATTGCAGCACTGTTCACAACAGCAAAAGGATGTAAACAACCTAGGTGCCCATCAAGGGATGAATGGATAAACAAATTATGGTATATTCACACAATGGAATACTACACAACGATAAAGAACAACGATGAAGCTGTGAAACATAACATGGAGGAATCTGGAGGGCATTATGCTTAGTGAATTTAGTAAGTCACAGAAGGACAAATATTGTATAAAACCACTATTATAAGAACTCAAGAAAAGGTTTAAACACAGAAGAAAACTTTCTTTGATGATTATGAGGGTGGGGAAGGAGGGTGAGTGTTATTCACTAACTAGATAGTAGACAAGAATTACCTTAGGTGAAGAGAAGGACAGTACACGCTACAGGGGAAGTCAGCACAACTAGACTAAACCAAAGCTAAGAAGTTTCCTGAATACAATCAAACACTTCGAGGGACAGAGTAGCAGGGGTGGGGGTCTGGGTACCATGCTTTCAGGGGACATCTAGGTCCATTGGCATAACAATGTTTATTATGAAAATCTTCTGCATCCTACCTTGGTGAATGGTGTCTCGGGTCTTAAAAGCTAGCAAGGGGCCATCTAAGATTCATCAATTGGTCCTGACCACCTGGAGTAAAGGTGAATGAAGAACACCAACGACACAAGGAAAGTATTAGCCCAAGAGACAGAAAGGGCCACATAGATCAGAGACTTCATCAGCCTGGGACCGTAAGAATTGGTTGGTGCCCAGCTACCACCAATGACCGCCCTGACAGGGAACAGAACAGAGAATCCCTGATGGAGCCGGGGAAGGGTGGGATGCAGAACTCAAATTCTAGTAAAAAGACCAGACTTAATGGTCTGACTGAGACTGGAGAAACCCCAGAAAGCACGGCTCCCTGACTCTCTATCAGCCCAGAACTAAAACAATTCCCGAGGCCAACTCTTCAGACAAAGATTGGACTGGACCGTGGGACATAAAATGATACTCGTGAAGAGTGTGCCTCTTAGCTCAAGTAAATACATGAGATCAAATGGGCAGCTTCTGTCTGAAGGTGAGATGAGAAGGCAAAGCGGGTTAGGAGCTGGTTGAATGGACACAGCAAATCAGGGGTGGAAAGGAGAAGTATGCTGTCACAGTATAGGGAGAGCAATTAGGGTCACATAACAATGTATGTATAAATTTTTGTATAAGAGACTAACTTCAGTTGTAAACTTTCACTTAAATTACAACCATTTAAAAAAATGATAATTGGGAAAAAATGAAGCGAGAATGGCAAGACTTCGTCACACATACTTCAGATGTGTTATTGGGGGGATCAGTCCTTGGAGAAGGACATCATGCTTGGTAGAATAGAAGGTCAGCAAAAAAGATGAAGACCCTCAATGAGATGGTCTGACAAAGTGGCTGCAACAATGGGCTCAAGCTTAACAACAATCACGAGGATGGCGCATGACTGGGCAATGTTTTGTTCTGTTGTACGTAAGGTGGCTATGAGTCGGAACCAACTTGACAGCACCAAACAACAACAACAGAGGTGCCTTGGAAGAAAGGCCTGGTGATTTACTTACAAAAAATCACACCCACTGAAAACCCTATGGAGTACAATGCTACTCTATACATGTTGGGTCACCATGAGTCACAATTCAACTCAATGGTAACTGGGTGTTTTTAAGGTCTCTATGAAATGATGTATATAAAGTTCTTAGCACAATGCTTGGTAAATATTATTATTGCCTCTGGTAGAAGTAACAATCCCTAAAATGTTGGCAAGTTGGTTAAGTTTTTCATCAGCTTTGAACAACTTAATGTTCTTTAAAGGTAGTTTATTGGGGATTTTTTTATAGCTTTCAAAAAAAAGGAACTGCAAGGGACTTCCGTTATTGTCATGACTGCCCATTATCTTTTATTTTTTGTGTGTGAGTGTGGTGAAAATAATCACAACAAAACATTTGCCAATTTGAAAATTTCTGTGTTTGTAATTCAGTGACATTGATTAAATTCTTCATGTTGTACAACTTTCATCAATATTCTTTTCCAAATTATTCCATCACCATTAACAGAAACTCAATGCCCTCTGTGATGGTTAAGATTGTGTGTCCACTTGGCTGGGCCATGATTCTCTG
>NW_004443941.1:27510983-27539392 GCF_000243295.1 Trichechus manatus latirostris | reverse complement strand
GGCTGCTTCCTGTCATCTCATCTCCTGTTCTTGGGACTTGAGCTGTCAGCTGATCCACTGAACCTGGGATTTGTCGATCTGCACAGCCTGTGAGTGGGAGCCCTGCTCTCCGACCTTCCGATCTTGGGCTTGCCAGCTTCTGCAGCTGTGTGACTTGGGAGAGGCCTCTACCCTGATCCACGGACCTGGGATGTTCTCTACAATCGCGTGAGCTGTTTCCTTGATATAACCTCTCTCTATATATATTTATGCACTTTACTGGTTTTGCTTCTCTAGAGAACCCAGCCTAAGTCACCCTCTAAGCAAAAATTCCCCTTTTCCCACTTCGTCCCACCATTGGTAACCACCAAGAATCTTTGCTTTGAGTTATTTTTGTGACTTCCCTACCTGGGTTGACGTCTGCTTGTTCTGTCCTGTGTTCTCATTTCGGGTTGTTATCTGGTATTGTTGGCTGTCTGGCTGAAGGGCTCCCTTTCATATTTCTTGTAATTTTGGTTTGGTTTTTACAAATTCCCTTAATTTCTGTTATCTGGAAATGCCCTAATTTTGACATCATATTTGAGATACAGTTTTGCTGGATATATCATTTTTGGCTGGCAATTGTTTTCCTTCAAGGCTTTATATATGTCATCCCTTTGCCTTCTTGCCTGCACTGTTTCTACTGAGTAGTCTGAGCTTAGTCTTATTGACTCTCCTTTGTAAGTGACTTTTTGTTTATCCCTAGCCGCTCTTAAAATTCTCTCTTTATCTTTGGTTTTGACAAGTTTGATTATAATATGTCATGGTGACTTTCTTTTGGGATGTACCTTATGTGGGGTTCACTGAGCATCTTGAATAGACATCTTCTCATCTTTCACGATATTAGGGAAGTTTTCTGCCAGCAAATCTTCAACAATTCTCTGTGTATTCTCTGATATCCCTCCCGGTTCTGGTATTCAATCACTTGTAGGTTATTCCTCTTGATAGAGTCCCACATAATTCTTAGGGTTTCTTCATTTTTTTAAATTTGTTTATCTGATTTTTCCTCAAATAAATTTGTGTCAAGTGCTTTACGCTAATAATCTTCAGTTTCTATATATTTTCTTATTTCATATAAGTGAGATCACACAGTATTTGTCCTTTTGTGACAGACTTATTTTGCTCAGCATGGTTTTCAAGATTCATCCATTTATCTGAACTTAATTTCTCTTTATGGCTGAATAATATTTCATTGTATGTGTATAGCACATTTTGTTTACCTATTCATCTGTTGATGGACATTTTGGTTGTTTCTATCTTTTGGCTACTGTGAAATGTGCTGCAATAAACATTGGTGTACAGGTTTCTTTTTGCGTTCCTGCTTTTACATCTTTTAGGTACATACACAGGATTGAGATTTCTGGGTCACAGAGTGGCATAACTTCTTGTGTCCAGGCCTGAACTATATTCAGTTTTTTGAGGAACAGCTAACTTTTCCACAGCGGCTCTACCATTTTACATTCTCACAAGCAATGCTTGAGGGTTCTGGTTTGTCCACAACCTCGCTAACACCTGTTGTTCTCCGTTTTCTGTTTGTTTGGTTTTTTTGATCATTGCCATTCTAACAAGGGTAAAATGGTATCTCATTGTGGTTTTGATTTGCATCTTCCTAATAACTAATGTTGTTGAGCATCTTTTCATGTGCTTATTGGTCATTTTAATATCCTCTTTGGTGAACTGTCTGTTCAAGTCCTTTGCCCATTTTTTGATTGGGTTGTTTGTCTTTTTCATGTTAAATAGTAGCAGTTTTTTTTTTTTTTAATACATTGTGGATATTAGACCTTTATCAGATATATATTTCCAGAAAATTTTCTCCCAATCTATAGGTTGTCTTTTCACTTTGATGATAAAGTCCTTTGATGCACAAAGCCCATTATCTTCTGAATATCCTATTATTTTTTCCCAGCCAGGCTTGAGGCATGGAAGCAGACACATGACTGCACCAAATCTGAGGCATTCTCACAAAATTTCAATTCAGAAGGGAACAATGTTAACTTCCTTAGCTTGTGGTGAGAAGGATGGTGGAAGTATTTGGCTCTTTGGAGCAAGGAGTGGCATAACTTCTTATGTCCAGGCCTAAGTGTCACTGGTTTGAGCAGCGGTTGGTGACTGTGCCGTTAGAGGGTTGAGCAACCCTGGCAGTGGGGTTTCTGCTGGAACAGGGAGGTTGGGACTTAATCCTGGCTCTCTGGCTCTCCCAGAGATTCTGTGAGCTTCACAATATTCTCTAATAAATCCACTTCATGCTAAAACTAACCAGAGTGGACTGTTATTTCCACCTATGAAATTTGACCACTGCATTGACTCATTGAAGATCTCACTGATCAGTTGGGTCACATGCTGGCCTTGCCTTCTCACCCATCAGGCCATTGGAGGACTACTACACATCACAGAAGATGCTGATGAGGACTGACTGATTGCAATTTTTATATAATGTGTACAACCCATTGCCATCAAGTTGATTCCAACTCATGGCAACCTCACCTATTTTAGAGTAGAACTGCACTCCATAGGGTTTTCAATGGTTATAATCTTACAGAAGTAGATCACCAGATTTTTCTCTCATGGTTCTGCTGGATGAATTGGAACTGTCAACATTTAGGTTAGTAGCAGAGCACAAACTGTTTATGCCACCGAGGTACCTATCATGTGTATGTTGTTGTGATTAGGTGCCGTCCAGTCAGTTCTGACTCATAAAGACCCTATGTACAACAGAACAAACCACCACCTGGTCACTGCACCATCCTCACAATTATTACTATATTTGACACAGTGTTGTAGCCACTGTGTCAGTCCATCTTTTTGAGGGTCTTCCTCCTTTTCGCTGACCTTCTACTTTACCAAGTCCCTTCTCCAGGGTCTGGTCCCCCCTGATAACTTGTCCAAAGTACGTAAGATAAAGTCTTGCCATCCTTGTTTCTAAGGAGCATTCTGGCTGTGCTTCTTCCAAGACAGATTTATTTGCTCTTCTGGCGGTCCATGGTATATTCAATATTCTTCACCAACACCATAATTCAAAGGCATCAATTCTTCTTTATTCATTGTCCAGCTTTCACATGCATATGAGGTGATTGAAAACACCATGGCTTGGGTCAGGTATACCATAGTCCTTAAAATGACATCCTTGCTTTTTAACACTTTAGAGAAGTCTTAGGCAGCAGATATGCCCAATGCAATACGTTGTTTGATTTCTTGACTGCTGCTTCCATGGGCGTTAATTGTGAATCCAAGTAAAATGAAATCCTTGACAACTTCAATCTTTTTTCCGTTTATCATGATGTTGCTTATTGGTCGAGTTGGGAGGATTTTTGTTTTCTTTATGTTAACGTGCAATCCATAGTGAAGGCTGTAGCCTTTGATCTTCATCAGTAAGTGCTTCAAGACCTCTTCACTTTCAGCAAGCAAGGTTGTGTCATCTGCATATTGCAGGTTGGTAATGAGTCTTCCTCCAATCCTGATGCCCCGTTCATCTTCATATAGTCTAGTTTCTCAGATTAATTGCTCAGCATACAGACTAAATAAGTGTGGTGACTGCATACAACCTTGATGTACACCTTTCTTGATTTTAAACCATGCAGTATTCCCTTCAATCGACTGCCACTTTGTCTGTGTAGATGTTCTTCATGAGCACAATTAAGTGTTCTGGAATTCCCATTCCCTGCAATGTTATCCATAATTGGTTATGATCCACACCATTGAATGCCTTTGCATAGTCAATAAAACACAGGTAAACATCTTTCTGGTATTCTCTGTTTTCAGCCAAGATCCATCGGACATCAGGAATGATATTCTTCGTTCCACATCCTCTTCTGAATCTGGCTTGAATTTCTGGCAGTTCCTTATCAGTGTACTGCTGCAACCGTTTTTTAATGATCTTCAGTATAATTTTACTTGGATGTGACATTAATGACATTGTTCAATAATTTCCGCATTCCGTTGGATCACCTTTCTCTGGAATAGGAATGTTTATGGATGGCTTCCAGTCATTTGGCCAGGTAGCTGTCTTCCAGATTTGTTGGCAAAGATGAGTGAGTGCTTCCAGTGTTGCATCTGTTTGTTTTAACATCTCAGTTGATATCGACACCTATCATGTATTTAGGTCTTGTGAAATGTTTATACTCTTTCACAGTATAGTCTATTTTCACTTGTTTTCTCCTCCTATCTGAATGTACCATGTTTTTCTCCAGTATGTTCAACACCAAGTGGGTGATTTTAACAGTAGGCAAAGATGGATAAAGCAAGATGCCATCAGGGTACACATTCCCCTCTCTGGAGTAATACATGCAAATGAAAATGGGTTTTACATAAGACATTCATTTCCTCCTTTCATTTCAAAATTACTTATGCAAAAGCATATTTCCCTTTCACTTCATCCACTAAAGGGAAACCAAAACATTTATTAGAAAAATACATACCTGAATACATTCATACATTTATTAATGACAACAAAGGAATAACTTTAAAAGAAAATAGAACTAATAAATTAATCTGTTGGTCTACACAATACTAAGCAACTAGTTTGCTATTTTCACAGAACTATCTGAACTCACTGGTCATTTCACTATCATCTCATCTCAACCTAATATCTGTGCAAAACATATCTGAAGGTACTACAAGTTAATAGGACTTTAGGGCCTTAAAAAAAAAAAAAAAAAAAAAAAAACCCTGATGCCACCAAATTGATTCCGATTCATACTGACCTTGTAGGACAGAGTAGAACTACCCCATAGAGTTTCCAAGGAGCAGCTGGTGGATTCGAACCGCCAGCCTTTTGGTTAGCAGCCAAGCTCTTAACCACCACACCACCAGGCCTTTGGAGTCCTTAAAAATAATCTAATGAATGAAATAATTCTTTCCATGTTCACAAATGCAAAGCTTAGAAGAGGATTTCTAATCTAGCACACTACTTTCATACTTTAAAATGTCTTTATGCTTGCTCACATCTCCAAAGAGTTCAGGCACAATTGATACTCTTCAACAGAAGGTTGTGGCACTTTTGAAGGGAGATTATACAAGTATATGCTCAACTCTTTGGTGAGAATTGGTTATCTTCATTTAAAGAAAAATACATATTATGTAATTCATTTATGAGAAGCCAAAACATTGACTTTTAGGTGATCATTTGTATCAAGAAATTTTGATTCTTTTTCTGCCCATGGAAAAGGTGAGTTACAAAACTCAATAGTGCCCCAGTGTGGAACTATGGGAAAACTGACCTTTACTCTGGGCTTTGCTCTTTTTCTTTCTGTTTTAATTTCATTTCCTAGAATGGTTTCTCTATATAAGAGAAATATTCTCTTCTTTAGAAGATATAATTACGTTTTTTCAAGAGTCGACAAAAGCAAAGCACTGATCATATCCATGTATATGTATTATAGACGAATTAATATTCCTTAGAAACAAAATACCTTTTGTATTTCCTAACTTGTGTACTTTAATGACCATTCCAAAGAGTGAAAAGAAAATTAAAGCTACCCATGCAAACTTCTGTCTTATTTTTCCATGATGTCCCAGAGTTAAGGACATTTAAATCGTAAAAAGAATATTAGAGACATCACAGAAAATTCTCTTCCCCTAAGGGTGAGGAATGAAATTGGGCATAAAATATAATGGCATCCTATATGAAGCTTCATTTCATAATTAAGTCAATTAAATTTTAAGAGAACTGTGTATATAATAATCCACACACTTCTTTTTTCTTCTATAACCAATATGATTTCTGAAGGTCTGAAAGGGAGCAAAGCCTCCTTTGTTCCTCTCCTATTTTCCTCCTTCCACCCAAAGCAAGAACCCCTCTCACATCTCACAGAGATGGTCCCTCAGTCTGTGCTTGGAAACCCCACTGACAAAAAGCACCTCATCTGAAAGTCTATCGCATCGCAGAGTTCTAATTTAGATTTTCTTCTGCATATTAAAGCTAGAACTGCTTCCTTGTTTATTCATTCCCCTCCCGACTGTCTCAATACTTGGGGACTCCCTTTATGGCTTTCCTGGGTCTTTTTTAGGTGAATCATCTCTAAGACCTCAAACTCTTTCTCACAGCACCTGGTTTCCCTGCTTCTCACTCTCCTCACTTAATCCTGAGGACAACTGCTGTGCAGGCCACCACCTCTGAGCTAAAGAAAAAATTTAAAAGTAAAATCATCTGAAAGAACAAAAATACAAACACCCAGAGAGATGCGTTTCTAAAACAATGAGTAAATATTTAAAATGAATGAGTTTTTGTTAAAATATGTTACACTGTCATTGAAGAAGTACAAGTCAATAGATACCTAAGGCAGAAAGTTTCAAAAGTACTAGTAGTCTCATCATAACAATAAGAAGAATACATTTTTATAAGTCATAAATGAAGTGATAAACCGGTAACCAGTTGCCATTGAATTGATTTCAACTCATTGTGATCCCATGTGTGTCACAGTAGAACTGTGATCCATAGGGTTGTCAATGGCTGATTTTTTGGAAGTAGATTGCCAGGCCTTTCTTCCAGGGTGCCTGTGGGTGGACTCATACAGCCAGGCTTTCTGTTAGCAGTCAAATGTGTTAACTGTTTGCACCATCAAACCAGCCAACTGAAATGGTACTAAAACTACTTTAAAGGAATAAATAAGGACTGTTAAAGCAGGATGATACCTAAAGAATGTGCAACATTTGTAAACACTAAAGAGATGGAGCTGGTAAAAATAGAGTGGATGCTGCAGAGCAGACTCACAGACACATTGTCGGCATTACAGAGTCACAGTGCTGTGACATTAATCAAATAGATGACAATGGCTTAAAGAAGCTGTAGGAAATAGGAGCAGCAGCAACTACAAATAATGGGGATACTAGATCACAAAATGTTAACAATGAAGAAATCATAAGCAGGAAAATAAAAATAAACTGCTTCCTGATATAAAGAATAATTTCAGTACGTAAATTATGAAAGCCGATTTATTTCCACTCAGAAGTAACCCTCACTGACATATACTTGTCACGATTTTACACTTTAACCACGGTAAGATTTCCAGGCTGCCAGAAAGAAATTAGAAGGAAGATGAAAGTGACAAGGATGAATACGGATCTTCTTTTCAGACTTTTGAAAAATTAAGAAACTTGTTGGAAAACTATGAAGTAGAAGAAACTAACATTGAATTGTGGACTATGTGCTTATTTTTCTGGGAACTTGATCTGCTGATGACCTGTGCTATCTGCATTGCTGACATGTTCCTCCAGGAAGATTCCTCTTTTCTTCTGACAGGTGCCCCAGGGCTACTTTGGCTAGGAGACCATTTTTAAATTAATTTTCTACCTTGGGGTCCTCTTGAACTCGGGCAGTGAATTTTGAATCCCAAACTTGTGAGTTACAGGTCCATGATTACAAATTCTCAAGATACACTAAACCAAGACATATACAGTTCCATGTTTCCTCTGTTGCTGGGTAGAATTGTTCCTAATTTTCCTGAGGTTATAGTCCGGCAAGGAGTCTGCCTGTGTGCTGGGGAATCAGTCACCTGTAGTTGACTCTACTTCTTGTCTCCTGTCGCCTTGTCAGTGTTAAAACCTAAATCCCTAGGTTACTGAAATCAACAGCCCCTTCTGTCCCCCCTCCCCAGGTCGGCTCACCTGCTTACCACTCTTGTTTTCATTTCTGTCTTTTGTTTTGGCCTTGGAAATTTCCCACACTTTCTTGCTCTGTTGGCTTTGCGTATAAATGTATACTAAATTATAACTAGTAACACTAATTGTTCATAGTGTGAGGCTTTTCAGGCTGACTGAGGAATGGGTTTGTTTTTATTTTTATTTTTTTTGGGGGGAGGTTTAGCCTGTCATATTGAGAAACCCTGAACCTCAAATTCTAAACCAAGCTTAAATATGAAAATATGTGAGAGAAAAAACAATTCAGTCAAAAAAAGTTAACCACTTACATGCTCTTTTAAAATAAAAGCACATGAGATATACTCCAGCAAAATTCAAAACAAATCCAAATAAAGTGAAAGGTCAGATAAAATGCAGCTTTTACCCATGAGTTCAATTCTGAGACATTCTAGGAGGACAACCAAATAGAAAGTACTTGGTCCAGATTAGAACCAGCGAAGGACTATGAAAAGAAAGCCTTCAAAAGAAAATAGATTTTCCTCAACAAATTGTATGATTAAGAAAGTAGACGTTCTTAGCGATGACATGAAAAAAAAAAGTAAATTGATAGGTAATTAAAATTTCCTTGAGAGGGTATTAAAAAATGTGGCAAACCAAATATCATATAATTCTGGACAATTGATGGGGTGTAGGGAAAGAGAACGTATTGGACCCTGATGCTATGACAGAGTTGCATTCCCTTCAGTGTAGGTCCAATCACACTTCTTGGTTCTGCATCAAATAAGCTTTGCGTTATCCTAGTCTCGAAAGCAAGGCCAGATTACCGAATAAGCAAGGTACCCACAGGCTTACTTCTGCCTATTTACTAATCTGTAGTGCACAATTTACCTGTTTTTCACCACATCAAAGATGTGAAATTGTGCACTACAGATTAATAAGTAAACACAAGGCTGTGCATACCTTGCTTACTGGTTAAACTGCTCCTGATTGCAATGAAAGATTATTGGTTTTCAATTTGCAGAATCAACCTATAACCAAAGAAATGAAAACTTATTTACAACAAAGAATAAATCTTAGCTCTGTAGTTGTAATAGTAGAGCTAAGAGAAATTAGGGAAGAGGATGGATTGTATAGGTTTATCATTTCCACATTTTATACATGTCAGCATGTGATATCTAAGTCAATTGTTCAAAACATTGAGTTTTATATACAAGCAATAAACCGAAAAACCAAACCCATTGCCATCAAGTTGATTCCAACTCATAGCAACCCTATAGGACAGAGTAGAACTGCCTCATAGGGTTTCCAAGTCTGTAATCTTTTGTTGTTGTTGTTGTGCTTTAGGTGAAAGTTTACAGCTCAAGTTAGTTTCTCATTCAAAAATTTATACACATGTTGTTTTGTGACATTGGTTGCAATCCTCACAATGTGACAGCACTCTCCCCCTTTCTACCCTAGGTTCCCTATTTCCATTCATCCACTTTCTCCATCCCTTCCTGCCTTCTCGTCTTGCCTTTGGGCAGGATTTGCCCATTTGATCTCATATATTTGATTGAACTAAGAAGCACATCCCTCACATGTGTTATTGTTTGTTTATAGGCCTGTCTAATCTTTGTCTGAAAAGTAGGCTTCAAGAGTGTTTTCAGTTCTGAGTTAGCAGAGTGTCCGGGGGCCATAGTCTCAGGAATTCCTCTAGTGTCTGTCAGACCAGTAAGTCTGGTTTTTTTTTTTTTTGTGAATTTGAATTTTGTTATACATTTTTCTCCTGTTCTGTCCAGGACTCTCTATCGTGATCCCTGTCAGAGCTGTAGGTGGTGGTAGCCAGGCACTATCTAGTTCTTCTGGGCTCAGGCTTGTGGAGGTTGTAGTTCATGTGGTCCTTTAATTATCTGGAATAATATTTTCCTTGTGTCTTTGGTTTTCTTCATTCTTCTTTGCTCCAGGTGGGATGGGACCAATAGATGAATCTTAGACGGCCACTCACAAGCTTTTAAGACCCCAGAGGCTACTCATCAAAGTAGGATGTAGAACATTTTCTTTACAAACTATGTTTTGCCAATTGATCTAGATGTCCTCCCAGACTATGGTCCCCAGCCCTCAGCCCCAGCAACTCGGTCCCTCAAAGTGTTTGGATGTGTGCTGATTTCCCCTATATTATGAGTTGTCTTTCCCTTCACCAAAGTTGATACTTGTCTACTCTCTAGTGATTTCCCTTTCCCACTCTCGTAAACATCAAAGAATTTTTTCTGTGTGTAAACCTTTTCTTGAGTTTCATATTAGTGTTCTCATACAATATTTGTCCTTTTGTCATTTACTTATTTCACTCAGCATAATGCCCTCCAGATTCATCCATGTTGTGAGATGTTTCATGAATTCATCATTGTTCTTTATTGTTGCATAGTATGCCACTGTGTGTATGTGCCATAATTTTTTTATCCATTCATCTGTTGACGGGCACTTAGGTAATTTCCATCTTTTTGCTATTGTGAATAGTGCTGCAGTGAACATGGGTGTGCATATGTGTATTTGTGTCATGGCTTTTATTTCTCTAGGATATATTCCTAGGAGTGGACTGCTGAATTGTACGGTATTTCTATTTCTAGCTTTCTAAGGAGGCACCATATTGTTTTCCATAGTGATTGTACCATTTTACATTCCCACCAGCAGTGCATAAAAGTTCCAATCTCCCCGCAACCTCTCCAAAATTTAGTATTTTCTGTTTTTCTGATTAGTGCCAGTATTGTCAGGGTGAGACGGTATCTCATTTTAGTTTTTATTTGCATTTCTCTAATGGCTAAAGATCATGAGCATTTCCTTATGTGTCTGTTAGCCACCTGATTGTCTTCTTTGGTGAAGTGACTGTTGATATCCTTTGCCCATTTTTTCATTGGATTACTTATTTTTTTGTTGTTGAGGTGTTGAAGTAGATTTTAGAGATTAGACCCTTGTCGGATATGTTGTAGCCAACAATTTTTTCCCAATTCTCTTTTTACTCTTTTGATGAAGTCTTTTGATGAGCATAAGTGTTTGATTTTTAGAGTTTCCAGTTATCTAGTTTCTTTTCTGGTGTTTGTGCATTGTTAGTTATGGTTTGTATTCTATTTTGCCATGTGTTAGGGCCCCTAGCATAGTCCCTATTTTTTCTTCCATGATCTTTATTATGTTAGGTTTTATATTTAAGTCTTTGATCCCTTTTGAGTTAGTTTTTGTATATGGTGTGAAGTATGGATCCTGTTTCATTTTTTCCAAGGCTGTAATCTTTACAAAGCAGACTGACAAGTTTTTCTCCAGAGGAGCCACTGGGTAGGTTTGAACCCTCAACCTTTTGCTTAGCACCTAGCGCTTAAGCGCTGGGCCACGAGGTCTCCTTATACAAGCAATAGAATAACTAAAAATAATGATAACCAACATAACCTTTGTGAGGGTAAAGAGTGGGTAACTACAGAAGGGGCCTATCTTCCATATCAGAGAATCAATAGGTAATGTCTGATATTGATAAATCAATAAATTGACGTCTAATGATATTATTTAGAATTATAGTGATAACCCCCAAAAATAGTAGAAAGGAATTGAGAAGAGGACTGGGGAGAGGAAATAATGTAATTGGGGAGGAAATCTTTTATTTTTCATTTAATATCATTCTATATTCTTCCAGGTTTTTTTCACCACATGTTATTTGCATTCTTTAAATAAGTGATTAGAGTTCTTAGAACAATAGAACATACTTAATATCTGACACAGTGTCTGGCACATAAGAGAAGTACTATAAATAAAAACTAGGATCCAGCGATACAGAGGCCCCATGAATCCACCAAACCTGTGGGAAAATTGGGGATATATGTAAATTTTTTTTTGGGGGGAAAAAAACATTGCAGCTTTTATTCAATTCTCGAAATGTCATCCACCCCCCAAAAATTTACAAATAGTTCTGTCCAAACTATTTTGCTGACTGGCACCAGAGTCCCCAGCATATTCTCTATGCCTCTATTCATGCTGGTCTGTCTCCCTAAACCACCAATAACCTCCTCCATCTCCACTCTCAGAACGCTACTAGCCTTTGAAATCTGTCTCAAAAACCACTTTTCTTGATCTTTCCTGACTGCCCTATGCATAAATGAATGGAATTTCTCTATACTCCATATGATTTTTTAAAGGAAACCTTTTTTTCTTATTATATTAGTGTTTCTAGTTGTTGTCAAGTAAATTCTGACTCCTGGCAACCCCATGTGTGCAGAGTAAAACTGCTCCACAGGGTTTTGAAGGCTGTGACCTTTTGGATCACAGATCACCAGGTCTGTCCTCCAAGGCAGCTCTCTGTGGGTTTCAGCTAGTGTTGAGTGCTTAAGCATTTGTGCCACAGGGACTCTCATTATATTAGTAATATATACTAATTATAGAAATATTCAAAAATAGAAAACAAAAGTAAACCAAATCAAATCAAAGTAATTTATAATCCTACAGCTAAGAAATAACTATTAATATTTTGATATTTTTTCAAACTTTCTATTCCTATATCTTGTTGTAGTCTATTGATTTTTACTAAACATAAAATTGTATTATGCATAATATTTAATAATCTATGTTTTCACAACAGGATGTTGTAAACATTTTCTCATGTTAATAAACGTATTTGTACATCATTTCAAATAAGTGCATAATTTTTGTAGGGATATATCATAATTTATTTACCTACTATCAACTGTTTCTGAAATAATACTTAAGTAGACATCCTTGTATCAAAACTTGTGCAAATGTGTAATTATTTCCTTGAGATCAATTCCTAGTAATGGATTGCTGGGTCAAAGGGTATGCACATTTTGAAGGCTTTTATTTCACCCATACATAGCACTCTTTAGAATCTTTTTATGGCATTTACCTAACTCTTCCTTATTTTATACTTATTTACGCCCTTACCTTGTCTTTTCCACTAGATTTTAAGCCTGATGGTCAGTAAATCCATAGGAATAAATATCCCCAAAGCACTTAATAATTGTCTGTTGGCTTGAATTGAACTAGAACTAGTAACTTCAAGGGTTCAGAATCAATATTTAGTGAACTGGTCCTTAAGTTTCATTGGAAGACAGCTTCAGCACAGAGAACGGCCTTTCAATGCAGGTCCTGCATATCCAGGTTTGGGGCTAGATTTCCAGGGAGATGAGAGAATGGAAGATTGGGAAATAATGAGATAGAAAAGTGTGTAATGGCAAGGAAGACAGTAAAAATGTCTAAAAATCACATGAAAAGATGCTCAACTTCATTAGTCATTAAGGAAATGCCAGTCAAAACCACAATGAGATACCACTTCACGCCCACTAGGTTAATTAAAAGCAAAAAGGCAGACAGTAATAAATGTTAGAAAGGATATGGAGAAATTAGATTCCTCATACATTGCTGGTGAGGATATAAAATGGTGCACTCACTTTGGAAAATAGTTTGGGAGTTCCTCAAAATGCTAAACACTGAATTACCATATGACCTAGCAGTTCTGCCCCTGGGTACCTACCCAGGAGAAATGAAAACATATCACACAAAAACCTGTACATAAATTTCGTAGTAGCATTATTCATAAAAGTCAAACAGTAGAAACAACCCAAATGTCCATCAGCTGATGAATGAATAAACAAAATATGGCATATCCATACAATGGAATATAATTTAGCAATAATGAAGTACTAATACATGCTACCACACTGATGAGCCTCAAAACATTATGTTAATGAAAGGAAACCAGTCACAAAAAGCCTTGTATTGTATTATCTCATTTATAAGAAATGTTCATGATAGACCAATCTATAAAGACAGAAAACTAGATTAGCGGTTGCCTAGGTCTGGGGCAAGGAAAAAGAATTGAGAGTGTCTGCTAATTAGTACAGGTTTTCTTTAGAGGATAATAAAAATATTCCAAAATTAGATTATGGTAATGGCTGCACAATTTTGTAAATATACTAAAAACCATTCAATTGTACACTTTAAATGTGTAAACTTCATAATATATAAATCTTATCTCAATAAAACTGCTTTTTTAAAAAAGGAAGAGAAAGGATAAAAGATGTGAACTCCAATTTATTTGTCTCACCCTTCTTATACTTTCCATTAATTACCATTCTTATGCATAGCCAAATTTCTCTCATTGGCTCAATAATAATAATATTAATAACAGTTTGACTCTTCTCCCAAATTGGCAGAGCTTATAAAGAGTCAGATGTACCCTAACCTTTCCCTTCAACTCATTTTTTTCCTGCTCCTTATTTCATCATTTATTTACCATCCTCTATCTTATTCATTACATTATTTTCTGACCTTGCAGTTTTGCACAATTTGCTCTATGGAGGAATTTACTACATGTTTTCCTTAGACTTTTATCGTTTGACAACCTTCTTTACACTCCTGCCTGATTGCAAAGTCTTTGAGAGCAGAGACAGGGAGGTTTTTAATCCTCAATCATGTATTTATGTACCTTTGAATAGAGCTCAAAGGTTATAACTTCTTACAGATTGTGGCTGTAAAATACAAAACTTGAATGATAAATTTTAACTGTGACAAGTGGTGTCACTAGAGGGGTGTGGGAGTGCAAACCACGCTAGGTAACACTGTCAGAGTTAGTGACACCAAAATGACTGTCTATGTGGACTATATGAAGAAGAACACTATATCAGACTGGAGAAAGACTCATCAACAACCTGCGATCTACAAATGACACAACCTTGCTTGCTGAAAGCAAAGAGGACTTGAAGCTCTTACTGATGAAGATCAAAGACTACAGCACTCAGTGTGGATTAAACCTGAATATTTAAAAAAAAAAATTATTGCAACTGGACCCGTAAGCAACATCACAATAAACGGAGAAAAGATTGACGTTGTCAAGAATTTCATTTTACTTGGATCCACAATCAACGCCTATGGAAGCAATGGTCAAGAAATCAAATGACATATAGCACTAGACAAATCTGCTGCAAAAGACCTCTTTAAAGTCTTAAAAAGCAAAGACATCACCTTGAGGACTAAGTGTGCCTGATCCAAGCCATGATATTTTCAATCACCTCAGATGCCTGTGAAAGCTGGACAATGAATAAGGAAGACCAAAGAATTGATAACTTTGAATTATGGTGTCAGTGAAGAATGTTGAATATACCACAGAGTGCCAGAAGAATAAACAAATCTGTCTTGGAGGAAGTACAGCCAGAATGCTCCTTCGAAGTGAAGATGGCGAGACTTTGTCTCATGTACTTTGGACATGTTGTCAGGAGGAACCAGTCCCTGGAGAAGGACATCATGCTTGGAAAGCAGAGGCTCAGCAAAAGAGAGGAAGACCCTAAACTAGATGGATTGACACAGTGGCTGCAATGATGGGCTCAAGCATAGCAACAATTGTGGGGATGGAGCAGGACCGGGCAGTGTTTCATTCTGTTGTACTTAGGGTCACTATGAGTTGGAACTGACTCAACGGCACCTAACAACAATAATAATGATGCTTTAAATCATTTGGTTTCATCTGCATGAGCTACAAGCTTGCATTACTGTTTTCGTTGCTGCCAGTGTTTTTATAGTCACTGATTTTGTCAAATTTTCTGGCGTTTTAGCTACAATATTGTGGTAATTAGCATGGAGGGGTGACATCATGAGTTACCACACTAAGTGACACTAACCCTAGTGTGACCAGTTGTTTCAGAGAGATAGAAATGCCTCATGAAACACCCTCTGTTTCACTTCCTCACCCTTAATCCCATCTCTACGATTGGGAACTAGGCATTCTAGAGACTGTCCAGAATATGGCATAAAAACCAATGTTGAAAAAAAAGTACATTAACCCCTCCCCCGACATTAACTTCAATAGCACTTACCAAACAGTCTAACAACCCCATGATGATTGATGATTATAGCTGTTCTAAAATTTCCCTGTACTTTCTAGGTATGAGCACTTCTGCAGATATTTCCAGAGTTTTAACCATGCTTCACACCTGTGATGGAAGGAAGAAAGGAAAGGAGGGGAGGAGGGCAGCACAAACAGAGAGAGAGCCACCAGTGCTGGGGCCGCAGCCTAGAGGAGCCTTCTATTTCCTCCAACCACCTGATCCAGGGCCTGAGGACCAGCAGCACACCCTCCCCACAGTGCACTCTAGCAGACAGGGGCAAACCTTTCAACTGGGCACCCATGGGCTGGCAAAATATTGCCTACTTTGCCCTCCACATTGTCCCCCATCTATAACTGGAGGCTTGTCCCTGTTCTCACCACCCCTGCCTAGCCCAGCCCCCCAGAGACTGTCAGCGAAAGGTTCTATGCCATTCAGCCAGTGACTGATGACCCGGACACATGGCAACTGACAGCTGCACACACAATACCCAACCCAATGTCCAGTGAGAATGCTCTCTGCACCCACCTCACACTGAAGAACCAGACAGAAACATCATCTTACCAGAAACGCCAGCTATATCCTCAGTGGCACTACAAGACCAGCGAACAGAGAACTGAGCTCTCGCACCTAGTCACTGCCCCACTCACCCAGAGTCAGGTGGTGAGAGCTCCAGTGCAGACAGACTAGTGACCAGAGTAGCACACACAACTCACCTACTCTGATATATCAAAAAAAAAAAAAAAAATTAGGCCACAGCAAACATACAATAAATCAATAAATATAACAATGCCTCAGAGACAACAGACAATATCAAATCACATAAAGAAGCAGGTCAAGATGGCTCCAGAAAGTGACCAAAAAAGAAATAGATAACCTTATAGAGGAAGACATGGTAATGGAACTACCTGAAAAGGAATTCAAAAGACTAATATACATGGTTCTCTAAGAAATCAAGGAAAACACAGATAAAACCAAGGAAAACACAGACAGGGCAACAGAAGAATTCAGGAAAACAATACAAGAACAAAACAACAAAATGAATAGACAACTAGAAACCATACAAAAACAGCAACTAGTCCAAAAGTTTAACAATAAATTCTCAGAAATGGACAATTTAATAGAAGGATATAGGAGGAGAATTGAATTACTGGAAGACAGGCTTAGCGAAATTGAGGACAAATCATTTGACATCAACTTGTTTGAGGAAAAATCAGAAAAAAGAATGAAGACAAATGAAAAAGCCTAAGAACTATGTGGGACACAATCAATAGGAAAAGTCTGTGTGAGATCAGAGTTTCAGAACAGGGGGAGTGAATGTGAAACACAGAGAGAACTGTTGATTTGCTGAAAGAAAACTTCCCTTTTATCATGAAAAATGAGAAGATAACCATCCAAGAAGCTCACTGAACCCGTTACAGGATAGATCACAAAAGAAAGTCATCAAGACATATCATAATTAAATTTTCCAAAACAGAAGACAAAGAAAGAATCCTGAGAGCGGCTAAGGAAAAAGAAAAGGTCACCTACAAAGGGGAACCAATAAGACTAAGCTCTGATTACTTGGCAGAAACCATGCAGTCAAGAAGGCAATGGGATGACATATATAAAACCTTGAAAGAAAAAAAAATGCCAACCAAGAATTATATGTCCAGCAAAGTTGTCTCTCAAATACAATAGCAAAATTGGGACATTTCCAGATAAACAGAAATTAAGGAATTTGTAAAAACCAGACCAAACTTTAAGAAATATTACAGGGTGTCCTTCAGAAAGAGGATCAACAACCAGACAACAACCTGAGATTAGGACACAGGTCAATATCAGCCAGATACCAACCCAGATAAAGAATTCTCAAAAATAAAACAAAGCTAAAAGACTGAAAACAGGGAACCAGAGATGTCAATCTGTAAATGACAACAACATTAAAACAAAAAGGGAGAATAAATGGTGCAATTAAAGAACTTTCATATGGAAAGGAAGTCAAGGTGTTATCAGGAAGTAAAAGACTGCTTTAAACTTAGGAAGATAAAGGTAAATTTCAAGGTAACCACTAAGAAAGTTAACAAACCTAATCATCAAAACAAAAAAGAAGAAAAACATTAAGTCTCACTATTCACAAAATCAGTAACAATGAAAGAAATGAAGAGAACATTCACAGACAAAATCACTGCAGAAAATTAAGCAGAACAATAAAATCTTCAAAATGACAAAAAAGAAAACACAACAAAATGATAACAGTAAATATATACCTATCAATATTCACACTGAATGTAAAGGGCTTAAATGCACCAGTGGAGACATAGAGTAGCAGAATGGATTAAAAAAAAACGACCTACCAATATGCTGTCTACAATATGCTAACACAAAGACATAAATATATTAAAATCAAAAGAAGGAAAAATATATCAAGCAAACAATATCCAAAAGAGCAGGAGTGGCAATATTAATTTCTGATAAAATAGACTTTAAGGCAAAATCCACCATAAAAATTAAGGAAGGACATTATATAATGACTAAAGGGTCAATCCACCAAGAGGACACAACCATAACAAATATATATGCACCCAATGAAAGGGCATCAAAATACATAAAACAATCTCTAACAGCATTGAAAAGAGAAACAGACAGTTGTACAATAATAGTACGAGACTTCAACACACTACTTTCGGCAAAGGACAGAACTAGAAAGTAACTCAACGAAGATACAGAAGAGCTAATTGCCATAATCAACCAACTTAACCTCATAGACATACACACAACATTCCACCTAACAGCAGCAAAGAATACATTCTTTTCCAATGCACATGGATCATTCTCCAGAATAGGGCACATGTTAGGCTACAAAGCAAGCCTCAATAAAATCCAAAACATCAAAATAACACAAAGTTTTTTCTCTATTCACAACACTATAAAAACTGAAATCAGTAACAAGAAGAGCAAGGGAAAAAAAAATCAAATACATAGAAACTGAAAAACACCTTACTTAAAATCCAGTGGGTAATAGAAGAAATCAAAGATGAAATTTAAAAAAATCCTAGAATCAAATGAGAATGAAAACAAGTCTGACCAAAACCTTTGGGACACAGAAAAAGCAGTACTCAGAGTACAATTTATAGCAATAAATGCACACATCAAAAAAGAAGAAAGGGACAAAACCAAAACACTACAACTCAAACAAATAGAAAGACAGCAACAAAAGAAGTCCGCAGTCACTAAAGAAAGGAAATAATAAAGATTAGAGCAGAAATAAATGAAATAGAGAAAAGAAAAACAACTGAAAGAATCAACAACACTAGAAGTTGGTTCTTTGAAAGGATCAACAAAATTGACAAAACACTGGCCAAAATGACAAAAGAAAAGCAGCAGAGGAAGCAAATAACCCAAATAAGAAATGAGATGGGCGACATTACAATGGAACCAACTGAAATAAAAGTATGGTAACAGAATAATATGAAAAAATATACTCCAACTAGTTTGAAAACCTAGAGGAAATGGACAAATTTGCCAAAACATACTACCTATCTAAACTAACACAAACTGAGATAGAAAATTTGAACAAACTTATAACAAAGGAAGAGATTGCACACGTAATAAAAAAAACTCCCAATTAAAAAAAGCCCTGGCCTGGATGGCTTGACTGGAGAATTCTATCAAACATTCAGAGAAGGGCTCACATCAGTATTACTCAAACTATTTCAGAGCATAGAAAAGGAAGGAATACTCCAGAATACAGTCTACAAAGCCAGCATAACCTTGATAACAAAGCCAGGGAAAGATTCCACAAAAAAAAATAAATAAATAAAAGAAAATTACAGACCAATAACCCTCATGAACATAGTTGCAAAAATTTTCAACAAAATTCTAGCCAATAGAATTCAATCGCATATCAAAAAATAATACATCATGAGCAAGTGAGATTCATACCACATATGAAAGTCTGGTTCAACATTAGAAAATCAATCAACATAATCCACCACATAAATAAAACAAAAGAAAAGAATCACATGATCATCTCAATCAATGCAGAAAACGCATTTGATAAAGTCCAGCACCCATTCCTGTTTAAAACTCTCAGCAAAATAAGAATAGAAGGGAAATTCCTCAAGAAAATAAAGGGCATTTATGCAAAACCAACAGCCAATATTATTCTCAATGGAGAGTGACTGAAAGCACTCCCCTTGAGAATAGGAATGAAACAAGGATGCCTTTTATTGCCACTCCTATTCAACATTGTAGTGGAAGTTCTAGCTAGAGCAATAATGCAAGAAAAGGAAACAAAGTGCAACCAAATTGGTAAGGAAGAAGTAAAACTATCCCTATTTGCAGACGATATGAGCCTATACATAGAAAATCCCAAGAATTCCATGAGAAAACTACTGGAACTAATAGAAGGATTCAGCAAAATAGCAGGATACAAGATCAACGTACAAAAATCAGTTGGATTCTTATACACCAACAAAGGGAACTTCAAAAAGGAAATCAGGAAAACAATACCATTTACAATACCCCCAAAAGATAAAATACTTAGAAATAAAGTTAACAAGGGACATAAAAGACCAATACAAAGAAAACTACAAAACACTACTGCAAGAAACCAAAAGAGGCCTACATAAATGGAAAAACATACCATGTTTATGGATAGGAAGACTCAATATTGTGAAAACTTCAATGCTACCCAAAGTGATCTACAGATACAATGCAATCCAAATTCCAGCAACATTCTTTACTCAGATGGAAAAACTAATCACTAACTTTATATGGAAAAGAAAGAGGCCCCGGATAAGTAAAGCAATATTGAAGAAGAAGAAGAAAGTAGGAAGTCTCATATTACCTGATCTCAGAACATTCTATACAGCCACGATAGTCAAAAGGACCCATACCTCATACTGTACTCAAAAACTAAATAAAATTGGCTCAAAGACATAAGTATAAAATCTAAAACTATAAAGATCATGGAGGAAAAAATAGAGACAATGCTAGGAGCCCTAATATATGGCATAAATAGAGTATCAAACGTAACTAAAAATGCACACACAGCACAAGATAAACTAGGTAAATGGGACCTACTAAAAATGAAGCACCTATATTCAACAAAAGACTTCTTCAAAAAAGTCAAGAGAACCTACAGACTAGGAAAAAATTGGTGGCTATGACATATCCGACAAGGAACTAATCTCTAAAATTTATAGAAAACTTCAACATCTCAACAATAAAAAGACAAACAATCCAATTTAAAAATGAACAAAGGATGTGAACAGACATTTCACCAAAGAAGATATTCAAGCGGCTAATGAACATGAAGAAATGCTCGAGATCACTAGCTATTAGAGAGATGCAAATCAAAACTACAATGAGCTATCATCTCACCCCTATTATTGCTGGCACTAATAATAATTTAAAAAAAAACAAACAGAAAATAACATATGTTGGCAAATTTACGGGGAGATTGGAACTCTTATACACTGTTGGTGGAAACATAAATTGGTACAACTACTTTGGAAAACGGTATGGTGCTTCCTCAAAAAGCTAGAAATAGAAATACCATATGATCTACAATCCCAATCCTAGGTATATACCCTAAAGAAATAAGAGCCATTACACATATAGACATATGCACATTCATGTTCATTGCAGCACTATTCACAATAGCAAAAAGATGGAAGCAATCTAAGTGTCCATCAACAGACGAACGGATAAACAAACTATGGTACATACACACAAGGGAATACTACACAATGATAAAGAATAATAACAAATTCATGAAACATCACACAATATGGATGAATTTGGAGGACATTATGCTGAATGAAATAAGTCAACCACGAAAGGACAAACACTGTATGAGATCAATACTATAAAGTAACAACAGAAGATATAAACACAGGAAAAAAATAAAAAAACATTCTTTGATGGTTACCAGGGATGGGAGGTGGAGGGAGAGAAAATTACCAATTAGATAGAAGACATGAATTAATACTGGTGAAGGGAGAGGCAATACATTATATGGGGGAAGTCAAAACAACATGACCAAGGCAAGAGAGGACACTGAGACGGACGTAAGAATAAAGGACAACTACAGCAAATCTGCTGCAAAAGACCCCTTTAAAATGTTAAAAAGCAAAGATGTCACTTTGAGGGCTAAGGTGCACCTGATCCAAGCAATGATATTTTCAATTGCCTCATATGCATGCAAAAACTGGACAATGAATAAGGAATATCGAGGAAGAATTGTTGCCTTTTAATTATGGTGTTGGCAAGGAACACTGAATATACCATGGCCTGCCAGAAGAATGAACAAGTCTGCCTTGGAATAAGTACAACCAGAGTGCCCCTTGGAAGCAAGGATGGCAAGACTTCGTCTTACGTACTTCAGACATGTTATCAGGAGGGACCAGTCCCTGGAGAATTACATCATGCTTGGTAAAGTAGAGGGTCAGCAACAAAGAGGAAGACCCTCAGTGAGATGGATTGACGCAGTGGCTGCAACAACGGATTGAAGCATAACAATGGTTGTAAGGATGACCCAGAACCAGGTAGTGTTTCGTTCCATTGTACGTAAGGTCGCTACTCAATAGCACCTAATAACAACAACAACAACAGTAACGACTATAGCTTAGACAATCCTGCAGCAATAGTATTAACAGACAATAATTTACAAATGAACAAATAGGCAATAGATATGCCAAAAGGTGTGGGAGGATATAAGGGAATACACCCACTTGCAAATATAGGTTTGGTGATAGATATTTCTACATACATGACTGTAGGTGCATCTCATGTAAAGCACACAAGGGGTAAAGTTAGGGAAACCTCTTAGATGTATCTAAACACCTCGAGGGATGAAGTTCCTAGGCTAGAAGACAAAGGACCATAGACTCAGGGAACGTCTACATCAGTTGGCACAACATAGTATATAAAGTCAAATCCTACTTTGGTGAGTAGCATCTGGGGTGTTAAAGCAGCCATCTAAGATACAAATATTGGTCTTTTCCCATCCAGAGCATGAGAGAGTGAAGGAAACAAAAGACTCAAGGGAACAATTAGTCCAAAGGACTAACGGACCACATAAACCACAGACTACGGGACCAGAAGAACTAGACGGTGCTCAGCTACCACTACCAACTGCTCTGACTAGGATCACAACAGAGGGTCCTGGACAGAGAGGGAGAAAACTGTAGATAGAACAACAACAACAAAAAAATCAAATTCACAAAAAAAAGTCTGGGCTTACTGGTCTGACAGAGACTGGAGGAACCTCCGAGACTATGGCCCTACGACATCCTTCTGACCTGGAAATTAAGCCACTCCTGGAGATCATCTCCCAGTCAAACAATAGACATGCACATAAGATAAACCATAACACCCGAGAGGAAAATACTCCTTAGAAGAATCAGTTATAAGATGAGCAGGCAGGAAGGAGTAGGTAATCAGGACAAAAGAAAATGGGGAGACCGGGGCGGAAATGGGGGAGAGTGCTGACACGTTGTGGGGAATGAAACCAAGATCATGAAACACTTTATGTACAAACTATCAAATGGGAAACTAATTTGCTCTGTAAACATTCACCTAAAGCACAATAAAAAAAAAAAAAAAAGAAGAAGAAGAAAGAAAGACTGATTGACTGATTGATTTTTCTCCCCTGGCTTCTCTGGAAATGTGCCAGAGGAAGGCAGAGTGGTAACATCTTATGGTGGGTGCAGGAAAACTTTGCTGAAGAGGTAAGTCATGTATCTCCTCTGGTCAGGAGGACAAAGTTAGAGGCTGAGAGTAAACAGCCAACGAATTCTGCAGAGACTGGGAAGCTTGATGGAGAAAGCCTTTTTTTTTTTTTTTTAAATTCTTGCCAACCTATTTTTAGAGATACTAAAAATTCAGCTGGCATGGGAACTAAATAGATTAGTTTACTTTTTTTTTTTTTAGTTCTCACACAGTCCTGTCTTCTATTTTTATGTTTTTATACATGTGCTTTGATATTTTTATGTTTCTTCTCCCCATTTTCTCTCAAAAGCCCACTCTTACCCAGAGTATAATCATGGGAAACGTACATTTGTTCAAGATAGCATAAGAAGCAGTTTACATTTTGCTTCATTTTGCCCAAAGGGGAGTTATTTTTCTTTTTAAGGTGTTTCCAACTACAAATTTAGGGGACGAGGGAGGGCAGACCACACACGTAGAATTTGCACTCTAGTTGACTTGAGTTCACTTTTAAATTTAGAGCCAGGAAGCTTGAAACTAAAACAAACTGTAATGTACTTGGCTGTGTGTGGTAGGAAATGACTTTTCCAATGCTAAAGTCATAAAGTAATTTGTCACAAGAAATCTTCTTTAATGATAAGTAATAATAGTCTTTTTAAATAATAGGTTTTTGTTTTTTTAAAACTAGGTTTCTAAAGTAATGTCTCAAAACAGATCCTAATTTGCCAAACAGTCAGGATGTCATTATTATGGTATAGAGGAAGAGACCACACTCCAAATCTACCACCCACCCTGACACTGGGTCAGAGGTCTAGTGGTTGGGGCAACAAATAGAAGGAAACTGAAGTGAAAACACCAGCACAGGAGCAGGAGGAGAAGGGCTAGGCAGTGAGGCTGGAGGATAACCAGAGAGGATGCCACGAAGGCAGTCATGAGAAGAGAGCATTTCAAGAAGGAAGAAGTGGGTGAACGTGTCAAACGTGTAGAAGAGAGGTTACTGACACATAAACCAGTTGTCATGGAGTCAACTTCAATTCACTGTGACCCCGTGCATGTTAGAGTATTACTGTGCTCCACAGGGTTTTCAATGGCTGACTTTTCAGAAGTAGATGGCCAGGACTTTTTTCCAAGGTACCTCTCTGGGTGGACTCAAACCTCTAGCCTTTCTGTTAGCAGCTAAGTTTGTTAACCATTTGCACCACCCAGGGGCTCCTATTGGCATATAAACAAACAAACAAAAAACCCATTGCCGTCGAGTCGATTCTGACTCATAGTGACCCTATAGGACAGAGTAGAACTGTCCCATAGGGTTCCCAGGGAGCAGCTAGTAGATTCGAACTGCCGACCTTTTGGTTAGCAGCCAAACCTTAACCACTGCACCACCAGGGCTCCTATTGGCATGTAAGTGAAGGTAAACCCTGAGAATCAATATTACCTAGGAAGTGAGTAAAATAGAGAAGAAAGGGGCCCAGGACTGAGCCCTGGGGATAACAACAAATAGAAGGAAACTGAAGTGAAAACACCAGCACAGGAGCAGGAGGAGAATGGCTAGGCAGTGAGGCTGGAGGATAACCAGAGAGGATGCCATGAAGGCAGTCATGAGAAGAGAGCATTTCAAGAAGGAAGAAGTGGGTGAACATGTCAAATGCACTGAAAGGTCAAGTAAGAGGAGGACGGAAAAGTGGCCATTGCACACAGCCTCATGGAGGCCATGAGCGACCTTGGCTGGAGCAATTTTAGGGGAGTGGTGAGAATCAAAGTCCCATTAGAAGAGGTGGAGGAGAGAATGGGATACAAGGAAGTGGAGACTGTGAGTATGCACAACTTTCAAGAAGTTTGTCTGTAAAGGTGGCTAAAGAAATGAGGCAGTAGTAGAGGGAAATGTCAGGTCATGGGAGAATGGTATTTTTCTCTGTTTTTCAAGATGGGAGATCCTACAGCCTGTTAGTATGCTGGTTAAAATGCTCTAGTAGAGACATAGAAATTGATATTGCAAGACAAAAAGGGTATAATTCCAAGAGTGACATACCTGGGGAGGGGATAGGAAAGGAGCAGATATAATTTCTGAAACAGAAAGGAAGTCCAAGGCTATAAATGCGCACATTTTGTAGGTTTGCTTGTGGAAAGAAAGACTGGAGTCTTTTTTTCTAAGGGAAATGTGAGGCAAAAGCAACAGCTGAAAGTGAGGTTTTGAAGGGGGATATTAATGGTTTGAGGACAGAGGAACAGATGTGAGGTAGTCTTTTTAAAGAGTGGGAGAATAAGCACTTTGAGGTAAAGGAGCAGTATGGTCAAGTGTTGAGGCAAATCAGAATATTGTGTGGTTTTTCTCAAGCTCCCTTTAGCAGCTCAGGTGCAGATGAAGACTGGGAGGGTATTTGGGTTTGACCACAGTTGGAATTCAGCCAGATGATTACAATGAATGAAGAGTGAGTCAAGAAGTTGAGGAGTTATGACCATAGAGCTCATTCTGGGAAAGGAGAGAAATGCAGACATGGGGGTGGTAGATAAGAAAAAGAGGTAGGGTCATTGAGACTGAGGGTCTCCATGTTTTTTTTTTTTTTCATTTTTACTGTTGAAGCAGTGGTATTAGAGCAGGTAAGATGAAAAGATACAAAAAGTAATCAAAGAATTGGTTTGAGGTTGATATTTTGGAGGTTGTGCAGATAATAGTTAGGTAAATTTCAAGAACAACCTTGAACTTCGTTCTCTTAAGTTTTCTTAATTTCCACGCCTCTTTCTTCCTGGTCTTGCATTAGGGCCATTGTACTTGTTTCCTTCTAGTCCTTCAGATCTCAGCTCAAATGTCTAAATTAGCCTCTCCCTCCAACCCTATTACCCCTTTCACTCTCCATCACATCACTCTTTTATTTTTCTAATTCTTCCTCTCAAGATTTGCATTATATTATTTATCTATTGTCTCAACCTCTGCTTAAAATATAAGTTCAAGGAGAGAAACATTGTCTTTCTAATTTGCCATGCTATCCCAGTACCTAGAACATTGTCTGATATATGTTCAATATTCAATAAATGTTTGTTGTGTGAATTAATAGAAGGATCAGGTATGATTTCAGGAGAAAATGTGCCCTACTTCCAATACCAAATCCTGAAAATCACGCTAAAAATGTCATCCCTTCAGATAAGAGCATTTGCTTCTGTTAAAATGCCGCTGCCATCTGATACCCCAAGAGGGATACAACATCACCTACTCATGCAGTATTTCAGCCAAGAATACATAAGCTGAATCTAATTATGAGGAAAAATCAGGCAAACACAAAATAGGGAACTTTCTATTTAAAAAAGGGAAGAGCAACAGTATTCTTCAAAAGTGTCAATGTAGGAGAGGCAGAGCCAACATTGGCACTATAGACAGAAGCACCATGCCATCCTCTGCAGCAAAGATCTGAAAAACTAAGTAAAATAGAAACATCAGTCCTGGAACCCTAAGCATCAAATGAAGGAATAAAGAACTCGATCAAGCACCAAATGGAATAAGAAATTGACAGAGAACAGAGAACAAAGAGAGCTATGGAGTGGAGGTCTACCAGCTAACACAGCATGGATTTGCCATCTTGGACTACAGCCACCAAGGAAAGCAGACAGGGAGTATGGGAAGGCAACTTCACAGAGCTCCCAACAGGAGACAGAGTACCTGGTAACCAGGGATACACAGTGCCCACCCACCCCCATTCTTCTCTCTACGATACCTCTGCTGTGTTCCAACAGGCCACAGTTGCTCACCAACGAGACACCAGCTCACTGCCACCAGGGTCCATCCCCCCCAGACCAGCTGGTTGCTTCAGCACCATTTTTTTTTTTTTTTTGGCTTGTTTGTTTGATTTTTTTTGATGATTAGTTTTTTGTTTGTTATTGTTTTTTCTGGATTTTTTTTTGTTGTTGCTTCTCTTTCTCTCTCCGTCTCTCTCCATTCCTTCCATTCCTTTCTTTTGCACAGCTAGCCTCGTGTGCCATCCCCTCCCCTTATTGACTAGTTGTGATTATTTGGTTTGCTTGCTTTGTTCTTTTTTTTCTCTCTCTCCTTTACTTCCTTTCCTTTCTCCTGCCCACCCAGCCCTGTGCACCTCCACCACCCTTTCTTAAGGGGCCATGCTACACTGTTTTTCAGGAGAGTCACTATATGCAGCCTCCCTGGATCTGTGCATCTGTCACCAACTGGCTCCCTCAGCACCATTCTATTTATTTGTTAGTTTTTGTTTTTTCTTTTGTTGTTGTTTCTTCTCTCTCTCCCGTCCTTCCTTTCCTTTCTCCCACCCAGCAAGCCTTGTGCACTACCCCATGTTGTGGGATACAATCAAAGCAAAACTTTGTGAGTGATTGGAGTTCCAGAACGGGGAGAAAACAGAAAACACAGAGAGGAGCATTGAAGATTTTCTGACAGAAAACTTCCCTAATATCATGAAAGATGAAAAGCCACCATCCAAGAGGCTCAATGAACCCCTATAAGATAGACCCAAAAGAAAATCACTAAGACATATCATAATCACACTTGCTAAAACCAAAGACAAATAATCCTAAGACAAGCTCGAGAAAAATGAAAAGTCACATACAAAGGGGAAACAGTAAGACTAAGCTCTGATTACTCGGCAGAAACCATGCAGGCAAGAAGGCAATGGGATGACATATATAAAATCTTGAAAGAAAAAATACTGCCAACTAAGAATAATATATCCTGAAAAACTCTTGCTCAAATAAGATGGCAAAATTAGGACATTTCCAGATAAACAGAAATTAAGGGGATATGTAAAAACCAAACCAAACTTACAAAAATTATTAAAGGAATTTCTTTGGTTAGAGAACAAACAACATCAGACAACAACCTGAATCTAGGACGTAAGACAGCATCAGCCAGATACCAACCTAGATAATGAACTCTCAAGGATAAAACAAAACTAAAAAATTTACAACAGTGAACCAGAGAGGTCAAATCTGTAAATGACAATATCAGAACAATAAAAGAGGAAATAAACGGTGTGGGTATAGAACTTTCAAATGGAGAGCAAGTCAAGGCACTATCAAATAATAAAGGGCTGGTTTAAACTTGGGAAGATAGGGGTAAATTTCAAGGTAACCACAAAGAAAGTTAACAAACCTACTCATTAAAATAAAGAAGAAAAACATAAAGTTCAGGTAAACACAAAATCTACAAAAATGAAGAATAAAAAAAAAAATCCACAGACAAGAGGAATTCAGCACAAGAGAGCAAGAGGAACAAAGAAAGGACTAATTGTCCACAGCTACCAAGACCTTCAC
>NW_004443941.1:27412413-27510433 GCF_000243295.1 Trichechus manatus latirostris | reverse complement strand
GAACAAAGAACATGTCAGCACCACAAAAAAAGCACTACAAAATGACAACAATAAACTCACACCTATCAATAATCACACTGAACATAAATGGCTTAAATGCACCCATGAAGAGACAGAGAGTGACAGAGTGGATTAAAAAACTGGACCCATCAATATGCTGTCTGTTGAGACACATTTCTGAAACAAAGACATAAATATATTAAAAATCAAAGCATGGAAAAAAATATATGAAGCAAACAGCAACCAAAAAAGAGCAGGAGTGGCAATACTAATCTCAGATAAAATCAACTTTAAAACAAAATCCACTGTTAAAGACATGGAAGGACATTATATAATGATTAGGGGAACAATCAACTATGAGGACATAACCATAATAAGTATCTATGCAACCAATGACAGAGCTTCAAAATACATAAAACAGACTCTAACAGCACTGAAAAGAGAAATTCACAGTTCTGCAATAATAGTAGGAGACTTCAACCCACCACTCTTGGTAAAGAACAGAACATCTAGAAAGAAACTAAACAAAAATACACAAGATCTAAAGGCCACAATCAACCAACTTGACCTCATACACATATATAGAACGTTCTACCCAACAGCAGCAAAGTATACATTCTTTTCTAATGCATATGGAACATTCTCCAGAATAAACCACATCTTAGGCCACAAAGCAACTTCAACAAAATTCAAAACATTGAGACAATACAAAGCATCTTTTCTGATAACAAAGCCATAAAAGTAGAAATTCATAACAGGGAGAGCAAGGAAAAAAAAAAAAAATCAAATACATGGAAACAGAACAACACCTGGCTTGAAAACCACTGGGTAATAGAATAAATCAAAGATGGAATAAAAAAATTCTTAGAATCAAATGAGAACGAAAGCATATCATACCAAAACCTCTGGGACACAGCAAAGCGAGTGCTCAGAGGTCTATTGAAAGCAATAGATGCACACATCAAAAAAGAAGAAATGAACAAATTCAAAACATTAGCTATACAACTTGAAAAAATAAAAAGAGAATAGCAAAAGAAGCCTACAGCCACCAGAAGAAAGGAAATAATAAAGATCAGAGCAGAAATAAATGAAATAAAGAATAGAAAAACAATAGAAAGAATCAAAAAAACCAAAAGTTGGTTCTTTGAATGGATCAACAAATTCGACAAACCATTCGCCAAATACACGAAAGAAAAACAAGAGAAGATGCAAATAACTCAAATAAGAAACAAAATGGGGGACATTACAACATACCCAACTGAAATAAAAAGTATCGTAACAGAGTACTATGAAAAACTGTACAACAAATCTGAAAACCTACAGGAAATGGACAAATTTGTAGAAACACACTACCTACCTAAACTAACACAAACTGAAGTCAAAAATCTGAACAGACTGATAAGAAGAGAAGAGATTGAAAAGGTAATAATAATTTTAAAAATCCCAACCAAAAAAAGCCCTAGCCCAGGTGGCTTCACTGGAGAATTCTATCAAACATTCAGAGAAGAGCTTGCACAATTACTATTCAAATATTTCAGAACACGGAAAAGGAAGGAACACTTCCGAATTCACTCTATGAAGCCAGCATATCCCTGACACCAAAACCAGGCAAAGACTGCACAAAAAAAGAAAATTGCAGACCAATATCTCTCATGAATATAGACGCAAAAATTCTCAACACAATTCTAGCCAATAGAATTCAGCATCATATCAAAAAAATGATACACCACGACCAAGTGGGATTTATAACAGGTATGCAAGGATTGTTCAATATTAGAAAAAGAATCAAAGAATCACATGATCATCTCAATTGATGTTGAATAGGCATTCGATAAAGTCCAACACAAGTTCTTGATAAAAACTCTCATTAAAATAGGTATAGCAGGGAAATTCTTCAACAAAATAAAGGGAATCTATAGCAAACCAACAGCCAACATCATTCTTAAGGGAGAGAGGCTGAAAACATTCCCCCTGAGAACAGAAACAAAATAAGGATGCCCTTTATCACCACTCCTATTTAACACTGTGCTGGTAGTCCTAGCTAGAGCAACAAGGCAAGAAAAAGAAATAAAGGGCATCCAAATTAGTAAGGAAGAAGTAAAACTATACCTATTTACAGATAATATGATACTATACATAGATAACCCAAAGGACTCCACAAGAAAACTACTAGAACTAATAGAAAGATTCAGCAGAGAAGCAAGATACAAGACAAAAATACAAAAATCAGTTGCATTCCTATACACCAATAAAGAGAACTATGAAAAGGAAATCAGGAAAGCAATACCATTTATACTATCCCCTAAAAAAATAAAATACTTAGAAATAAATATAACCAGGGTTGTAAAAGACTGATACAAATAAAACTACAAAACACTACTTCAAGAAACCAAATGAGGCCTACATAAATGACAAAAGACACCATGCTCATGGATAGGTAGACTCAACATTGTGAAAATGTCAGTTCTACCCAAAGTGATCTACACAATGCACACACAAAAAGAAACAATCTTTGACGGTTTCTAGGGAGGGGAGGAGTGGGGAGGGAAAAACACTAATTAGACAATACATAAGTGGTAACTTTGGTGAAGGGTAAGACAGTACACAATACTGGGGAAGTCAGCACAACTTGCCCAAGGCAAGGTCATAAAAGCTTCATAGATACATCCAAACTCCCTGAGGGAACAAATTACTGGGCTAACCACAAAAGAAAATTGTCCCATTTCTCTGTAAAGGTTTGTATTTAAGTTATCAGGATAAGCCTGCATCAATTTCTTGGATGCCTTCATGCATTCTTAATCAGGCATATACACATTGTTTAAGAAAGAAAATTTATATTCACTAACTAGATAGTAGACAAGTATTATCTTAGGTGAAGGGAAGGACAGCACACACTACAGAGGAAGTCAGCACAACTGGACTAAACAAAAGCTAAGAGTTTTCCTGAATACAATCAAACACTTCAAGGGACAGAGTAGCAGGGGTGGGGGTCTGGGTACCTTGTTTTCAGGGGACATCTAGGTCAATTGGTATAACAAAGTTTATTCAGAAATGTTCTGCATCCCACTTTGGTGAGTGGCGCCTGGAATCTTAAAAGCTTGCACACGGCCATCTAAAGTGCATCAATTGGTCCCAAACCACTTGGAGCAAAGGAGAATGAAGAACACAAAAGACACAAGGAAAATATTATCCCAAGAGACAAAAGGTCCACATAAACCAGAGACTCCATCAGCATGAGACCACAAGAACTAGATGCTGCCTGGCTACCACCAATGACTGCCCTGATAGGAAACACAATAGACAGTCCCTGATGGAGCAGGAGAAAAGTGTAGAGCAGAGCTCAAATTCATGTAAAAAGACCAGACTTAATGGTCTAACTGAGACTGGAGGAACCCCTGAAGCCATGGTCCCCAGACACTCAGTTAACCCAGAACTAAAACCATTCCCAAAGCCCATTCATCAGACAAAGATTAGACTGGA
The DNA here is from genome assembly GCF_000243295.1 of Trichechus manatus latirostris. NCBI lineage: Eukaryota > Metazoa > Chordata > Mammalia > Sirenia > Trichechidae > Trichechus > Trichechus manatus. The sequence continues at coordinate 27,506,953 of NW_004443941.1, read as the reverse complement.
GTATAAAACATAAAATAATACTCTTGAAGAGTGTGCTTCTTAGTTGAAGCAGATACACGAGACCAAATGGGTGGCTCCTGTCCAGAGGCAGAATGAGAAGGCAGGAAGGGATAGGAGCTGGTTGGAGTGGCACAGGAAACCCAGGGTGAAAAGGGGGAGTGTGCTGTACATTATAGGGATTGCAACTAGTGTCACATAACAATATGTGTATAAATTTTTGTATGAGAAATTAACTTAAGTGTTAAACTTTCACCTAAAGCACAATTTAAAAAAAAAAAGAAACAGAAAAAGAGATTAAAAAAAAAAAAAGACCGGACTTACTGATCTGACACAATTGGAGAAGCCCGGAGAGTATGGCCCCCAAACTCCCTTTTAACTCAGTACTGAAGTCACTCCTGAGGTTCATCCTTCAGCCAAAGATTAAACAGGCCCATAAAATAAAATGAGACTAAATTGGCACACCAGCTCAGGGGCAATGACAAGAAGACAGGAAGGGACAGGAAAGCTGGTAATGGGGAATCCAAGGTAAAGAAGGGAAGAGTGTGGACATGTCATGGGGTTGGCAACCAATGTCAGAAACAAATATGTATATTAATTGCTTAACAGGAAACTAATTTGCTCTGTAAACCTTCATCTAAAGCACAATTTAAAAAAAAAAGAATTTAAGAAAGATAAAAACAATAAAGTACAATAAAAAAACTTAGGAAAAAATAGTGTCAGTGTAATAAAAGACGAAGAAAGAATTGTGTCAAGTTAAAGAAGCTAAAGAGACATGGGAAGTAAATACAGTACCTGGCCCAGGACTGGATCCTACACTGGAGGGGAAAATAATGGTCTAAAGGACATTATATATGATTAGTAGATTAGGTAAAAATATTGCATGAATATAAATTTATGGAGTTGGTAACTGTAATGTGGTTTTATAAGAGAATATACCCATTCTTAGGAAATATACATGAAAGTATTTAGAGATAATGGGCCATGGTGTATGTAACTTATCCTCAACTACCTTAGAAAAACATTCATATAGAAATAATTATAGATATAGATACAGATATCAAAAATGACAAAGCAGGAAGTGGAGCCAACATGGCACCCTAGACAGACACACCATGCCATCCCTTTGCAGCAAAGTCCTGAAAAACTAAGCAAAACAGATACAAATGTCAATCCTGCAAACCTGAGCAACATATGAAGGTATAAAGAACTAAATCAAACATCAAATGTAAGAAAAAAACTGACTGAAAACAAAGAACGAAGAGAGATATGGAGTGAAGGACCCCTGCCAACTAACCTGGCACAGTGTTGCCATCTTGACACACAGCTACCAATGACCCTATACAGACAGTATGGGAAGGAAACTTCATGGAGCTCCCAACAGGAGACAGAGCAACCAGTCACCAAAGAAACACACTTTCTCACCCCTGATCCTTCTGGGGAATAGAAGCAAGACCCCCCTCCACCCCAATTCAGACAGCCCCACTGTCAAAGTCCACAAAGTCCCCTCTGCCTGCTGGGCCTGCCCTGCCCCTTCCCACCACACAGTTTTTCTTTCTTCCTTTTCCTTCTCCTTCCCACTTAGCCCCATATGCCAGCCCCCTTCCAGCTAGCGCCCACTGCATCATCATTTCTTTTCTTCTTTTTTTCTTTCTCCCTCCAACCTAGCCCTGTACGACACTTCCCCTCCTCACCCACCCCCATATCTGACCCACTACCATTCACTGGCCCCCACTGTACTGCCATTTTTTTCTCTTTCTTCATTTTCTTTCTCTCTCCCACCTAGCCCCATATGCCACCTCGCCTCCCTTCCCAATGGCCCCTGGGTCTGCCCACCCCCACCTACTGGGTCCACCATACAGCCTTTATTTTTGTTCTCTTTTCTTTTTTTCTTTCTTTCTCTCTGTTTTCTTTTCTTTCTACCTCCCACCTAGCCCTGAGGCCACCTTTCCCCTTTCCCACCAGCTCTTGCCACAGCACCATGGCTAGAGAACCCCTAGAGCTCAGGCCTAACACCACACCAGGCTCACACTGCTCCTTCTCTCCTGCCACTCAACCAGCTGCTGAATGGTGGAAAGCAGACCCATACAGCTCCCCGTCAGAAACCCCTGCCCATCTGGTAAGGGGCTGTGAATGCTCCCACACCAATGGATCAACATTATTAGGCAGACAGCACCAGTCAATCTGTCCTAAGCCACCTCGCCAAACCAGTGTATAGCAAAGCAGGCTCACACTGCCTGATACTGCCCTACCTACCCAGATAAGGTGGTGAAAGCTATCATGCCCACAGGCAAGCAAGCAGCAAATCATGCCTGGCGCACCCTACTTGACACATCAAAACAAATTTAAAAAGCATGGTATGGAATTCAAAAAAGACAAAGAAAAACACAGACAAAACCAAGGAAAAAATAGAAAAAATCATGGAAAACAAAACAAATGGAAACATAGCCCAAATCTAGGAAAACAGAGATAAAACCATAAAAGAATTCAGGAAAATACTACAAGAACAAAAAGTTGAAATAGATAAACAATTAGAAATCATAAAAAAACAGCAACTAGAAATCCAAAAGATAAACAAAATTTCAGAAATGGACAACTCAATAGCAGGTTTTAGCAGAAAATTTGAAACAATGGAAGACAGAATCAGTGAGATTGAAGACAAATCTACAGCTGTCACTTTGAGGAAAAATTAGAGAAAAGAATGAAGACAACCTAAGAATTATGTGGGACACAATCAAAAGCAAAAATTTGTGCATGATCGGAGTTCCAGAACAGGGGGAGAAAATGGAAAACACAGAGAAGATTGTTGAAGATTCGCTGGCAGAAAACATCCCAAATATCATGAAAGACAAAAAACAGATCACTCAAGAAGCTCAATGAACCCCATATAGGATAGACCCCAAAAGAAAGTCACCAAGACATATCATAATCACACTTGCCAAAACCAAAGACAAAGAATCCTGAGAGCAGCTCAAGAAAAATGAAAGTCTCTTACAAAGGGGAAACAATAAGACTAAACTCTGATTGTTTCACAGAAACTATGCAGGCAAGAAAACAATGGAATGGAATATGTAAAACCTAAAAGAAAAACTTCCAGCCAAGAATAATATATCCTGCAAAACTCTCTCCCAATATGATAGCAAAATTAGGACATTTCCAGATAAAAAGAAATTAAGGGAATTTGTAAAAACCAAACCAAACTTACAAGAAATATTAAAGAGCGTTCTTCAGTTAAAAAACCAATACTCTCAATAATGAAACAAACCTAAAAGACTTAAAACAAGAAAACAGAGATGTCAATGTGTAAATGATGACAACATAAAAACAGTAAAAAGGGTAATAAATGGTCTGGGTGCAGACCTTTCAAATGGAGAGGAAGTCAAGGCAATATCAAGTAATAAAAGACTAGTTCAAACTTAGGAAGGTAAGTGTAAATTTCAAGGTAACAACAAAGAAAGCTAACAAACATATTCATCAAAGTAAAAAATAAGAAAAACATAAATATTCAGCAAACACAAAAACTACAATAATGAAAGAAATTAAAACAAAATCCCCAAACAAAAGAAAGTCAGCACAGGAAAGTAAGAGGAACAAAGTGTCAACATAACAACAACAAAAAAAAAAAAGGCACAACAATATGACAGCAATAAACTCATATCTAGTGATAATCACACTGAATGTAAATGACTTAAAGGCACCAGTAAAGAGACAGAGAGTGACAGAGTGGGTAAAAAACACAAACCATCCATATGCTTTCTACAAGAGACTCATCTTGGACACAAAGACATAAATATATTAAAAATCAAAAGATGGAAAAAAATATATCAAGAAAATGGTAACCAAAAAAGAACAGGAGTGGCAATACTAATCTCAGATAAAATAGACTTGAAGACAAAATCCACTATAAAAGATAATGAAGGACATTATATAATTATTAAAGGCACAATCCACCAAGAAGACATAACCTTAATAAATATCTACGCACCCGACGACAGGGCTCCAAAATACATAAAACAAACTCTAACAACACTGAAAAGAGAAATAGATAGCTCCACAATAATAGTAGGAGACTTCAACATGCCACTTTTGATAAAGGACAGAACATCTAGAAAGAAACTCAACAAAGATACACAAGATCTAAAGGTCACAATCAACCAACTTGACCTCATAGATATACATAGAACCCTCCACTCAACAGCCAGAAAGTATACATTTTTTTCCAAGGCACATGGAACATTCCCCAGAATAGACCATGTTTTAGGGCACAAAGCAACCCTCAATAAAATCCAAAATATCAATACAATACAAAAAAATCCTCTCTGATCACAATGCCAGAAAAGCAGAAATCAATAACAGGGAAAGCAAGGAAAAAAATCAAATACATGGAAACCTAATAATACCTTGCTTAAAAACAACTGGGTAACAGAAAAAACCAAACAGGGAATCAAAAAATTCCTAGAATCAAGCAAAAATGAAAACAGATCATACCAAAACTTTTGGGACACAGCAAAGGCAGTGGTCAGAGATCAACTTATAGCAATAAATGCACACATCAAAAAAGAATGGGCCAAAGTCAAAACGTTAGTCCTACAACTCAAACAAATAGAAAGAGAACAGCAAAAGAAGCCCACAGACACGGAAAGAAAGAAAACAATAAAGATCAGAGCAGAAATAAATGAAACAGAGAACAGAAAAATAATAGAAAGAATCAACAAAACCAAAAGTTGATTCTTTGAAAGGATCAACAAAATCGACAAACCGTTGGCCAAAATTACAAAAGAAAAGCAAGAGAGGAAGCAAATAACCCAAACAAGAAATGAAATGTGTTGTGGGGACCATAGTCTAGGGGAACATCTGTCTCAATTGGCATAACACAGTTTATAAAGACAACGTTCTACATTCTACCTTGGTGAGTAGCGTCTGGGGTCTTAAAAACCTGTGAGCAGCCATCTAAGATACTCCACTGGTCTCACCCCGTCGGGAGCAAGGGAGAATGAAGAGAACAGGATACAAGGAAAAGATTAGTCCAAAGGACTAATGGACCACAGCTACCAAGGTCTCCACCAGACTAAGTCCAGTACAGCTAGATGGTGACCAGCTACCAGCACTGACTGCTCTGACCAGGATCACAACAGAGGGTTCTGGACAGAGCTGGAGAAGGATGTAGAAAAAAATTCTAGCACACAAAAAAAAAACCAGATTTACTGGCCTGAATGAGATTGGAGAAACCCCGAGAGTATGGCCCCCAGACACCCTTTTATCTCAGTGATGAAGTCACTTCTGAGGTTCACCATTCAGCCGGGGATTGGACAACCCCATAAAACAAAACAGGACTAATGAGGCGCAGCAGTCCAGGTACAAGGACTAGAAGGCAGAAGGGGACAGGAAAGCTGGTGATAGGGAACCCAAGGTTGAGTAAGGACAGTGTTGACTTGTTATGGGGTTGTTAACCACTGTCATAGGGCAACATGTGTATTAACTGTTTAATGAGAAACTATTTTGTTCTGTAAACCTTTATCTAAAGTGAGAATCGCAGCACAACTGGAAGAACATAATTGATGTCACTGAATTGTGCTTGTAGAAATTTTTGAAATGGTGTGTCTTTGGCTAAGTATATTTTCACCAAGAAAAAAAAAAAAAAAGGTCGAGAAGGGAGAGTGTTGACATGTTGTGGGGTTGTTAACCAATGTCATAAAACAATATGTGTACTGCCTGTTTAATGAGAAACTGTTTGTTCTGTAAACCTTCACCTAAAGTGCAATAAAAAAAAAAAATACTAGGATAGTGCCATTTGAAAAAAAAAGAAATGGATTGGAGGATACTGAAACACACTCAACTGAAACAAAAAGGATCAAAACAGAATATTACGAAAAATTGTACTCCAACAAATTTGAAAACCTAGAGAAAACACTCTACCTATCTAAACTAACACAAACTGAGGTCAAAAATCTGAACAGACCCATAACAAGAGAAGAGATCCAAGAGGCAATAAAAAACTCCCAACAACAAAAAAAGCCCTGGCCTGGACGGCTTCACTGGAGAATTCTACCAAACACTCAGAGAAGAGCTCACACCAGTACTACTCAAAGTATTTCAGAGCACAGAAAAAGAAGGAATACTTCCAAATTCATTCTATGAAGCCATCACAACCCTGATACTGAAGCCAGGCAAAGACACCACAGAAAAAAAAATCACAGACCAACATCTCTCATGAATATAGACGCAAAAATTTTCAACAGAATTCTACCCAACAGAATTCAGCATCATATCAAAAAATAATACACCACAGTCAAGTGGGATTCATGCCAGGTATTGAAGGATCATTCAACATTAGAAAATCAATCAACATAATATACCACATAAATAGACAAAAGAAAATAATCACATGATCATCTTAATCAGTACAGAAAAGGCATTCTATACAGTCCTTATAAAAACTCTCAAGAAAATAGGAATAGAAGGGAAATTCCTCAACATAATAAAGTGCATCTATACAAAACCAACAGCCAACATCACTGGCCATAGAGAGAGACTAAAAGCATTCATCCTGAGAACAGAAAGAAAACAAGGATGCCCTTTATCACCCCTCTTATTTTAACATTGTGCATAGCTAGAGCAATGAGGCAAGAAAAAGAAATGAAGGACATCCAAATTGGAAAGGAAGAAGTAAAATTATCCCTATTTGTGGATGAAATGATACTATACATTAAAAATAAAAAAGCCCACTGCTGTCAAATTGATTCCAACTCATAGTGACCCTGTAGGACAGAGGAGAATTGCCCCATATATAGGGTTTCCAAGGTGGATTCAAACTGCTGACCTTTTGGTTAACAGCCAAAAGCATAACCACTGGCAACCAGGGCTCCATACTGTACATAGAGAATCCAAATATTCCACAGGAAAACTCCTGGAACTAATAGAAAGATTCAGCAGAGTAGCAAGATACCATATTAACACACGAAAGTCAGTTGTATTCCTATACATCAATAAAAAGAACTTTGAAAAGGAAATCAGGAAAATAATGCCATTTATAATAGCCCCTAAAAAGATAAAATACTTAGGAATAAATCTCACCAGGGATGTAAAAAACCAATACAAAGAAAACCACAAAACACTACCGCTAGAAACCAAAACAGACCTACATAAATGGAAAAACATACTATGGTCATGGATAGGAAGACTCAACATTGTGAAAATGTGAATCCTATCCAAAGCAATCTACAGATATAGTGCTATCTGAATCCAAATACCAACAGCACTCTTTAATGAGATGGAAAAACTAATCACCAACTTTATATGGAAAAGAAAGCGGCCCTAAATAAGCAAAGCATTACTGAAGAAAAAGAACAAAGTAGGAGGCTTCACACTATCTAATCTCAGAAGCTGCTATACAGCCACAGTACTCAAAACAGCCTGGTACTGGCACAATGACAGACACATAGACCAGTGGAACAGAACTGAGATCCTAGATGTAAATCAGATGATCTTTGACAAAGGTCCAAAGTCCATTAAATGGGGAAAAGACAGTCTTTTAAACAAATAGTGCTGTCAAAACTGTATGTCCATCTGTAAAAATATTAAACAAGACCCACACCTCACATCATACACAAAAAACAATACGGATCAAAAACCGAAATATAAACAATTGATAACCCAGATGTAAATCCATCCACCTACGGTCACCTGATCTTCAACAAGGGCCCAAAGTCCATCAAATGGGAAAAACACAGTCTTTTCAGCAAACGATGCTGGCAAAACTGGAGGTCCATTTGCAAAAAAATGAAACAGGACCCATACCACACCATACACAGAAAACTAATTCAAAATGGATCAAAGACCTCAGTGTAAAACCAAACACGATAAAGATCATAGAAGAAAAAATAGGATCAATGCTAGAGGCCCTAATACACTGCATTAACAGGATACGAACCATAACTAACAACACACAAACTCCAGAAGTTAAGCTAGATAACTGGGATTTTCTAAAAATTAAACATTTATGCTCATCAAAAGACTTCACCAAAAGAGTAAAAAGAGAACCACAGACTGAGAAAAACTTTTTGGCTATTACAAATCCAACAAAGTTCTAATCTCTAAAATCTACAGGAAAATCTACTACCTCTACAACAAAAAGACAAATAATCCAATTAAAAAATGGGCACAGAAAATGAACAGACACTCACCAAAGAAGACATTCAAGCGGCTAATAGACACATGAGGAAATGCTCGAGATCACTAGCCATTAGAGAAACGCAAATCAAAACTACAATGAGATACCATCTCATCTCTGCATTACCAGCACCAATCAAAAAAACAGAAAATAACAAACGTTGGAGAGTCTGCAGGGAGATTGGAACTCTTATGCACTGCTGGTGGGAATGTGAAATGATACAAACATTTTGGAAAACTATATGGTGATTCCTTAGAAAACTAGAAATAGAAATACCATATGATCCAGCAATCCCACTCCTAGGAATATATCCTAGAGAAATAAGAGCCATGACATGAATAGACATACGCACACCCATGTTCATTGCAGCATTGCTCACAATAGCTAAAAGATGGAAACAACCTAGATGCCCAACAACAGATGAAGGGATAAATAAACTATGGTACATACACACAATAGAGTAGTACTATGCATTGATAAAGAACAATGATGAATCTGTGAAGCATCTCATAATGTGGATGAATCTGGAGGGCATTATGCTGAATGAAACAAGTCAATCACAAAAGGACAAATATTGTATGAGACCACTACTATAAAAACTCATGAAAAAGTTTACACACAACAAGAAACAATCTGATGGTTACAAGGGAGGTGAGGGGTGGGGATGGAAAAACACTAAATAGATAATAGATAAGTGGTAACTGGTGAAGCGTAAGACTGTACCCAATACTGGGGGAATCCAACACAACTTGTACAAGGCAAGGTCATGGAAGCTCCATAGACACATCCAAACTCCCTGAGGGTCCGAATTGCTGGTCAGAGGGCCATGGGGATCATGGTCTCGGGGAACATCTAGCTCAATTGGCAGAACATATTTTATAAACAAAGTGTTCTATGTTGTACTTTGGTGAGTGGCGTCTGGGGTCTTAAAACCCTGTGAGTGTCATCTAAGATAGTCTACTGGTCTCACCCCTTCGGGAGCAAAGGAGAAGGAAGAAATGTAAAGATACAAGGGAAAGATTAGTCCAAAGCACTAATGGACCACAACTACCACAGCCTCCACCAGACTGAGTCCATTACAACTGGATAGTGCCCAGCTACCACCACTGACTGCTCTGACAAGAATCACAATAGAGGGTTCTGGACAGAGCTGGAGAAAAATGTAGAACAAAATTCTAACTCACAAAAAAGAATAGATTACTGGCCTGGCAGAGACTGGAGAAACCCTGAGCATATGGCCCCCGGCCACCCTTTTAGCTCAGTAATGAGGTCACTCCTGAGGTTCACCCTTTAGCCAAAGATTAGACAGGCCCATGAAACAAAATTAGACTAAAGGGGCACACCAGCCCAGGGACAAGGACTAGAAGGCAGGAGGGGACAGGAAAGCTGGTAATACCCAAAGACTTATCGTCGGATTGTTAATCAGTGCCATAAAACAATATGTGTACTAACTGCTTAATGAGAAGTTAGTTTATTTTGTAAGCCTTCATCTAAAGTACAATTAAAAAAAAAAAAAACCTATGTATAAAACCTAAAGTGATAAAGATCATGGAAGAAGAAATAGGGACAACGCTAGGGGCCCTAATACATGGCATACATACAATACAAACCAGAACTAACAAGGCACAAACACCAGAAAATAAACTGGAAGCTCCTAAAAATTCAACACTTACGCTCATGAAAAGACTTCACCAAGAGTAAAAAGAGAACCTACAGACTGGGAAATAATTGTTAGCTATGACATTCCAGACAAGGGCCTAATCTCTAAAATCAATAAAACACTTCAACACCTCAATAACAAAAGGACAAATAATCCAGTTAAAAAATGGGCAGAGGATATGAACAGACACTTCACCAAAGAAGACATTCAGGAGGCTAACAGACACATGGGGAAATGCTCATGATCATTAGGCATTGGAGAAATGCAAATCAAAACTACAATGAGATACCATCTCACTCCAACGTTACTGGCACTAATCAAAAAAACAGAAAATAACAAATGTTAGAGAAGTTGCAGGGAGATTAGAACTCTTACGCACTGCTGGTGGGAATGTAAAATGGTACAACCACTATAGAAAATGATATGGCACCTCCTTAAAAAACTAGGAATAATAATACCACACGATCCAGCGAAGTGTTCTTCATACTATTTCTATGTTTGCAACTTTTTGTAAGTTTAAAATCACTTTCAATTGAAAAGTTATTTAAAAATTAGAACTTTGGGAATGGTCTAATCACATAATTACAGAATTTGAGAACAGAAGGGGCTTTGGAGATCAAATAATGAAAATCTCTCCTTTTCATATAAGAAAACTGAGGCCAGAGAACTGCCATGGGTTTTAAATAGGAGCAGAACTAGATGAGAGCTTAATTCAGTTTATAAATGTAGACATATATCTACTCTACGACCTAGCAATTCCAGTAGATATTTATCAATACAAACGAAAAATTATGTCCACAAAAACATTTGTGTAAGAATGTTTATAGCCACTTTAAATGATTGTATATTCTGAGGAAGAGCATTCTAAAACTACAGCTCTTGACATGACTGAAACTTCTGGCTAAGATCTAGGCCAAATCCCTCTTTATCCTAAGTGACTGCATTTTGGATTTTTAAATGCAACTCTTCTGTCGTACAATGCAGCTTGTCCGGTCTAAAAATTTCCACTGTACCGTTGACCTAGAAACAAGCAATTCCACAGAAAAATGTGGCCTTTCCCACCCTATTCTGCTTGTCCAAAAGTTCTAAGATCAGCTTGTGGTTAGAAATGGCCGATGCAAAGAGAAGATTATTCAACTAGTACAGGCGTTAAGCATGTGACTTTAGTGGTCGGCAGATTCTCAGAAAATGCCCGTTTTCCTCCCCCTCAAAAAAATGTTTTTCTAACCTATACCTGGGTTCTTACAAAGCCCTGTACTTTTCCACAACCTTGTTCTAACCACCCCCTCAAGCCTCTGTAAATGTCAACCAATCACAAGTGTTTTAGCTGTACCCTTCCACTTGTCTTTGTAAGTCTTTGTAAATGAACAACTCTTGGAAGCACTGTCAAAAGCTTCTTGACTGTATTTCCGGTTTTGCAAAGCACCCTTTTTACCGTAATAAAGACTCTTTGTTTTACTTTTAAATACACTTGTAGTTTTTTACTATGGCAATTCACATAATAAAATGCTAAGGAATGAAGTACAACTATATGTCACAAAAACATTGGAAAATGTTCTCTCTTCCCCTATTTATTGCGTGAGTTTGTGTGATAATGGCTTTACTTCTCTCTTAAAGGCTTGATAGGATTCACAAGTGAAACTACCTGTCCCTGGAGTGAACTTTTGTTACTTGAATAACTGGAGTGTTTTTTTGTTTTGTTTTGTTTTTGCTGTTGTTGTTAATATATTTTATATTTTAAATAGGCTTCATGTTTTAAGCAGTTTTAGGTTTACACAAAATCGTGCAGAAAGTATAAAGCATTCCCATACACGCCCTCCTCCCTACACAGTTTCTCCTATTGTTAATGGAAAAGTTTTTTGTTTTGTTTTGTTTGTTTTAGTAAATCTGTTGACTTTTTTAATTTGATTTTTGATAATTGATAATTATAGATTCACATGGAGTTGTAATGCAGAGAGATCCTGTGTACCTTTTACCTAGTTTCCTGCAAAACTATATGTAGTCCCATATCACAAGCAGGATATTGACATTGATACAGTCCGCCAATCTGATCTTATTCATATTTCCCCAGCATTACTTGTACTCATTTGAGTATGTGTGTATGCATTTGTTCTATAGAATTTTATCATACGTGTAGATTTGTGTAGCCACCACCACAGTCGAGATAGTGCAATTTCCTTCACCACAAGGACCTGCTGCCCTTTTGTAATGACATCTACTTCTCTGTTGTTCTTCCATCCCTAAACTCCAGTAACCTCTAATCTATTCTCTATTTCTAAAAATTTTCATTTAAAAAATGTTGCATAAATAGAATCATACAGACTGTTACCTTTAGGGATAAGATTTTTTCACTTAGCATAGTTCCCTGGAGATTCATCCAGGTTGTTATACCAATAGTTTGTTCCTTTTTATTGCTGAGTAATATTCTAAGACGTACATGTACCACAGCTTGTTTAACCATTCACCTGTTGAGGGATGTTTGGGCTGTTTCCAGTTTTTAGCTATTACAAATTAAGCTGTTATGAGCATTTGCGTATAGGTTTTTGTATAAACATAACTTTTCATTTCTCTGGCATAAATGCCCAGCAGTGCAATTTCTTGGTCATGTGGTAATTGTACTTTTAATTTTATAGGAAACTGCCAAACTTTTTTCCAGAGTGGCTGTACCATTTACATTTCTACCAACAATGTATGGGTGATATAGTTTCTGCAGGTATTAGTTTTCTATGGCTGCTATAACAAATTACTACAAGCATAGTGGCTTAAAACAACTCAATTTATTATCTTACAGTTCTTTAGGTTAAAGTGGAACATGGGGTCTCACTGAGCTAAAACCAAGGCATCAGCAGGGCCGCATTCCTTCTGGAAGCTTAAGGGGAGTATGTGACAACATGTCCTGCTCAACTACCATGACTATAAGACAACACTCCAAATCTGAGCAGTGCTCACAGGTTGTACCGCATTTCCAGTAAGCTATTAGAAAAAGGACATCAATAACTAATATGGGTTGTTCCATAAACATCGCATCCTTCCGATCAGAGCCTGAACACACGTTAGCACATGGAAAATAGCTTTTATTACTTACAAGAATCAGACACCATACAACAGGAAAAGTTCCATCACGAGCAATCCTCCCTCAAAAGCTGTCTGGGCAGAGATGATGACTCTTCCTTGCACACCCTACTTGGTGCCATGGGTGAGGGGCTTCAATGGGACCCAACCTACGGCTGCTCTCCCCCTGGCCAGGTAGGTCCACTTAGGTGAACAGTAAGCTTATGCTATGTGTGCCCCTCCTGCACCATAGCTGAGGAGACTCAGAAAACTTCCTCTCCCAGCTATTTTATACACACAGCCTATGTGACTAATTGTGTTTGTTTAATCCTGCTAACAAACATCCTACTGCATCATGCCCCTCTGACTTCCTGAGGAGGGTGTGGGACGGTTAGCCCAGAATTGTATCTTTTTAATCTTGCTAACAAACATCAGGCCTGGGTGAGGGTGGTGGTTTGTTCTTGGGCATAAAGATGCAGCAGGGAAAGGAACGGAGAAAACCATGGCCGCCTGGCTCGTCCGAAGGATTTGCTCCTCACAGGGAGAATCTATTTCCTTGCCTTTTCCAGTTTCTAGAGGTCGCTCACATTCATTGGCTCCTTCTTCCATCTTCAAAGCCAGCAACATTGCATCAATTGCCTCTGACATATTCTCTTTGGCCTCCCTCTTCCACTTTTAAGGATCCTGTGACTACACTGGGCCACCTCAGACAATCCAGTATAGGCTCCCCATTTTAAGGTAGGCGATTTGCAACCTTAATTCTATCTGCAATAAGATACTCACAGGTTCCAAGGATTAGAACGTAGACAACTTAGGGGGAAGGAGGTAGGGGCATTATTTTGTCTACCACACTTTCCATCCTTACTAGCATTTGCTGTTTTCACTATTTTTTTATTTTCATCATTCTGATAAGTGTGTAGTTGTGGTAGATTAATTACTTCTGTGTGTGGCCTTTCTAGCCATGGTCTTGTAACTCCCACCCAGGTGATTGTGTGATAGGGTAATTGTGGCCTACCAAGGGGATTGGTCAGTTTTGCCTTAAAAGAGAGCCAATTCCAGAGCGAAGAGGAGAGCCCACCACCACCAGAGAAAGAGAGACCCGTAGCAGAAACCAGCAGCAGAGAGCCACAGGAGACGACTCAGTGGGCTTCCTGGCCCATGGAGCAAGAAAGCTGAGTGACCTTTGGCAGAAACTAAGGGCCAGGGAAAAGTATACGCCTGACCCAAGAATTTGGGACTTGCCAGCCTCCCAAACCTCGTGAGCCATTTCCTTTATATGGTCCACGAGTTCTGTGAGATATTGCAAGAAATTAGGGAACCCAAAGACAGGAGGGAGAGTACTGAGGTGAGAGGGAGTAGTTGATGTTAGAGATGATGGAGGTGTACAGCAGCTTGGAAAAGTTAGACATTTGGGACATCTTTAACCTCTGCCTCATGGAAACCAGCTTTGTGCTGATCCTTATAAAAGAAATTATTCGTTTAGTAGTAAATATCTGATAAGTGTGTAGTAAAACTATTGTGGTTGTAATTTGCATTTCCCTGATGACAAAAGATGTTTAACATCTTTTCATGTGCTTACTTAGTTGCCATTTGTACATCTTTGGTGAAGTGTCTCTTCTTATCTTTTGCCATGTTCCAATGGGATTGTTTACTTTTTTTACTGCTGAGTTGAAAGTTCTTTATATATTCTGGATACTAGTCCTTTGTTGGATATGTGGTTTGCACATATTTTCTCCCAGGATGTAGCTTGTCTTTCCATTCTCTTCACAGGGACTTTCATAGTGCAAGAGTTTTTAATTTTGATAAAGTTCAATTTATCAACTTTCCTTTCCATGAACGATGCTTTTGGCATCAAGTCTAAGAACACTTTTCAGAGCCCTAGATCCTGAAGAATGTCTCCTATGTTGGTTGTTTTGTTTGTTTGTTTAAGTTTTATGGTGCTACATTTTACATTTAAGCTCATGATCCATTTTGAATTAATTTTTGTATAAGGTGAGAAGTTTAGGCAAAGGTTCGTGTTTTTGTTTTTTTGCCTATGGATGTCCAATTGCTCTGGCAGTATTTGTTGAAAAGGCTATCCTGCCTTTATTGAATTACTTCTGCAGTTTTGTCAAAAATTGGTTGTGCATATTTGTGTGGGCTAATACTGGATTCTCTGTTTTGTTCCATTGATCTATGTGTCTAGCCCTGCCACTATATGGAAAGGTTTGGAATTACGCGTTTGTTTCTTTAATATAGTACTGGTCAATTTTTTCTTCTTTTTTAAAATTCATTTATGTATAGATTTTATCTGCTGCAAAAGGCCTCTTTAAAGTGTTCAAGGGCAAAGATATCACTTTGGGGACTAAGGTACACCTGACTCAAGCCATAGTATTTTCAATTGCCTCATATGCATGTGAAAGCTGGACAGTGAATAAGGAAGACCGAAGAAGAATTGATACCTTTGAATTATGGTGTTGGTGAAGAATATTGACTATACCTTGGACTACCAGAAGAATGAACAAATCCGTCTTGGAAGAAGTACAGCCAGAATGCTCTTTTTAAGTGAGGATGGCGAGACTTTGTCTCACTTACTTTGGACATGTTATCAGGAGGGACCAGTCGCTGGAGAAGGACATTATGCTTGGTAAAGTAGAGGGTCAGCAAAAAAGAGGAAGACCCGCAATGAGATGGGTTGACACAGTGGCCACAACAACGGGCTCAAGTAATAACAATGATTATGAGGATGGCACAGGACCAGGCAGTGTTTCATTCTGTGGTATACAGGGCTGCTATGAGTCGGAACTGACTCAACAACACCTAATAACAATAACAACATAGACTTTCTATTTCTTTTTACGTTCAATTTAGTAAGTGGTGTTTTAGAAGAAATTTGTTCATTTCATTTACATTGTTAAATTTATTGGCATAAAATTTTTCATTCATTTTATTACCTTATTATCCTTTAACGTCTGTTGCATTTATATTGATCTCCCTCTTTCATTCCTGCTATTGGTACTTTTGTTTTTTCTTTCTCTTTTTTCTTTTTTTTTTTTTTTTTTGATCAGTTTATTTAGCTAGGCATTTATCAATCTTATCAGTCTTCAAAGAACCAACTTTCAGCCGTCTTTTTTCTTCTAGGTTTATTGGTTTTCTACTTCATTATTTCTGTTCCTATTTTAATTATCTCCTTTCTCCCTCTTACTTTGAGTTTAATTTTCTCTTCTTTTTCTTGCCCCATAAGGTGAAAACTTAGATCTTTGATTTTAAAATGGTGTTTTTCTCCCCCTCCTAATTTAACATTGAAAGCTATAAATTTACCTCTAAGGGCTGCTTTAGCTGTAGCCCTCAAATTCTGATATGTTATGTTTTCATTATCATTCAATGCAAAAACATTTCAATTTCCTTTGTGGTTTCTTTGTTTAACTCATAAGTAATTTAGAAATGTACTACTTACTTTCCAAATATTTGGAGATTTCTAGATATCATAATGTTATTGATATCTAATTTAACCTCATTATGGTTAAAGAAAATATGCTGTATGATTTTCATCTTTGAAATGTGTTGAGACTTGTTTTTTGGCTCAGCATATGGTCTCTCTCAGTGAGTATTTCATGTACACTTGAGAACACTGCATATTCTGCAGTTTTTAGGTGTAGTGTTTTATAAATGTCAATTAGATCAAGTTAACAATGTTCTTCAAATCTTCATTCTACTGATTTTGTTTTTTTTTTTTTTTTTTGGTCTTCTTGGTCTAAAAATTAACGAGAGAATATTATTTAAATCTCCAAATATAATTGTGGATTTGTCTACTTCTTATAATTCTGTTAATCTTTGGTTCATGTAGTTTGATGCTCTGTTATAGTAATATACACATCTTGAATTTGTACATTTTCTTGATGAATTGAGTTTTTAATAATTATAAAATGATTCAGTTATCATTAGTAATACTCCTTGTCTTGAAGTTTACTCTGTCTATATTAATATAGCCACACCTGTTTCCTTATGCTTAGTATTTGCATGGTAAATCTTTTCTGCTTCTTTTACTTTCAATTCTCTCTGCCTTTATATTTAGGAGTATCTCTTGTAAACCAAGAAATATTTGGATCTTGCCACTTATCTAGTCTGACAATTTTTGTCATTTAATTAGAATGTTGAGTCCAATTGTATTTAATGCAATTATTAATATTGTTGGATTTAAATCTCTCATCTTGCTGTTAGTTTTCTATTTGTCTCCTCTAGTCTTTGTTTCTTTGTTCTTCCTATTTTTCCTTCTTTTGATTCAATTGAGAAATTTTTAATATTCCATTCTATTTCCTCTTTTGGCTTTTTAAATATATTTCTTTGTGTGTATATATATATATTGCTCTAAGTATTAGAATATTCAACTTTGGCTTATCAAAGTTTAGTTTGAATTGATATCATGCTAACTTGAATTAATTTTAATAATGTTAGAATGTATAACAGTATAAGGTTACAATGGTATAATTCCATATATACTCCCTCTCATCCTTCGTGCTATTGTGGTAATATCTATGTATAAAATATATGTTAAACCACATAATGCATTGCTGTTACTTTTGTTTTAAACTGTTCATTAACTATTAAATAATTTGACAAAAAAGAAAAGTTATATTTTACATTATCTCAAATATTTGCTATTTCTTGTTTCTCATCCCTTCCTGAAAATTCAAATTTCCATTGTGTACCATTTCCCGTTAGTCTGAAGAACTTCCTTTAGCATTTCTTAATCAAAGATGAGAAATTTTCTCTGTTTTCATTTATCTGAAAAAGTCTTTGTAATCTTCATTTATTTTCTCATAGTTAAGTAGGCTGCAAGTCCAAATTTGAGTGCCAGCTCTAGGGGAAGGCTTTCTCTGTCCACTCTGAGGGAAAATCCTAGTCTCACCTTCTTGGCATTCTTTGGAGATCTCCATGTGGCATCTATTTTTATCCCATTCCTGCTTGCTGGCTTCTGTGCCTAAATCTGCTCTTTTTATATCTCAGAAGTGATTGACTTCAGACATACTACACTGAAATGGCCTCATTAACATAACAAAGAATTAATATTACATCCACAAGTATAGGGGTTAGCATTCACCACGTATTTTGAGGGACACAATTCAATCCATGGCATTCTGTTTTATAGTATTTCCCTCATCAATTTCTATCTGCTCTGGCCACCCTAGACTCCAAACTCTGACTCCATAGTTCCACAAGACAGCCACTTTCAGTTTGAGTTCTTTCCTCCAAGAGTTGCACAGACTGGAGAGTGCTTTTAGGACAAAAGCCGATAAATGTGGCTCTCATGCAGTGTGGTTTTCTTCTTTCAAGGGTCATATCCCCTCCCCTTTCTACTATCTTTTAGTCACTGTTGAGTACCTTCAAAAAGTAGTTTTTTACATTTTTCCAGAGTTTACCATTTTTATCAGCAGGAGTAATAATCCAATACAAGAATCAGACTCCAACCCTGCAGAGAGCCCAACTGACTGTATTTTTCAGACTTCTGGAAAATGAAAAATTAAAATCCCAGACCCTGATCTCAACTCCATCTCAAATCCAGATGGAAAGAAAAGATTATTAAAACATGGCACAACTAAAGAACAAAAAGGCGATGTATGAATTAATATTACATAGGTAATAAAACTAACCAATGCTTTAAAAGTTCAGAAAAGTATTTAATCAAACATATTTCTGTACATGAGCATCAAAGTTTTGTGCCATCACCCAAACTCCTTCCTTGAAAACTCTTGCCTTGGAATAGAGTATGTACAAGGACAGGTTTTTTAGAAGTTGAGTGTCACTGCTCTTTCTCAGATGTCAGAGGGCTAGGATTTGGGGATTATCAGGTAATAATCATCTTGATAATGTACACGAAGGTTTGGCCTTGGCCAGGACACTGAAAATAAAGTTCTTTATAGAAATCCATTATCCTTCTTGCTGTCTAGCAGCCTTCAGCTTTGATGCTTCACCCAGAACTGAGAATAACCCTGGGAAGTGGGATTGAAGGAAATGTGTAGTGCTTTTGCTAACCAGAACTTGAATTATAAGAGTCCAGCTACCTAATTCAAGTAATTTTCCAGCAAGAGACAAAGAAATGTGCAGGGAAAAAAAGATAAAAGGTTTGAGAATACTTCCCATCTTGACTTTCACTAACTCTCCGTGGTTGAGAACAAGGCTTCACTTAGGCTTCTTATTTGCTTCAGCTTTCTAGGGACAATTGCTATAATCTCTTAGTTTGTTAACTACTTGATCTTCTAATGCCACCATTGAGCAACGGTCTGCCTTTGGATATTACATGCCTTGTGAGCCTGTTTGCTGAATCGATCAACTTTTACAATCCCGTTATCTAGTTCTAAATGAATTCAGAATTCTAAAAGAACACACTCACACTGTTGCTATGAATTAAAGAGAGCAAGAACGCATAAGACTAAACTCTTTTTAAATCCTCAAAAATATCAAACACAAACCATGGAATTAACTTCAGTACCAGAAAAATGTATAGAGTACTGATCAGTTCAGTGAGAGCCAATCACCTACTTCCTGAGAAGAAGGAATTTGGCTTCTTGGATTTAGCGTTTGGCAACCGAGCCCTTTGATATCTACACCTGTTGATTATACCTTCAGTTACTTTAAGAATTACAGGATCAAAATTCATAGAGTGTGGGTGAAAGGCACTTTGCACAACTGAAATTCAAAAGCAGTTTCTTTCTATGAGCCAGTTATTTACTGAGATCCTTGAGCTGTTAGTGTCAAAGTGAAATAGAGTGGTCAGCAATTTCTAGTGAATTTTTGGTAAATATATTCAGCCATTCCAGGGCAATAAAATACCTATTCTTTGTAATGGGAGCTCAGCTTCTTTTATTCCTAGAGCAATCTGATACTTAGTAGTCCCAGTTATTATGTATATGCTCAGACAAAAATTTTCCAATTGTTTATCATTTTGTCAACTACAATAGGAATATTTTTTTAAATATTCTATCTCCAACCACTTATTTATTCAACAAATATTTATAAAGTTCTGTTTATATTCCTGGCTCAGTACCAGGCCCTTGGTAGTTGAGTAGGGATAAAGAGAGGAGCAAAACTTAGCTTCTAAACTCAAGGAGTTCACAGATATCCACCAATCATTAGAGCAAGTGAAACATACCCACCAATCATTAGAGCAAGTGAAACATACCCTAATAGAATTGTCTTCAAGGTCCCACGGAAACGCAAAGAGCAGATGACAGTTCAGTAGAGAAGGATGAACAAGCATGTGCTGAGCAGAGTCTGTGAGGAAGGACATTCCTGGCAGAGAAGCTATACCTGCAAAGACAGGAAGATGTCACCCCACACAGAACAAACTGAGCAGGTGGTCCCCTTTGGCTGCTCCAAGGGTGCAGGAGGAGAGTGGTGGGAAAATGGGCCAGACAGGTCAGTGGAGGTGCCCTAAGGTTAGTATGCCATGCCCAGGAATTTGGACCTCAGCCTGCAAGGGATAAGGAACCACCAAAAGATTTTAAGCAGGGCATAATCAGATTTGTGCTTACAGATTCCCCTGGTAACAGCATATAGAATGGACTGAGGGACAAGCCAAGGAACCAGTTAGGAGTTTATACAATTGTGTAAACAAGAAACAGTGAGGAAAATGAATACTAATTACCCATAAAAAGAAATGAAGTCCTGATACATGCTACAACATTGATGAACCTTGAAAACATTATGCTGAGTAAAAGAAGTCAGTCACAAAAGGCCACATATTATAAGATTTCATTAATGTGAAACGCCTAGGATAAGCAAAGCTATAGAGACAGAAAGTAGATTAGTGGTTGCTAGGGCCGGGGGACCAAGTGGGATTAGGGTTGATGACTAAGGAGTGCAGGTTTCTTTTTAGGGTGATAAAAATGTGCTAGAATTGACTGTGGTGATGGAAGCACAACTCTGTGAATATACTAAAAACCATTAAATTTTACACTTTCAAAGGGTCAATTTTATGGTATGTGAATTACATCTCAATTAAAAGTTTTTATAAAAGAGAAACAAAATTATGAGGTCTGAACAAGAGCAATGAAAACACTCTGACCTGCAGAGTTGGTTGCACAGGGCTGCCACAAACCAGGACAGGGAGTTCAGAAGGAAGCTGCATTCTGGATATTCTTCCTTTAGGTATCCATGAGGTATCAGGATAGTAATGAATAAAAGCCAGCCATTTGGAGGTGGAACTTACGAGAGAAGGCTAGCTAAGAGACGAGGATTTGAGACAATTCAGCATATACTTTGTAGTTAAAACAATGGAAGTAAATTTTAAAAAAACTAAGGAAGGTATATGGTGTAAGATGAGGGCTGAGGCTAGCCCACTAAGGACAGTCAATGTTTAAGGAGCAGACAGATGAAGAGGTGCTGTCTCAGGATTCTCTAGAGAAACAGAACCAGTTGGACGGTTGGGTGGATGGATAGATAGACAGACAGACAGATAGATACATTAAAAAAAAAAAAAAATCACTGCCATCGAGTTGTTTCCGACTCATAGCAACCCTATAGGGTTTCTGAGGCTGTAAATCTCTATGGAAGCAGATGACATCTTTCTCCCGCAGAGCCACTGGTGTTTTCAAATTGTCAACCTTTCAGTGAGCAGAAGAAACAAGAAAAGGAAGGATTCCTGTCTTCATTTATCTGTCACTGGGCTGGTAACTTTGTACTCGAGTCACTGTCGTTTTCATTTTTGCTATTCTGCTAATGAAGTGGTAATGTTCAGCTTTCATCATAATTAGCATTAATTTACTTCAAGTGCTTTGTAATTAATCTTTTATGCTAATTAACCTTTTAATACATTAATATATCACAAAACACAAGAAAGCAAAATCTATTTCTGACTAGCCAATTAAATTAAGCTCCATCAGCCTACGAGCAGGGCGGAAAGAAAAATATCTAGATAAATTGGGCCACGTAAACTACCCTTTTCTGAAAAACTGTCCCTTAGGTCTGCCTTAAAATTTTCACTTGAAAATAGGAAAATTAAGCCCAAGCAAATCATATTTTTCCTGATTTTTTTCTCAGTTAGGAAGACATCCTTTCTTAACCAGTTTGTGATTAAAAAAAAAAAAAGGTTTTTCAGTACTCATTTTTATATCTAGACAGGATTTCTTTGTTCAAATGAAGAAATACGGATTTATGGAGCATCAGCAAACGCCACCACCCCAGATGCTCCAGATTATGTCCTCCCTTCCTCCCTTTCAAGCAACAAACCACAAAAAAAAAAAAAAAAATCCCTGTTTCAGTTGAGTGGATCCAGACTCATAGTGACCCTATAGGACAGAGTAGAACTGTCCCATAGGGTTTCCAAGGAGCAGCTGTTGGATTTGAACTGCCAACCTTTTGGTTAGCAGCTGTAGCTCTTAATCACTGCTGTAAACAGACCTTAAATGTAAATCCTGCTTTGCAATGTGAAAAAAGCCTTTCACACATTTTACCTGTCCCGGTCCTCGCAATGACCTGGGTTAGAGACAGCACAGTCAGGACATAGGCTGCTTGAGTTCAAACCCTGACTCCGTTTTCTACCTGTGTGGCCCCACAGATCACTCTCTCTGCCTGAGTTTTCTCACCTCTGAAATGATTGCTACTCATTGGGGTTGCCGTGATGATTAAAGAAATTAACATATGCAATGTGCTTAGAACTGTGCCTGGTACAGAGTAAATGTTAAAAAACAAGCAGACAAAAACATGGCCTACCCTTCCATTCTGACTCATGGCGATCCCATGTGTGACAGAATAGAACTGCTCCACAGGGTTTCCTTGGTTGGAATCTTTATAGAAGCAGATTACCAGGCCTATCTTCTTGACATGGCTGGGTGGGTTTGAACAGCCAACCTTTAGGTTAGTAGTTGAGTGCAAATGGTTTGCTCCTCCCAGGGACCTCTAAATGCTCAATAAAGAGTACTAATATTGTAGTTACCATTATTGTTATTATTTTCCGTGATCGGAGGCACAGAAAGGCAAAGCCACTTGAGTGACACATGGGGGAGCTTGGAGTTCCAGATGCTTCCCACTCTGCCATTGTGCTAATAATAACCAGAGTTCTGAGGCACAGCCCAGCACCCCGGTGAGCACGCCATGGCCAACCCTGGATGGCCCAACCAACCCTCACCGGGGGGGCCAGAATGCTGTAAGGGCCCCTCCCACGTCCTACCAAGGGTTAGCCAAGCTTGGGGTTTCCGGGGTTAGAGCCATTCTGGGCTGGGTAACCTCCAGCTTAGGGATGTGGCATAAACTGTGCTGTTCATTTATGTTGTGTCTAAATACTACATAAAGTGCCTCTGATTCTGTATTTAGAATAGATTCCTAGGAGAGGAATTACTGGGTCAAGAATTACAGACTTCTTCTGTCTTATGGTACAGCTTGCCAAACTGCTTTCTCAAAGGTTGTACCAATTTATTCCGCTTGCTATCAGTAGTACCTGAGAATGCCAGAATTCACCTTTACTAGTGTTGAATACTTTCTTTAGAAAAATCTGCATCAAAAACCTGTCTCTGTGACAGGTTAGAAATGATATTTCAATGTCATTTTAACTTTTATTTCTTGGATTTACAGATAGGTTAAATGATTTTTTTTCCAAGTGTTTAATGCCCAGTTATATGTTGTGTGGATGAGTGTTGTTTATGTTATTGGCCTACTATTTTCTATTTGGTGGTTCTTTTGAGGTTTTCTTATTGATTTTAAGTATTTTTATATTTTGAGAATATTAACCCTTTGTCATGTTTATTATAAATGTTCTCCCATTTGTCCATTTGCATTTTAATTTCTTGATTGCGTGTGTGTGTGTGTGTGTGTGTGTGTGTGCATGTTTCTCTCTCTCTCTCTCTTTTTCTTTTCTGTCATGTGAGATGGTTAATTTTATGTGTTGCCTTGGCTAGGCTGTGGTGTCCAGTTGTTTAGTCAAAAACTAGTTTAGGTATTTTGTAGATGTGATTAACACTTAATAAATCTGTTGACTTTAAGTAAAAAACATTAACCTCCCTAATGTGAATGGGCCTTATGCAATCAGTTGGAGTTCTTAAGAGTAAAAACGGAAATTTCCTGGAGAAGAGGGGATTCTGCCCCAAGACAGTAACATAAAAACTCTGCCTGAGTTTTCAGCCTGCTGACTTGCCCTACAGATTCTGGACTTGCCAGCCCCCACAATCACATGAGCCAATTCCTTAAAATCAATCTCCCCCTCTCTCTCTTTCTCTGTATACATATATGTGTGTGTGTGTGTGTACATGTGTACAAGCACTCCCTAGATGGCACAAATGGTCTGCACTCAACTACTAACCTAAAGATTGGCAGTGAGAATCTACCCAGTGGTAATGCAAAAGAAAGGCCTGGCAATCTGCTTCCATAAAGATTACAGCCAAGAAAACCCTATGGAACAGTTCTGCTCTCTAATACATGGGGTTTCCATGAGTTAGAATTGATCAACAGCAACAGGTGTGTATACATATATATTTTTGTTGGTAGGTGCCATCAAGTCGGTTCCTACTCATAGTGATTCATAGCACAGCAGAACGAAACATAGCCTATATATGTTTTTTATTATCCAAGAGTGGGGGTAAAATGAGAACATTTTTAAGCTGATAAAGGCTGATAGAATTTTCAAACACAGATATTTACTAAAAGAACTATCAAAGGAGAAGCCTCAGCAAGAAGAATTCTGAACCCAGACAGAAAGCATTAGATAAAAGACACAATGGCAAACAAGACCCTGAAACATATGCCAGTATTATTAACTGCAAAACTCTTTAAGAAGAATAATAATAATCTAATTTTGTATTTTCAGAAGGTAACACTAAAACTATTAACAAAAAAGGTAAGTTGTGGGGGCCATAATTAAAGGCCTGAGAACCTGAGAAACTTGTCAAATTAAAGAAGAGGATAGAGCACATAAATAACTTTAGACTTTGTTAGAAAAATTTATAGTTGAGTATGCAAATTAAAGGATAAGCACTACAAGTTTAGAAACACAGCCTGTAGATTCCAAAATAACAATGGGGGTGAAGGAGAGGAGGAAACATTGAAAACTTCATTAATCTAACAAAAGGTAGAAAAAGAGAATAAACAAACATAAAGGTAGATAAAAAATACAAATAGGATACACAAGTAAAACCAAATATTTCAGTAATCACAATAAATATAATAAATATAAAACTAAAACCAAATCCATTGCTGTCAATTCCAACTCAAGGCAACCTCATGTGTTACAGAGTAGATCTCTGCTCCATAGGGTTTTCTTGGCTGTAATCTTTACTGAAGCAGATCACCAGGACTTTCTTCTGTGGTGCCGCCGGGTGGGTTTGAACTGCCAACTTTTAAGTCAGTAGTCGAGTGTAAACCCTTTGTGCCACACAGGGACCTTCCACAATAAATATAAATAGATTAAATCTACCCAACAAAAGACAGAGATTTTTAAAAAAATCCAGTTGAATGTTATTTACAGGATATGCAAAGGAAACATACAATCAAAGAAAGGTTGGAAGTAAAGGGATGGTGTGGTAGATTTAATTATTGACCTTGATTCTTTGTTTCTTTCTTCATCCATACTCTGCCATAACCTCTATAGGCAGAGTCTGGTTTTTTGACCTTGGCTTTGGGCTTGACCATGGAATTTGCTTTGGCCAACGGAATGAGTCAAAAATGACAGTCTGTTAGTTTTAAGACCAGACCTTATGAGACCTCACATATTTCCTGTTGCCCTCTTGTGACTTTTTCATTGCCATAAGAAGAACTTCTCCTGGGTAGTTCCTTCAGCATGGGCACCAAAATAAATGCACAAAATAGCAAGGGTAGCCCAGCCAACCCACAGACATATAGTGAGAAACAGAGCTGCACTGCATGGCAGAGGACAGCTTAGATCAGCAGAGCCCCAGCTGATCTACAGGTCCATGAGAAGTGTTGTTTTAAGCCATGGAATTTTGGAATGGTTTGTTATACAATATTTTTGTGGCATTAGCTATCGCATACAGATGGAAAAATGAAAGTATCATTAGAGATGAGGAGAATCACCACATAATAACAAAAGAACATTGTGAACTTAATGAAACACTCTCAAAATACTAAAAGAAAAACTTACAGAATTTCAAGAAAATATTGACAAGTTCACAGTCAAGTGGAAGAGTTTAACACTTTTCTCAACAACTAAGATATCAAAGAGATAAAAAATTAGAAGGATGTAGAAGATAGGAGCAGCAAATTAACAACCTTGATAGGTCACAGATGATAGACGATATATAGATGATAGATGTTTTTGTTAGGTGCTGTCTTAGTTAGCTGCTATAACAGAAATATCACAAGTGGATGGCTTTAACAAAGAGAAATTTATTCTCTCACAGTCTGGGAGGCTAGAAGTCTGAATTCAGGGTACCAGCTTCAGGTGAAGGCTTTCTTTCTCTTCCAGCTCTTGGGGAAAGTCCTTGTCATCAATCTTCCCTTGGTCTAAGAGCTTATCAGCACAGGGACCCTGGGTCCAAAGACCACACTCTCTATCGGGTTCTTCATTCTTGGTGGCACGAGGTCCCCCTGTCTCTTTTATATCTCAAAAGAGATTGACTCAAAATACAACCTAATCTTGTAGATCGAATCCTGCCTCATTAACATAACTGCCTCTAATCCTGCCTCATTAACATCACAGAGGTAGGATTTACAATACATAGGAAAATCACATCAGATGACAAAATGGTGGACAGTCACACAATACTGGGAATCATGGCCTAGACAAGTTGACACATATTTTGGGGGGACACAATTTAATCCATGACATTCCACCCTTTGGCCCCCAAGAATTCATGTACTTGCCACATGTAAAACGTATTCACCCCATCATATCATACCAAAGTCTTAAATAAACTCCAAGTCCAAAATCCAAAAATTCCTCTTCATCTGTGAAATCTAAAATACAAGTTATCAGCTTCCAAAGTACAATGGTAGAACAGGCACAAGCTAGACATTTCCATTACAAATGGGAGAAATTGGAAGGAAAGAAGGGATTACAGGCACCAAGCAAGTCAGCAGAACCCATTGTGTTGGATTTCAAGGCTTGAAAATAATCCTCTATTCTCTGAGACCATTTAGGCAACAGCCCTGCCCTCTAGACTCTGGGTGTTGGCCACGCTCTCTGGATGCTGGGTGGAGGCCCTTGGCCCTGGGCTTCAGCTCCACTTTCCAGGCACACTGGAATAACAACTCTGTTCCCTCACATTTGGGTGGCCCCATTCTCCTAGTCCATCTGATTGGCAACCCTAACCCTTTGGCCTTGGCAGGCCCCTTTCTTCTGCTCCTTGGGCATGGCAGCCCCACTCCCTCAGCTTTGGTCAGTGGAACTGGCCCCATCCTGCTGGCACCCATGAAAGGCAGCCTCACACTCCAGAACTGAGTACGTAAAGATCTGACTTTTTGAAACCTAGGAGGCTGTGGTCCCACCCTTTGAAATCCCAGAAGCCATGGCTCCACCCTTTGAGACACCAGAGGTCATGGCCCTACCCTTTGAGACTGAGGCAGCTCTGCTTCCTTTGTTCCTTGCTTCTTCAGCTTCTGCTTCCTAGTTCCTTGGCCCCTCAGTCCCTCACGTCGTTGGCCTCACCCTGCGTCTGCCTTATTCCAGCAAGTGTTCCAAAGCTCTGTAGCTCCTCCAATAAGTGCCTGGAGGTACCCTACTCTGCCAATAAACTTTGTCCCTGGTTAGATTTATTCCTAAGTATTTTATTTTTTAGGGGTTATTATAAATGGTATTGTTTTCCTGATTTCCTTTTCATTGTTCTCTTTATTAGTGTATAGGAATCCAACTGATTTTTGTATGTTTATCTTGTACGCTGCTACTCCGCTGAATCTTTCTGTTAGTTCCAATAGTTTTCTCATGGAGTCTTTTGGGTTTTGTACTTACAGTATCATATCATCTGCAAAGCTCTCACATACAGAGCTTCATCTGAACATCTGAACAACTAGTTTTGTGGAAACCTTAAACTGAATGATTGAATAATATTATAAACTGATCACAATTTTCATTGCTTTGACTGCTAGAAGCTAAGGGACAAATCTGAAGCCTATCTTTGGCAATCAGACAAGACCTGTATTTCCACTAACTAACCTTACCCTTGGCTTTTATACTAATCCTTTTATTTTTCTTTGGCATCACTACTCATTTTGTTTTCTTGCATTTTATGTATTCCTTAAAACATTTAGAAGTAGGCAAGACCGAAAGTGAAGAGGACTTGAAGCACTTACTGATGAAGATCAAAGACTACAGCCTTCAGTACGGGCTTCACCTTAACATAAAGAAAACAAAAATCTTCACAACTGGACCAATAAGAAACATCATGATAAATGGAGAAAAGACTGAAGTTGTCAAGGATTTCAATTTACTTGGATCCACAATCAAAGTCCATGGAAGCAGCAGTCAAGAAATCAAATGATGCATTGAACTGAGCAAATCTGCTGCAAAAGACCTCTTTAAAATGTTAAAAAGCAAAGATGTGACTTTAAGGACTAAGGCGCATGTGAGCCAAGCCATGGTGTTTTCAATCGCCTCATATGCATGTGAAAGCTGGACGGTGAATAAAGAAGACTGAAGAAAAATTGATGCCTTTGAATTGTTGTTGGCAAAGAGTAATGAATATATCATGGACTGCCAGAAGAAGAATGAACAAACCTATCTTGGAGGAAGTACAGCCGGAATGCTTCTCACATACTTTGGACATATTAGCAGGAGGAATCAGTCCCTGGAGAAGGACACCATGCTTGTAAAGCAGAGAGTCGGTGAAAAAGAGGAAGACCCTCAACAAAATGGACTGACACAGTGGCTGCAACAATGGGCTCAAGCATAACAACAATTATGAGGATGGCACAGGACTGGGCAGTGTTTCGTTCTGTTGTACACAGGGTCGCTATGAGTTGGAACTGACTCGGCGCCACCTAACAACAACAATAGGGCCGAAATAAGAAATACAATGAATTCTTTTTTTTTTTTTTTCAGTGTTCAGTGAACTAATCCTTTATTTTAGGCTCCATTTACTTAGTTGGTAGAAAAGAAAGAGATACATACTAACATCTACCTTGTTTTCAGTCTTTGTTTTGCATGAGGTGCTTTTGTGTTTTTCACTAATTCACCAGACCAGCAGCCCTTTGCAAAGCTAGGTTCTGTATTCTAGCCTGCAGTTCCCAATATCATCCTTTGCATTTAGAATCTCTTTTATGCTGTAGAAATCAGTGGTTTATCTTTTTTTGTCAATTTAACCTAGAATATTGTGGGTGCTGTCCTATATTTGATATAGTGGTTCCAACTCATGTGTTTCAGGGAACAATTGAGAGTAATAATCTTTCTAACATCCTTTTTTTTTTAATAAACTGAGGAAGAAAATGGATTCTGTTGATCCACCATCTCCTTTTCCTCCTTGAGTTTACTTTCTGCATCATAATCAAGGACTCCTATTTAGTCTCTGTCTTAGTCTAGTGCTGCTTTAACAGAAATACCACAAGCGGATAGCTTCAACAAAGAGACATTTATTCTCTCACAGTCTGGTAGGTTACAAGTCCAAATTCAGGGTGTCAGCTCCAGGGGAAGACCTTCTCTGTCGGCTCTGGAGGAAGGTCCTTTGTCATCAGTCTTCCCTTGTTCTGGGAGCATCTCAGTACAGGAACCTCAGGTCGAAAGGACTCGCCCTGCTCCCGGCACTACTTTCTCGGAGGCATGAGGTCCCCAACTCACTGCTTGCTTCCCTTTCCTTTTATCTCTTGCGAGATAAAAGGTGGTGCAGGCCACACCCCAGGGAAACTCCCTTTACATTGGATCAGGGATGTGACCTGGGTAAGAGTGGTGTTACAATCCCACCTTAATCCTCTTTAACATAAAATACAATCACAAATTGGAGGACAATCACATAATACTGGGAATCATGGCTTAGCCAAATTGATACACACATTTTTGGAGGGACATAATTCAATCCATAACAGTCTCTAATCAATTTCTTCCTTCTGATATAGTCTTGAGAAGTTCTTCCTTCTAGTTTTAGAAACTCTACTAAATTGCTCAGCGAAGTCTCTGCTGGCCACTTGTAGTCTGCCTGCTTGTAAGTTGCCCATGCTCTCCATTTGGTGCTTTCCAACTTTTGGAAGACACATTTTCTTACAATAACCTCTTTGCTTCTGACACACAGTGATAACACAAATTTAACAAAGGCTGATTATGTTGGCAGTGAGGGCAGTGGTGGTTCAGTGGTAGAGTTCTTGCCTTCCACGCAGGAGACGCAGGTTTAATTCCAGGCCAATGCACTTTATGCACCACCACCACCCATCTGTCAGTGGAGGCTTGTGTGTTGCTGTGATGCTAAACAGGTTTCAGAGGAGCTTCCAGACTGGACAAAGTAGGAAGAAAGGCCTGGTGATCTACTTCCAAAAATCAGCCAGTGAAAACCATATGGACCACAACAGTCTGATTTGCAACCATCGTGGGAGTGGCACAGGACCAGATGGTGTTTCATTCTGTTGTGCATGGAGTCACCATGGGTTGGGGGCCTACTCAACAGCAGTTAACAACAACAATTATGTAGGCAAATTTTTCATTCATATTGACACTAAGCAAAACATGTGTTCTGAGCAGTAATATTTGGCAGTGTCCAGGAAACTGAAACAATGCCTCATCATTGCAGGGAGCTTCTACCAAAGAGCAGAGAGAAAAGAGTCTCAAAAGTGTTGTAGAGGAGTTCAAGGCAAATCATATTTCTATGAAAAACTAATGTAGCATCAAACACAAAATAACCTTAGACATTTCAATGAGCTTGTGTTCTGAAAGGTGTAATTCTTGTGTGTTATACCTGCACACCTTAAAAGTATCAGGAGTGTCTGAAAAGTCTACCTCATTACTCAGACTCTTAAATTTCCATCCTGCATTTTTAAAAGTTACGTAAAAGAATACATGTATGATATGATGAGTGCATTGATTTCTCTGCATTCTGTCTCTGGAGTAAAAAGAAAAAATGAGGTAATATTTTAAAGAGCTATCAAGTTCAATGTTTATGACAATAATAAAAACTTTCAATAGGGAACGTTTGAAAAGAGATTTGAGTTTTTGTACTGTATACAGTACAAGATTAGGACACTAAGTTTATAGGTCAAACAGTTATTTAGAAAAGAAGTAATGCATTCCAGCAACCATAGCTAGTTTTCAAGCAAAACAGAATCTCAGGTATTAACAGCAATAAAAACTGAAGATTACAATTTTTATTCTCAACTAAAAGTAATCTAGAAATACAGTTTATGCCAAGTAGCAAAGTTCAGGTTACTGGCCAGGAAGCTGTAATCTTGTTTTAGTTAAAGATTTCCCTAAGTCCACCAACTTGATTGATTTTGTGGTTAACGCGTTAGGTCGCTAACTGAAAAGTTGGAGGTTTAAGGCCACCCAGAGGTATCTTGGAAAAAAAGCCCTTGCAATCTACTTCCGAAAAATCAGCCATTGAAAAGCCTATGAAGCACAGTTCTACTCTGACATGCATGTGGTCACCATGAGTTGTAATCA
Source organism: Trichechus manatus latirostris (assembly GCF_000243295.1). NCBI lineage: Eukaryota > Metazoa > Chordata > Mammalia > Sirenia > Trichechidae > Trichechus > Trichechus manatus. The sequence continues at coordinate 27,475,576 of NW_004443941.1, read as the reverse complement.
GCTCAGCAGTAACTGGTTTATTGCTGCTGCCAGACATTAGGTGCAGAGTTGAGTCAATTTATAGCACCATCATCACTGGTCCACACCAGGCTCCAGGACCTCTGTTTTCATATTTTTTATTCTATTTCATCCCAATTCTCCACTCCCATCCCCTTTACACATAGACAACCATCCTAATGTATTTTCAATCATTTATTTAGTTAATACTTATTTCATGCCTATTATGTTTCAGCTCTAAGAGCTAGGAATACATCTGTGAACAGAACAGATAAAAACCCCTGTCTTCCTGGAAACTATTATAGCGGGAGATGCACAGTAAAAAAAAAAACAAAAAACAAAAAAAAGTAGTCAACAATTGGTCTTTATTTGCCTGGAGCAACAGAGGAAGAAGGACAGTCAAGAATGGGAGGAGAATATGGAATATGTGGCTAATTGCCTCCATAAACAACTGTCTCTTTTGTCATAAGACCAGAAGAACTGGATGGTGCCTGGCTACCATCACCGAATATTTTGATCAAAGATTCTATAGAAGAATCCTGATTAAAAGGGAGAAAATGCAGAAAAGAATTTCAAATTGTCATGGAATCCAGCCTTTCTGGAACCATGGAGGCTGGATGAACCCCTGAAACTGTTACTCTGAGATAATCTTTGAACCTTAAATCAAAAATATCCCCTGAACTCTTCTTAAAATCAAACAGTAGATTAGCTTAACTAGTAAAGAATGTCTGCCTTGAGCATTATGCTCTTTTAAGATCTATTTATATGGGATCAAATTGACGGCAGCAATTCGAAAGATTAGCTAGGAACCTTAGGGGATAGTGAGTTTATGTTAATGGGAGAAGAACAGCTCAGAAAAGGAGGGTGAGAATGGTTGCACAACTTGAAGAATATAATCAATATCACTGAATTGTACATCTAGAAACTGTCGAATTGGTGTATGTTTCACTGTGCATATGCTCAACAACAACAAAAAATAAATTATAATTTAAAAAGTAGTAAATATTAATAAAGGGTGGATAAGCACTATGGAGAAAAATAAAAGAAGAGCGACAGGAAATGCTGGGGTTGGGTGTGTCATTTTAAACAGGGTGGCCAGGAAAGGCCTCCTTTCAGGAAGTGACGTTTGAGCAAAGACTTGAAGGAGTGACAGTGTGAGCCACACAGATATCCGAAAGGAACTCCAGCTAAAGGAAACAGCAAGTACAAAGGCCCGAAGCAGGAGTGGGCCTGATTATTCAAGGAACAGTGAGGAGACCAGTGTGGCTGGAGGAAAGTGGGCAAGAAGCAGAGAAGGAGCATAGAAAAGAGGTGGCGGGTCAGGTCGTAGGGGCTTGAAGGCCTTTGTAAGGACTTTGTTTTTCTTCTGAGTGACAGAGGGGATACACTGGAGAGTTTTGTGCAGAGGAGAAGCATAATCTAGCTTAGGTTTTTAAACAATCATTCTGTGTGCTGTGTTGAGAATAGACTATTGGGGATCAAGTGTGTACACAGGGAGACCAGTAAGGAGGCCAAGAGAGATGGTGTTGGCTTGAACTAGACTGGTGTTATGGATTGAATTGTGTACCCCCAAAATACGTGTTGGAATCTTAACCTCTATAGCTACAGATGTAATCTTGTTTGGGACTAGGACTTACTCTGTTACATTAATGATGCCCTATCAGGGTAGGATATGTCCTAAACCTAATCACTTCTGAGTTATAAGGAACAGTATAGACACAGAGACAAGTGAGCACAAACAAGGGAAGAATCACGCCATGTGAAGATTGCCAAGGAACTGAGGAACAGAAGTAGATAGAGACAAGAATCTTCCCCCAGAGCTGGAAGAGGTGGCAGGGTAGGGGGGCCTTCCCCTAGAGCCAGTGCCCTGAATTCAGACTTTTAGCCTCTTAACTGTAAGAAAATAAATTTCTGTTATTTAAATACTTGTGGTATTTCTCTTATAGCAGAACTAGAAAACTAAGACAGCTGGTAACAATGAAGGTTGTGAGAAGAGGCCACATCCTGAACGTATCTTGAAGGCATTGCTGTAGAATTTGCCAACAGATGTGAAGTGTGAGAGGAAGAGTGGTCAAGGATGATTCCATGGCTTTAGTCTGAGCAACAGACATGATGGAGTGCCCTTTACTTCAGTGGAAACATCGTGGGAGAACTTTTGGGGAGAAAAGATCAAGGGTTCAGGTATAAGATATTCAGTTTTGAATTATGTTTGAGATATTAGACACCTGTTATGGATTGAATTGTGTCCCCCCAAAATATGTATTGAAGTCCTGGTCCCTGTACCTGTGGATATGATCTTGTTTGGAAATAGAGGTTTTCTTTTGTTGTGTTTATTAGGCCATAACAGGGTAGGGTGGGTCATAAACCTAATCACTTCTGAGTTATAAAAAGAGCAGAATAGACACAGAGATGCACCCAGAGGGAAGACAGACACCAGTCCACAAGCAAAGGAATGCCAAGCATTGCAGATAGTCAACAGAAACTAGGAGAGAGGCTTGTGACCCTAATACTCCCCAGCATGTTTTCTCCTTTTCAAAATGGACGACTGAGAGCTTGACATAGCTAATGCTATGATGAACCTATAAGTTTTTTTTCTTTTTTCTTTACCTTCTCCTTTCCACATACATTTGTTAATGATTTTGTTATGCTCTGTCCGACCACCTGCTATGACCCCCCACAGAAAGATTAGGGCCCAGATGTTTGATATGTGTATCTTTAGCCTGATAAAGAATGTCCAGCATGTATCTCTTTAGTACAATAAAGAGTCTCTTATAATTACCTTGTAATGAATAATGACACTTCTAACCTTTGTAAAAATCATATATAAGCTCTAATGTAAAAATACCTTTTGGGACTCCATAAAGACAGCCTGTGTTGCTGTCAGATTCCTGGTGGTGGACACCTACTAAATAAAACTTTCTCACTCTTTCTGACTTGGAGTACGTTTCATTGGCTTAACTGCTCCAGGGCACAGACCCTAATCAAGTAACAGGCTCACAGAAGAGATTGACATACTGAAATCCTGATTTGGACTTTAAGTTTCCAGACTGTGAGAAATAAATTTCTGTTCTTTAAAGTCACCTACTTGTGGTATTTCTGTTATGACAGTACTAGGTAACTAAGAAAACATTCAATTCTAGATGATGAATAGACAAATATTTGGGGGACAGTCAAGGCCAGAGATAAAACTAAGGAATCAACAGTACATAGATGGAAAAATGCCATGATACTGGATGAGATATCACCAAGGGGCTGAGTGTATAAGAGAAGAGAAGGTGTTGAGGAGATGAGAGGCAACCAATAAAGGAGACAGAAGTAGTTAATGAGGTAGTATTGAGGTGACCTAAAAGCCAAATAAAGAAAATGTTTCAAAGAGGAGGAAGTAGTTGAGGATGTCAAGGTGAAATAGTTCGAGGGCTAGAATTGACCATTGGATTTAGCAACATGGTGGTAACTGTTGATCATGGCAAGAGATATGGGCAAAAAGGAAAGGGCAGGTAGAAATCTTGATTGGAGTGGGTTTAAGAGAATTGGAGACAGTAAATATAAATAACACTTCCAAGGATTGCTGATATAAACGGGGAAGAGATATAGAACAGTAACTAGAGGGGGAGGTGTGATCAAGGGAGAGTTTTGTTTTGCCTTTTAAGATAAGAGAAATAACAGCATAATTGTATATAGGTGCAAATTATCCAGTAAAGAAGGAACATATGACTGTTATGGATTGAATTGTGTCCTCAAAAAAGATGTATTGAAGTCCTAACCCTTACTACCTGTGAATATGACTTGTTTAAAAGTAAGGTCTTTGAAGATGTTATCAATTAACATGAGATCATATCAGAATAGAGTGGATTTACTCCAGTATGGATGCTGTCCTCATAAACGAGGAGAAGAGACACAAAGAAACCCACTGGGGGAAGACAGCCATGTAAAGATGCAGCTGCAAGCCAAGGAACTCCTTCAACCCCAGTTAAGCCTTCAGATGACTGCAAGCTCATGAGAGACCCTGAGACAGAGCCATTAGCTAAGCCATTCTTGGATTCTTGACCCACAGTCACTGTATAGACAATAAGTATTTGTTTTCAGCTGCTAAGTTTTGAGGTAATTTGTTTTGCAGCAATGATAACTAATACACAAAGAGTTCCCAAGACATGTGAAAACCCATTCAATATAACTCAAGGAAATTTTGTCTTTCAAGATTACCTATTGCAATAGGGGAAACAATTAAGAACTCTTTGCGGTTGTGAACAGTCAAGAAGAGGTTGAAAATATGTGTCATAAGAAGTTACTTTGAAGAGCACTCCATAAATCAATCTCTGTAAGGCAACTGACAATTTCCAACTATGGGGTGCAGAAGTTGGGCTCTTGAGTAGATCAGGTAATTCACTTTCTCAGAACTGAAGACTGTCAAAAAATGCCTGGAGCTAGCAGAAGCTGGAAGGATCTTCCCCTAGAACCTTCAGAGGGTGCATGGTCTTGCTGGTGTCCTGATTCTAGACTTCTAGCCCCAAGAATTGTGAGAAAATAAATTTCTGTTGTTTTAAGGCACCCAATTTGTGGTACTTTGTTATGACAGCCCCAGGAAACTAATACAATGCCTCAGGAGAGAGCAGAGAGAATTGGTGGAGCTATGTCCTTGAGCAGGTGAGAATAGATGGGATCCAGAGCACAAGTAGAAGAGTTGCCTTAGATAAGAGTGAGGGAACATTCTTGTATACTAACAAGAGGGAAGGCAGAGTACTTGGGCGCAGATACCAGCATGTGGGTAGATATGGTGAGAGCTTGTGAAACCTGTCTTCTGATTGCTTTAATTTTATCAGGGAAATAGGAAGCAGGGTCTCCAGTTGTGAAGACTGAGAAGGAGGTGTTCGAGACTTGAGGAGACAGGAGAGGGTGTGAAAGTGTTGACTAGGTAAATAGGAGAGTGAATGGAGGAGGGACACGTAGTGTAATTGCCTGGGAGTCCTAGGATCCTCCTCAGGTTTGTGATAATGAATCAGCAGGGCTATATGCTTGTATCCAGCCATATTTGTCTGCATGGATTTTACCAGGATTTTTGTTGTGCTAGGAGAGTATGCTGAAGCAAGACAGGAAGACTGGTGCCAAGACGTATGTGCAGAAGGAGTGAAGCAAGACTTATCAGTCATGAAATTTAAGCTAAGAAAGAAGGGAAGTGAGAGCATGAGGGGAAGAGGGAAAATAAAGAGGTTATAGGATCAATGGACTAAGGTTCCTATAGAATCAAGACAGGGGTGTGCTGGTTAAGGTTTAACAACCAGTTCTTGGCCGGAGAGGGAGCAGCCCTGATTTGTAGCACTTGCCGATTTCAGTGGTATAAATACCCACATCGTGGCTGAATTCAAGCTATCAACCTTATGTCACTGAAGGTGGAGTTGAGAAAAGCTGCACAGAATCGGCTCTCCAGAGCCAGTGTGAACAGGCACCAGGTCACCCCCAAGTCAGGGCTCTAGGGGAGTGAACTGTAAAGATAAGTGATGTGGTTAGAGGAGTGGGAGACTCAGGCTGAGATTATGAAGGAGTTGTGGACATTGGCTGAGGCAGAGTGGAGGGTTAACCAAGTCCAAGGCACTGAGAGATCAGGGAGTTAAAAGGACCCTCTATAGAGGGAGATAAATCACCAAATATTAACGCAGAAGTGGTGTTAGCGAGCGTGACAATGAGCAAGGGTTAAAAACTTGGGCCTTGTAGATGTCTGCGACGAGCAAGGTAGTTCATGGTTGAGTCTGACCACATGAGATTCCCAGCCAGGGATTTTTACAAAGGAGGGAGGGCAAGTGGTCTGGAGGGGACAGTGAGGAGCAGGGAGGACACCTGCACCCCCTCCAGGTCAAGTGGTAGGAAGGCTGTAAGATAGACAGAGTCACCAGTTAAGAGTGTTCTGTTAGAGCAAAATGAAAAAAATGTTCAGGGACGTATATAAAGAATTTTGTTGACGATGAATTGTGAGTTCCAAAGGGCACAGTGGAAGATTACAGGAGCTAAGGAGAGGGGTGGTGGGGACAGAAGAATATTTGTGTAGAGCCCTGTGGTGATTTGTGGGCAGGAGATGAAGGGATCTTCTTGCATGGATTTTGTGGGGACTGACCCAACAGAAGGATGAAAGGCAAAATGAGATCACTCTTGATGGTAGCAAGGGAGAGGGTGTCTCTGAGCCCCTACGTCACAACTGTCAATGGGGGTTTGGGGAAGGGCTTCTCATTCCACATGTGCTAGACTCACTCTTGACCCATATAGGAAGGGGAAGTCTTACCGTGAAGCTTAAAACTCCCTCTGAACTCCACTGATGGAAGCCAGAGGACCTGGTCTTGTCATCAGTATGCTGGATTTACTCAACCCCAGGGTTTGATGAGTATATATCTATTTATAACTGTTCCTGTAAAACGTATATTGTTGTTTTATATTCATATTCTTTAATTTTCGTAAATAGTATTGTATGTATTATGTTTCTCATTCTGTTTCTTACTTTCCCTCAGAATAATGTTTTTAAGATCAGTAGTTGTGGTAGGCAGAATTCTAAGATGGCTCTATGATCTTCACCCCGGGGCATGATTATGTTATGTTCATTACATGTCAAAAGTGATTTTGCAAGTGAGGTTATGGTTATTAATCAGTTGACATTAAGTTAGGGAGATTACACTGATGGGCCTAACCTAGTCACACAAGCTCTTTAAAAGCAGAGTTTTCCTTGGCTTATTGAAGAACAGGAAGTCAAAGAGATTTGAAACATGAGAAGGATTCAACACACCATCACTAGCTTGAAGACGGAGGGAGCCAAGTGGCGAGGAATGTGGGCAACCACTAGGAGTTAAGAGCAGCCTCTGGCTGACAGCCAGCAAGGAAATGGGGACCTCAGCCCACAATAATCACAAGGAGCTGAACTCTACCAACAACCTGAATGAGCTTGAAGGCAGATTCTTTCCCAGAGCTTCTAGATAAGAGCCCAGCCCACCAACACTTTGATTTCAGCTTTTTCAGACCCTGAACAGAGAACCCAGTCACATCATGCCTGGACTTCTGCCTTACAGAACTGTGAGATAATAAATGGGTGTTGGCGTAAGCCTCTAGATTTGTGCTAATTGGTTACGCAGCAGTAGAAAATGAGTACAATAATGATGTTTGTACATTTTATTTATTTGACAAACACTTATATAGTATTTACTATATATGAGGCAAGATTCCAAGAATTTTACAAATACTTATTTCTTTAATCTTCATAACAACTCTGTAATATAGGCTTTACTATTTTTCTCATTTTACAGATGAAGAAACTAAGAAACAGAAAGATCAAGTTATTCGCCAAATGTCATGTGCTAGAACCAACAGTCAAACTCAGGTGATCTGGCCTGAGGATCCACGCTCAAAATCCCACATTTAGTCCTTTGCTTCTATCTACTACATAGTATTATTTCATAGTGTACATCTGCTGTACTTCATGCATTGATTCCAAGGGATGGACTTCTCGTGGCCCTGTGGGAGAAGCTCACAGAAGAATATACCCCAGAATGGGTATGGTGGGTCCTACTGTACATACATAATTGACTAAGTATTTCCCAATGGCTCTCCAGAATAACCATATTTGTCCACTACCACCGGTAGCCTATCAGGGCCACCACACACCTGCTAATCTAATGAGGATAAAGTGATCTCTCTTTGCTTTTTAATTGATAGCTCATTTGCATTTCTCTCTGAGCATCTGTTCATATGCTTTGCAACACATTTACGTTTGATTTTGCCTTACTCGTCATAAGAAAACAAAATAAACTAGTGAAAGGAAAGAGTCTCCAACTTTCAACATAGCACCATGGCTTTGGAGTCACACAGCCTTGGGTTTGAATCCAGGCTCCTTCCTTACTGGCTGGGTGACCCTGGGAAAGTCACTTAATCTAGCTGAACCTGTGTTCTTTTATCTATAAAATGAAGACAGTAGTACAGACCCCTGTAGATTCTTCTAAGTACTAAATGAGATGCTATCTGTAAAAGGCTTATTACCATACTTAGCAAAAGCAAGTGTTGGATAAATGGCAACTATTACTTTACTGAGGAGCCTGGTGGCACAAATTGTTAAGCCCTGGGCTGCTAACCAAAGGTTGGTGATTCAAATCTACCCAGAGGCTCCACAGGAGAAACACCTAACAATCTGCTTCCCTAAAGACTGCAGCCAAGAAAACCCTGTGAGATAGTTCTACTCTGTCACATGGGGTCGCTATGAGTCAAAATCGACTGGATGGCACCCAACAACAATAAACAACAACCAACCAACAACCAGCACTAACCACTAGCAACCACTACCAACAACAATTATTTTACTGTTATTATCATCATCCGACTCATAGTGACCCTATAGGACAGAGTAGAACTGCCCCATAGGTTTTCCAAGGAGCTGTTGGTGGATTCAAACTGCCAACCTTTTGGTTAGCAGCCAAACACTGGTTGCTGTGAGTCGGAATCAACTTGATGGTAGCAGGTTTGGCTTTTTGTTTTTGTTTGGTTATTATCATCATCATCATATTATTACTGACTGTACTTGGGCTGCCATTCCAGTGGAACCTTCCCTAACTCGAATGTGGGACAGGCAATCATCTACATGGCGGCACTGTCTTTACCACCAGTGGTCTTAGGTTCTGGATTTTGTGGAGGAAGAAACAGGTCGGAGAAATAATTTAAATGCAGAACCAAAAGAAGTAACAAAAGAGAAAAAGTTAAATAACATTCAAACCGTTGTCTTAAATCAGGAGCTATCCCAGGCCAACAGCTGAGGGCGAGAGGGCTGCTCCGTGCAGGAGGCTATCCTGGCTGGGGGCGAGCACACACTCACCAGCAGGAGGGGGCATGGCCCTTGGCTTCCTCCTGCCAGGGGAGGGAAGACGCTGTCACACTGATGCACATTGGAAACCCAAGGCTTGCCAGAGGTGCTATGTCTGTTTTTTTTAAAAGCTGCAATATGTTAATGAATGTTTTTGGTCTGAATTCCTTCAATTTAATTGAAGACACTAAAGTATAAGTAACTAAAACCAGCAGATTTCACCTCAGATATGGTAAATCCATCATTAAGTTTTTTTGAAACATGAGTCAGGCTTTGCTGCCCACTATTATTATCTTGTGTCCTGTTACTGGCAGAATATACCTCAGTCATTTCATTGAGTTTTCCAAAATGCAGAAAAGACTGGAGCAAAACAAAGAACAGCATTACCATGTAAGAAAAGTAAGTATTTTCACTCCAAATGTGAACGTCTGATAGAATAAACTTGATAGTGTTTGCAGTTTTCTTTCTTATGCAGTTTAATCCAGCTGTACATTAGTGTTTGAAAAACAAAAAGGAAGAGAAAATGCAATTACTCTGCTTCAGTATTTTTTAAAGTATATTTTAACTTTCCATTTGACCTAGGCGCTTCCTCTCTACTTTTTAGAATTTCTAATTGTAGAATTTGCTTGCTGAAAATGTGTGCTTTGGGCTAGAAAAGAATATTCAGAAATCCTTACCCCAAAAAAAGCAAGTGGGAGTGGAAATTTGAAAGAGGACCGCCTAATTCAGCACTAAAACCAGTGTGAGAAGCAGTGTGTATGTGTGTGTGTGTGTGTGTCTGTGTGTGTGGTGTAAAATGTGCTTTTCAAAGTGCAGAGAGGTTCATGGGAATGTTTGATTAGCTCCTGCAAGAAGAAGAGAAAAGGTGCTTGGACCTCCTCTTGTTTCTTCTTTGGAATAATTTACATGGAATTTGTGATGCAGAAAAGCTTAACGAAGAAAGGATATCCATTCTGTGTGGTGGAAATTTTTTGAAAAAAAAAATTGCTTTCTCCAAACAAGGTATGTCTGATGAATTTCTAAATTGTGTATATAGTTTGCTTTCCAGACATTATTTTAAAAACATAAAATGTATTTGTCACTAAGAAACTATAATACATACCTTGACCAAGTAGCCTTGTACAAATTTCAGTCTCAAGGGAGTTGGCATGGGAGTGGGTATAATTGGCAATAATTTATACAGGTATATTAATTATAAATTGTGCTAAGACATTCAGTTTAGAATAGGATTTTTCACTGTCTTTAAACCAACTTTATTATGGTTAAAGTAAGCTGAAAGTTGAAAAGTATGGCATTTCTGTAGAACTTTGAAGTACATTTAGGCCTCTATTATTTTGCTTCTTTTTATGCCTTCCTCCCTATATGGAAGACAGTAGCAATATAAGAATTGCTTGTAACAATATACAAATAGCAATAAAGGAAATGGGCACATTGATGCTAAATTAAAAGAGGAACAATTAGCATGAATCTATGTTTCTCTGTATTCAGATGGATCTCCATGGAATGTGGCTAGATGTGCAATTCTGTGTCTTGTTTACACTGAAGTGTTTTCTTAGGCTGAATGCTTTTTTTACTGATAAGCCCCAGGAAGGGGCTGGCATTGTGAAGTCTACAGTTGTAGCTCAGCTTTGCCCAGGGAGACAAGAGACGAAATCTCTTTTAAGCATGATTTGTGTCAAACCAGTATAAACATGAAAAAAATCTGTTGAGCACAGGTTAAACTAAGAGGAGAAGATTAAATAATTAGACTCAACACTTCGCTTCCAGCAACCCGCGGCAGCTTTGCCATCCCAAAATTGAGAGAGGAATTCAAGGTTTTCTTCGTGTTTATTGGAAAAATTAAACCAGGCGTTCTTGGCCACGGTAGTGGTTCAAAAATGTGAGCGCTTAAGAAAATAGCATTTTGCCATTACACTGTGTTGCAATAAATGTGGAAGTTTTGGTGGTAAAGTTCTGAGGTTGTTTTTCCCTGGATCTCTTGAAAGATGAAAACAGCCTGCAGCAGGGCAGGATCAAACGCTTATTGTCGGTGTGTTTTCTCTGTGTGTGTATAAGCGGCAAGTGGTAGCTGTGCTGGCAAGAGAGCTGGATGTGCCTGTCTTTTATTTATTGAATTAAAATACCCTCTTTTGCAGAAGGGCTTTAGTCAAAGAAGAGTAAGACTACAAGGGTTGCATTTTTAATTGCAATATGCTATGCTGGTTTCCCAGACAAAGCTTCATTAAAATATATCTTACACCTCAGCACTGAAAGAAAATACCTTAGGAACACTGGAAAGGCTTAACATCTATCCTAAAATAGCATTTCCTTTATTAATATAATTTGGAAGTTCTAATTATCTTTTTCGCCAAGTTACCGATCACATGAAGAATGGTTTCTTTCAGAGCAAATACACAGGGTGGTTTATGAATAACATCATGAGAACGAAAAGGCTTCTGCTGTTCTCATCTGTAGTTCCTATAAGACATATTGTGTACAAGAAAGCAGTGTGCTGTGATGCAGTGTACCAACCCAGGGGTCCTGAATTATAGTGACAGATCCTCCGCTACCTAGCTGTGTTACCTTGGAAAAGATGCGTACATTTCTTGAATTTGGTTTCCCCACCTGTAAAACAGAAACAACAATGACCGCCCGTCCTCCTTTCCAGCATGGTCATGAGGTTCAATACTGATTCTCAATTCGAAAAAGGCTTTGAAATATGAAAAGTTCTACAGAGATGCAATCTTTTTTTGTTTGTTTGTTTTTCCTTATTTGAAAAAAGATTACACTGGGAGGAGACATTGCCTTTGTGGCACAAAGGTTAAAATGTTGGCAGTTCAAACCTATCCAGCAGCTCCGGAAGAAAGACCTGTCGATCTGCTTCTGTAAAGATTACAGCTTAGGAAACCCTATTGAGCAGTTCTACTCTATTACATGGGCTTGCTGGGAGCTGAAAACCAACTTGACAGCACCTAACAATAACAGTCATTGCCTTCTGGTTATGCTTCATCACCTCCAGGAGGTTCCCCTTAACGTGTGCCCACTTGCACAACTTCATCTTTCCTTGCTCTCTTGTGGAGGCATGAACCAGGGGTCAGACACGGGGTGCAGGACAGTGCACCTGGTCTGTCTGTCAGGAGAAGGGCGTTCTAACTGTGTGAACGTGAGGAGGTTACTCAACATCTCTGAGTCTCCATTTCTTTGTGTATGAAATGAAGAAGTTGGACAAGATAATCTCCAAGTTTCTCCCCCAACCCTGTGGTTCTAGTGAACTGGTACCTCTCAGAAGTCAAGACATGGCCAGGTCCATTTCATTTTTGAGACTCTCTGTATATTACAAAATGAAGAAGTATAAAAACAGGGTTACAGAGCCTGTGGTATATTTTAAATGTTTATGCTTAACTAACTAAAGACTACTACTCTACACAAAAATGTAATGTAACATAATTGTACTATTTACAAGATGATTAGAGGTATTATTTAAATATTCGTCATTCCCAAATAGAGAGTAATCAATGCACTTGGCTAAAAGAAACATTGGATGTTCAAGTCCACCCAAAGATGCCTTGGAAGAAAGGCCTGGTGATCTACTTGCAAAAAGTCAGCCATTGAAAACCAATGGAACACAGTTCTACTCTGACACGCGTGGGATTGTCATGAGTCAGGATAGACTCGATGGTAGTTTTTTTTTTTTAATTTGAATATATACATATATATATACACACAAACACACACCATATTTTTACACAAATAGTATGTGCCTTCTATGCTTGTTTGTCAACTGCTCCCTCACCAGGTATTTTGCTTATGAAAATATGGTGTCTATGTATATATATACGTATGTGTGTGTCTGTGTGTGTATATATATACATATACATATGCATGCTATGAATATATATATTGAATATATCTATTCAATAGAGTGTACAAATGTTAGTCTCAAGGGAGTTGAGATTGGAGTGGGTGCAATTTGCAATAATTTATATCGATATATAAATTATAGCTTGTGCTAAGACATTCAGATTTTTCAGTCTTTAAACTAGCTGTATTATGGTTAAAGTAGCTGAAAGTTGAAAAGCATGACATTTGTGTAGAACTTTGAACTTGGGCCATGTGGAATATATGTATATATATATCAAATATGTATATATTGAATATATGAATATATACATTGAATATATGAGTATATTCAATATATGGATAATATATATGTATGAATATACATATATTAAATATATATTTTCATAGTGTACTGGGAACAATGGGGTCCAAGTTGGATGACAGATTTCTCTCAATTTTGTTGGTGTAGTTCTGTGGCTGTCTGTATAACATCATCTGGAGATAATATCAAACGTGAGAATTTAAGGACATCATACGAGGCCAAGATCAAATGGCCCTCCAGTGCTATGGGTCCTGGAATGTTGTCAGGCAGATGACTCCACCACTTCTTAAATGTGTTAACTTTAGCAAATTACTTAAACTTGCAGGGACTTAGTTTTCTCATCTGTAAAAGGGGTTTATTATTAGTGTCTCCCTCACAGGATTGTGGCAAAGAGCTTAGATCAGTACCGGCACACTGACAGCAGCCATTTTCTTTATTATATGTGACTGGAATAAAGAAATCAAATCAGTTGTGAAACAAATCATTTGTAATCTCCTTCAAACTTTCAAACATCAATTCTTTGGAGGTGGTAAGCAAATAGATTTGTGGACTTACATGATATATAATTATTAATATAATTTTTAGAAACTAGTTGCTATCTCTTCACCCAGAGGATCTGAGCTAATTAATTAGCAAATGATAAGCAGGAGAGGCAACTTCTTCTGTGATGTCTATAATTTGAAGAACCCTTAATCCACCCCTTTTGCTCTCTAAGGATGTGTCTCCCTGGGGTTTGCATAAAACAGTGAAATGCCTGGTCCTTGGGCAAACACAGCATGGGAAAGAGAAAGTGCAAAGGGAGCCTACTAGTTTTTACAGGCATGAAAGTCGTTACGCAAGTGGCAGTGAGCAGCTTCTGTTCTTGCGGAGAATGGGACAAGAAAGGAACAAGAAACCAGGACAAGGTTAGGACAGACATCAGCAATGACTCTTTGATAGTGCTGGTTGTTAAAATTTTAATTAAACACACACACAAATTTGAGTCCCTTTAGGATCATCCAGCTGAGTTCCTGTTTGCTGACCAGGAGAGGAAGGGTGGAACAGCAGGCCATAGCCCCGTGAGATGCCTGGCGTCCAACATTAGCAATGCAGCAAAGACTATTTCAGTTTGGTTTATTGCATTTTCCTAAGATTACCTCATCTGTGAAACAAATAGAGTTGCGGATACTGGATTTAGAATTTGTTTTTAATCAACTAGAAAAGTTTTCTGCTTCAAAAGGCTGCAAACCTTAGAAAAATCCTTAGAGACTGCCTCTCTGAAATGCTCGGGGCTGCCTCAGAAGTGTACAAAGCAGGCACCAGGCAATGCTCTGAGTGGAGCCGTCTCTAAAAGCTAGACATCATGTGGTAACCTGCATAACACAAACCCCACAGCAGATGTTCTGACTATACTGAAGTCCACTGCTGAATTCCAGTGTCCTCAGGGAGAAAGGTGAACTGAGGTAATGAGTGCCAAAGTCCTTTCCTGAATCAACCCTGGAAGACAAAAGAAATATTACTGTGGTTTAGATCCAGTTTAGAGAATTTTTTCGTGTTTGTATTTTATTCTAGTCATATAAATTTAAAAAATACTTAGGTTTATTTCTGGCTCATAATATTTCACAAGATGTTTTTTCAATTCTTTTTAAGAATGTGAGATGTCATTCCTCAGCCATTGTGTGTGTGTGTGTGATCAATTTTTTTTATTGTGGTAAAAATATACATAACAAAACATTTGCCAATTCAACAATATTTACTTGTATAGTTCAGTAGCATTGATTACATTCTTCATGTTGTACAACCGTTATCACCACCCTTTTCCGAATTATTTCACCACCAACAGAAATGTAATGCCCCTTCTTCCCCCGCCCCCCACCATTGGTAACCACGAATAAGCTTTGGTTTCTATATATTTGCCTATTTTCCTCCGCCATTTGATTGGCCAAATTGTCCTGCAACCTATCTAGAATATTTTCATGAGCATGGACTAAAGATTCTTACAAATCTCTCAGCAGAGAAAAAAGGAACAAGACTACAGAATTGCTCCCTTACTGGGACCCCAGAAGAATTTAGCTAAATGGCAATCACAAGTTCAAGTGGTTCCTTCACCAAGTTAAGTCCAAAAATCAGGCCATGGCCAACCCAGGGCAGCATCTTATTGAGATCAGACAGGTTGCTTTACCTCTGTTAACTGCTAAACTTATGTCTAAGTGGCCACATTTTGCAAGAGGAGGATGATGATGATGATAGTGATTAGCCACCACCCCAGTACAAACAATAGTAGTCATTGTTAACATTTATAGAGCAATTCCTATGTGCCAGACAGTGTTCTAAGTTCTTTTCATATATTAACTCATTTAATCCTAATAGCAACCAAATGAGGTGGGTTGTTCCTATCCCCATTTTACAAATGAGAAAACGGAGGCACTGAGAAGTTAAGTAAGCTGTCCAAGTTCACACAGCTAGTAAGTGGTAGAGCTCAACCTTGAACCCAGGCAGTTTAGTGCAGAGCCCATGCTCTTAACCTACCAGGAAACCGTTGCATATGGTCATGGTTTTCTACCTTGCATCAAACTATTCTTTGTCATCCCTGAAAACATAGTCTTCAAGTCAAGTCAAATTCCTAAGAAAAATATTCCTTCTTGCAAGTATGGACACCTTCAGTAATAATAGCAGAGGGAGTGGAAGCAAGGAACTCTTGCGGGAAGGGCTGTTTGGAAGGGAGGGTTCTTATTTGTATCTTTCTTGTATAATCTGCTGTTATAGGAATCGCTCAGCAGGTGTGTTGGGAAGATCTGATGGCGGCAGGGGCTGGGCAGGAGAGGGGAAGGCCAGGGAGCTGCATCATCATCAAGTCCCTCAAAGGTTTCCTTTATCTTCACTCCAGGGTGTAAGTCAGCAACACATCACAGAAAGAATCTTCTTACTTCTTCATGACTCAGACTGCTTCAGAAAATCACTTTTCCTGATAAGGGTCTGTACACTGACAAGACTCTAGTAAAAATTTCTCAAATTTTTTCCCTCAATTGGGGAAAAGCTAAAGTTTTGTGTGGCCGTGTAATAAAAATTCATAAAAATTTTCCTTCAGGCTACAGCAAGAAGGAAATTCTTTCTTCTCAGATTTAAAGAGAGAAACTATGTATATTCCTTTAGGGGCTCCATACGTATAGCTCCCTAGTAACTGGGCCACTGACATCTCCCTGCGAAGTGAATTCCCTCCTCCGGGTTCCTGTGTGCCCCAGACAGAGAAAACATGCTCGGGACACAACCAGTGCTCATCAACTTGCCCAGACTGGCCTTGCTTTTATAATAGAGTGATTCAATCTGTGCTCCAAAGAGTACCTAAAAGGAATTTGAAAAAGCAGAGATAACATGTAAGGACAGCAACAACAAATATTTACTGGGAACCTGGCATGCGCCATCCACAATTTTCTCTGTGCTGGGGAAGAACAATAAACAAGACAGTCTTCCTTCTGAAGCCACCAATCTGGAGGCAGAGGCAGAAAATAAACATAGAGATCAGGTGGTGATGTAGGTTATTACAAACGTAATAAAGTAGGACAAGGGGGCTGGAGTGAGGTGTGGGTGGCATTCTGCATTGTGTGATCTGTGGATGTCTGATAAAGAGACCTTTAAACAGAGACGCAAGGGAGCAACCTTTGTGGCTGCCTGGGACAAAGGCATTCCAGACAGAAGGAAGAGCAGATTCAAAGGCCCGAGGTGGGATGGTGCTTAGGGAGGCTGGTGTGTCTGGAGCAGTTTGAGTGAGGGGGATCATAGTGAGGTGAGATCAAGGGTGTAATTTGAACAAGGAACACAGACAGTGCCATCCTATGCTCCTCAGTTTCCCCTATACGCCCACTTACACACTATCTCGGGGGTAGCTGTTGCTCCCGCCCTGGATGAAATCTGAGATGATCCCAGTCTTAGTTACCTAGTGCTGCTGTAACACGAATACCGCAAGTGGACGGCTTCAAAGAACAGAAATGTATTTTCTCACAGCTCTGGAGACTAAAAGTCCAAATCAGGTCTCGGCTGTGTCGATTCCTTCCTTGTCGGTAGCCGCGAGTGGTCCTTGGTTATTGGCAATCCTTACACGGCATTTGTCTTCCCCAGTATGTGCCTTTGTTTATTCTGCTCTTTTTATGACTCAGAAGTGATTAAGTTTAGGACACACCCTGCACTGGTATTGTCTCATTAACATAGTAAAGAAAACTCTATTTCCAAACAGGATCACATTCACAGGAATAAAGTTAAGGATTCCAACACATATTTTGAAGGGACACATTCAATCTACAGTCCGCCCCTTCACAAAAATAAATAAATAAATAGCAGTTACCATCGAGTTGATTCCAACTCATGGTGACTCTATGGGTTTCAGAGTAGAACTGCACTCCGTAGGGTTTCCATGGCTATGACCTTTTGAAAGTAGATTGCCAGGCCTTTCTTCCAAGTTGCCTCTAGATAGGTTCAAACTGTCACCGGTTAGATTAATAGGCCATCACTTAATCAATTGTGCCACACAGGACTTCCTTAGTAACAGTCCCTTAATATTTCAGGCCACACTCAGAATTTTTTTAAAAAGATGTTGGTCACATTAAACCTCAAAACCATCTCAGTTCAGACATTAATATGTATATAATACTTATTACATACATACTACATATTTTATACATGTAATACATGCATACATATTTTAAGGTAATTCTTAAAAACTACATTCCAAGTTTAAAGTTGCATTCCCCACCTGCAGGCTAGCTTTCTGCAATGGGAAAGGGGGCATAATTGAATTCTCTCTTTCCCCGCCTTGAGCCTTTACCCCACCTAATAGCCCCAGTCTCTTCCTGTCCAAAGTAGAAATGGGTGCAGAGCGGAAAGGTAGGGAGGGGGCAGAAAGATTAGTGCTGCTGTGAGCTGGCATGGGGACCCGTGGGCTTGGCCAGCGTTTACAGCTGGCTCTTGCTGCCATGGGACCCTTCCACGGATTCTCAGAGATGCTCCCACTCACCTGCAGTTCCTTGGGTGCCGTTAAAGGAATGTGCTTGGCTGGTGGCTTACAGTTCTCCCCATCTCCAGGGCTTTCCTGTGCAGTCTCCTCAGGCCTACTACATGCACTGTCTTGGGCAGGACCTACAGTAACTCCAGGCTAACTCCCTCACACACATGTTATCTTCTGTCACAAGCTATTCCCCTTCCCTTTAGACTAGTTAATCATAAGTAGGGCCTACTGCATGTGTCAGACCCCAGTCCACTGTGCCCCTAAGCCCAGGAGACACAACTACTCAGTCATTTCAAAGGACATTGCTGGTGTCCAAGCTGGACTTCCAAAGGAGGCAACCAAGAACCCAGATCCTTACTACCTCCCTCCAGGCTACACAAGATGTTGTAGAAGCTGAGGAAGGCAACTGGAGACTGAAGAGCAAGAATTCCTTTAGGAAAAGTTGTCAGTATTTTCTCTTCTCCCCTGCATATGGAGAAGGGGAGCAGGTTCTCCTCCTATCCCCTCCCACTTTAGGCAATAGTGAGAGGAGCTTCAAGGAGTCCACTTTGGAACATGCAAGTAGTTGGCACCTAGTGTCTCAGGCCTCAGCTGAAACAAAGACAAAGGACCATCCCATTTTAACATCCCATTACGCAGCCAATTACAATACACTCAAATGTTTATTTAGATGGGTGTGTTATGCTTGGTAGAACTTAAAAATATGCCTGGGGCATCATTTTACCCTAAGTAACATTTGTGAGAGAGAAAGTTACAAGTTCAGGCCCAAATATGACTCTTCAAAAACCTCTTGACCGTGTAACGAAGACAACTTTATTACACAATGGATGTGTGTCTTCACTATTACCAACAATGTATTTCAAATAGCTTAGGATATATGCATCTAGTAAAAAAGGAAAGTGAAACCATCCTGCAAAGAGGTGAAACAGGGCAGCCAAGTTAAGCGTTTGAGCCTGGGATGGAATTCTGGTTCTGCTACATATTAATTCTATAACCTTGGAAGCTGTTGTTACGTTTCTTTGAATCGATTTTTTGACTCATAGTGACCCAACCTGACAGTGTAGAATTGCCCCCTAGAGTTTTCTAGGCTGTAATCTTTACAGAAGCAGATCGCCAGGTCATTTCTGCCGTGGAGCTGCTGGGTGGGTTTGAGTCGTCAGCCTTTTAGTTAGCAACCAAGAGCTCAACTGTTTTGCCGCCAGTGGTCTTTAATCTTGGGATAGCTTACTTAACTTCTCTAAGCTTCACTTTTCTGCTCTGTAAAATGGGCATAATAGTACTCATCTGATAGAATTACCATGATAATTAAATAAGGTTACATATGTGCAGTGTGTAACATACAGTAAGCATTCTGTAAATGATATTCTTATTGGCTGCCAATTGTCACTTTTTCGAACTGTGATGGCTTGCGTTTTGCTATGATGCTGGAAGCTAAGCCGCTAGTATTTCAAATACCAACAGGAACACCCATGGTGGACAGGATTCAGAAGTTTCCAGACTAGGAAGAAAGACCTGATGATCTACTGCCAAAAATTAGCCTATGAAAACCCTACAGATCACAACAGAATATTGTCTGATATGGGGCTAGAAGAGGAGCCTCTAGGTTGGAAGACACTCAAAATACACAGTCGCCACAACAATGGACTCAAGCATACCAACAAGCATGAAGATGGTGCAGGACTGGGCAATCTTTTGTTCCATTGTACATAGGGTTGCCATGAGTCAGAGCTGACTTGACAGCAACTATCACAAACAACATTATTATTGAAGTGGACTGTCAACTACTAAAACTTCCCATGAAGAGAAGCAAAGGGACCAATCAATCCCATCTCATGTAACAGGCCACCATACAGCTGCAACAAAATTGTCAGTAGGGACATGAAGGAGGGTCTGAAGGCTTCTTCTGAGCTAGGATGGACAGAGAGGGCCTTCAAAGTGTGAAGCTGCATGGCTCTTTGGAAAGCTCGGTCTCATGCTTCTAACTGACTGTTTCTGCTGGCCCCTGGCAATTTCCAGGACTTAATTCTCCACAACCTTCAATTCCGCAGCCACCGTCACTGCCATCCTCCACATCCTCCTTTTCACCTAAGCCTATGGTTGCTGGGCCTCAAGAATGTGCTTTGACTCACAGCTCCATGCCTGCCTCTCAGCAGCATGGGGAAAGCCGGAACCCTGTCATCTAAGACTAACCCGTTCTTTATCAAGAGGCCATGGATCCTGCAGACACACCTTAATCCTCCTTCCTATCTCTTAGGAAGAACACGCCAGAGATGAAAATGTTTTCAGTTCCCTGGAAGTTTAGATAGGCCGAAAAGCACAGAGTCCAATTGAGGCTCCAGGGATCACAGCTGGACGGAACCAAATACCTAGCTCCACGTGAATAGTAGACAACCCCTTAGCAACCACAGACCTCAAAGCCCAAGGGGGAGAAACTCGCTGGGAGGAGGCAAAGCTAATCCACAGTGTCAAACACATTAGGTAAAGAAGTTTCTGATGAGAGAAACTGGTCTTCCAAAGAGTCATTTAAACTGCGCGGTTTCCAGAGTAACTAAGAGGCGCCGTCATGGCCCACCTCATCTTTCCTACTGAGGCCCTCACCCCCTTTCCCCAAATTTACTGCTCTTCATGTCCTCTTCCACTACAGAGGATAAATAACTCTTGGAAGGAGTTCTTTAGAGCTCATTTGGGGGCATGCCTGCAAACTAGTATTTTTTTCCCACTGGCAATATAAGACCTAAACTACCACTTCAGAAATATAATTACCGTTTGCAGTCTCACTAGAAATCACTATTGGTCGAAGCCTTTGTGGATGTAGTAAGCATTACCATATGTCAGGTTCTTAACAAGGTACAAAATGATGGTCTGAAACACTCGCACCAAAAAAGGCTTTCCCTTTTCGGTTTCCTGACATCTGGAAACACGCCATATGGATCAATGGACCTAATGGCATAGGCATATATCAGTCACTGAACACATGGATTAGCTCTTTAATCCACCCAACTGCCCAGGAGTGACCAACTTTGCTTTAGGGTTTGCCCCAACTACATGTGATGATCAAAACTGATCCTGGAGAAAGGAATAAATTCATGAGCAGTTAATACCCTAGTCATCAAAAAATTACCCACAGTGTTTATGGAAAGTACCTAGATTGGAACATCAGTGACATTCTCATAAATATATTGGGAAATAAACATTCTCATAAATCAGTTTCTCAACTCTGACACCATTGACATGTTGGGTTGCATAATTCTTTGCAGTGGGGGGCTGTCCTGGGCACTGTGATGGTGAGCAGCCTTCCTGACCTCTACCCACTAGATGCCAGGAGCAGCTCCTCTCACCTCCAGCGGTGACAACCAAAATGTCTCCAGACACTACCAAATGTCACCTGGGGAGCAAAATTGCCCCTGGTTGTGAACCTCTGTCATAGGGACATTTTCACAGCATAGTTTCAAGGTCACCCACTCCTTATTTCTTCTTCACAGAGCATCCCAGGCATGAAGGCTGCTTTCCTCCTTCTCAGTGGTTGCCACAGCTCCCTTGATTCCTTGCCACCCTTCCTCCGCAAGCTGATTCCAGATTTGACTGCAGGTTCTCAATCGACCACCTGTTGTGATACTACCAACAGACAAGTACATTCGCCCTTTCATGTTAAGTGTTTTCATCTTGCTACTAGTCATTTCAGAGAAGCAGGACCTAACTAAAACAACAAACATGAAGAGGGTTTTAATCAAAGGAACGGAAACCAATTCAAACTGGCTCAAGTAAACAGACCAGAAACATCTTGTGTGTCATGCAGAGGAGACGGAGTCCAGATGGATCTCCTAGGACCTGGGCAGTGGCCAGAAAAGAAGGCATCCACCCTCCCCTCCCTACTTCTACCAGGGCTACAGGCTTTCTCTTCACCATCTCCGTCTGCCTTCAACTTCTCCATCTTATTAGGGCCCCACATGACCTTCAGTTTGACTCCCACAGCTTTCAAGGTGTTTTAAGGCATTAAAATCCCAATTCCAAAATCCCAAGGGAGAATTTGATTGGACTAAGTATCTGTTTTTGCCAGACCATAGGCTTTGGCCAGCTGAGTCACTTCATTTCCTTGCATTTGACTATAATAGCTCAGCTGCCTACTTTAGGAATCTTGTGAGATTAAAGTAAAATATGTAACCAGGCTTTGAAATGTAAAAAGTACGCTACAAATGAAGGGTGCAATTTTTATTTTATAATAATCTTACACTAGAAATCATGGAATAGTTTGAATATTTCAATAACAGTCATGTGAGGAGTTTGATATAATAGAAAGAAGGTAAGTTTAAGGTAGAGAAGACCCGCACTGTGTGATCTTGGGCTAGTCACTGAATTGCTCTGAATTGTGGGAATAACAATATCCATTCTATCTTCTCACGGGTAGGGGGTTCAAAAGAAATAATGGTTGAGAAAATGCTTCCCACACTCTGGTATAAGCCTGTATTATTCCATTCTTCTCCAGTTAAAACCACTTGCGGACAGGCATTGTGAGTTAGGAATCCCTTAGGAAGCCCAACTGAAAGGGAAATTTATCGTCTCACGTAACAGTTAGTCCAGAGGTGGGCTCAGCCTCCAGGTACAACACAATCAGAGCTCCAGCTCTGTTTCTCAGTGACTCACTTGGCTGCCCTCCTCCTTCTTGCGTTAGCTTTTTGCTCAGACTGGCTTCCTTCACGGGCACCACATGGCCGAGGCACACCTGGGATATCTGCTTCCTTGTTCATTTCCAGCAGGAGAGGCAACCTCTCCCCCAAAAGATTAAGGTCTTTTCTTTCTGTCTGATCAATACAACTCAGGATACCACCCACCCTTAGGCTTGTAATGGCCACCTGGAGAGGGCCCTGTGCTGAGGGACCCAAGCTTGAGCTCCTAAAGCCATCACAGCAAGGGGGAGAGTATAACCATCTGTGGCTTAGACTCAGGATCAGGATCCACCTCAGGGGCTGGGGATGGACCAGCCTTCTCGGAGTTCCCTGAATGCATAGGGTGGGTTTTGTGTCCTTTACCAATCAGGGTTCTGTTAAGAAAAAGGAAGAGAGGGACGTGAACGCCCTGCTTAGGCATCCAACTGTGTCTAGGCCATATACCCAGGCTCATAGCAAACCTTCAAGTTGCCTTAGAGATACTTAGGAGCCACCATATTAAGAAAAGGCAGAATCCTCCCTGCCTTCCTTGCCTATTTGGCTCACACTTTCTGTCAGCATTTCTTTAAGAAGGAAGACAAAAAGGAAGGAAATGGAAAGAGGAAAAGCAGAGGAAAGAAAGAAAACAACTCTTCTGTCTGGCTCTCTATCTCTCCCCTTCACAGAATCCTGGGGAATTATCATAGTGACCTCAAGGTGGCCCCTGGGGTCATGGCAACAGGAACACTTCAGGCCTAGCCCAGAGGAATATGGTCTGTAAATGGTTTATATATAGATTGAGGCCACCTCCACATTGGAAAGGCCCCTTGTGCCAACCCTCTTTTTCTGATTCTCACCATATCAACCCACAGCATTGACAAATGGCTGAGGCTTCACACTCAGGCAAAGATGGATGGACAAAGCAAGGCTGCAGGTGTGGCCTCTCTCCATTCAAAGATGTCTGTCCTCCAGGGACTTGGGCTTCTCATAAGTAAGAACTGTTTCCAGATGGACACTGGCTCTTTCTACCTCGCATACAAAGAGTATTGTTGGGTGTGCCAGCCTGTAGCATCACACACCAGACAAACACCACCATTATTATGAATTTTACATATCCACTTGAGCAGATTTTCTCCAAATGAGTGGCCCAAGTAAGCCTCTAGGGGGCTTATTAAAAATGATGACTGCAAGAATAATTTCTAAACTTTCTATGTCTCTATATTGCCTAAAGGATCATGTCCATGTTCTTTAGGCATAACATTCAAGTCCGACGTGGCTGGGCCCCTTCTTTCCTCTCTCACAGCCTGATTCCTCTCCCATCCTGGCTGAGCAACAACCATTCCTGGAGCTCCGCTGCCCCAGTGTCGTCTCCTTTCCTCTCCACTCATTGTTTTCCATCTTGCCAGTTAAAGCTATTCAAGTCTTCCAGTCCCTGATCCCTAGGCCTATTTGGCCATCCACCCCTTTCTGCCACCACTGTACCCACTACAGAGCCCTGGTGGTGCAGTGGTTAAGAGTTCGGCTGCTAACCAAAAGGTCGGCAGTCAAATCCACCAGCTGCTCCCTGGAACTACTCTGATAACGGGCTTGGCTTGGTTTGATTTTGGCTTTTGATTCTGGCTGCTCAGTACGGTCACCTGGGGGAGGTTTAGAACAATCCTGATGCCTGGGCCCCATCTCAGACTAGTTAAACCAGGATGTACCTGAAGTAAGGTCCCTAGGTGGTGTCAGTGGTTTACTCTCGACTACTAAGCTAAAGGTTGACAGTTCAAACCCACCTAGTGGTGCCATGGAAGAAAAGTCTAGTGATCTGCTTCCATAAAGATTACAGCTAAGAAAACCCTGTGGAGCAGTTCTGCTCTGTAACATATGGGGTCACCATGAGTCAGAATCAACTCGACAGCAACGGGTTTGGTTTTGGGTTTGGTACGTTAAGTAGGTGCACGTGCTTATTATGAAATACCTATGGCAAGTGATGAAATGCAGAACCTCTGGACTCGGAAAGCCAGGCTTGAATTCAAGCTCCTCATCTTAGCAGCCTGGTGACACTGAGCAAATTACCTACTCTCTGTGTGCCTCCAATTCTTTCCTCTAAAACGGAAATACATAAGCATGCCTTACCTCATAAGGTTGATATAAAGGTTAAATAAGTTAATACACGTACTTAGTACATGCTTAATAGATGTTGGTTATGATTAGTGCAAGGAGCCCTGGTGGTGCAAGAGTTAAGTGCTTGGTTGCTAACTGAAAGGTTGGCAGTTCAAGTCCACCCAGCAGCTTCCCACTCACCCAGATACTCCATGGGAGAAAGACCTGGCAATCTGCTCCTGTAAAGATTACAGCCAAGAAAACCGTATGGAGCAGTTCTGCTCTGTCACATGGGGATGCTATGAGTCAAAATCGACTTGATGGCATGTAATAACAACAATGATTAGTGCATATTGGTCTCCTTCTAGAAGGCTCAGTTTGATGACAGGACCTGCATCATGTTGCTCTCTGCCTAGCACACTTGTACATATTCATTTTTTGTTTATTTGTTTGAGTGATTAATGGATGCATAAATGAAGATGAATTTTTACTTCAGGAGCTCAGGGAGAGTTACTTAGAGGAGGTGGCCCATGAGCTGAAACTTGAAAGATGGATAGGCTTGTGAGAGGCAGAAGAGGGGTGATAAAGTATTCCAGAGAGAACAGTAGTAAGACCATGAGCCAAAGCATCAATGCGCAGGATGTAAAGAAAAGACCAAAGGTCTGGGGTGTGCTGGGGGCAGAAGAGAGAATTACGGAGGGGAATTGAGGTGAGATGGAGCTGGAAAGGTAAGTTGGGGCCATGTCGTGAAGAGTTTTTAATGCCTCACTGAGGAATTTGGACTTTATTCTGTAGGGGATAAGCGGACTGTGAAGAAGAGTTCTGAGCAGGTGAATGCACAATCAGACCTGTGCTTTAGGAAGCTGATCCTTTCCAGCTGGAGGGAGGGGTGACTTGGAGCAAGGAAATCAAGGACAGGAGCTGGGTTAGGAGATTTTGTAGCTTCTCATTTGATGTCAGCATTGTCCATATATGTTAAGTCTTGCTAATAGACTGTGTCTTGTGAAGGTCTACGGTCCCCACGTGGTTTATGTTAATTAAGTCCCTGCTAAATTTGGTAGTGGTGATGATGGTGGTAACAACAGTACCTCCTGAGTGCCCTTTCCATGTGGTTTTGTTTTTTCTTGTTTTATCTTTATTTACATTTTATTAGTTTCTGAGTTATTAATATATGTGCACAGGGTAAAGATTTAAATAGAACAAAATGGTAAGACTCTCCCATCTCTGATCACTACTTACTCAGTTCTCTGTCCCTGATGAGGAAACGTTCACTAGTAGAGATTTTTTGTGACTTCTCCAAGAGACACTAGATGTGTAAAGAAGAATATATGTATAAATACTCTCTTCGCCTTTATTTACTGAGGTATAGTTGATATATCAACTATACATATTTAAAATGTACAGTCTGATAAGTTTTGACATATGTTTACTGTGAAACCATCACCACAATCGAGGAAATGAACATATCCATATTCCTTGTGCCCTTTGTCAATCTTCTCTCCTGCCCTTCCCTCCCCAACCCCTCCTCCCCTTGCCCCCTGGCAACCACTGATTTGCTTCTTGTTGGTACAGATTACTTTGCATTTTCTAGGTGCGATGTAAATGGGATAAAACAGAATGCACACTTTTTTGTCTGGCTTGTTTCACTCAGCATAATTGTTTTGAGATTCACACAAGTTATCACGTGTCCATAGTTCATTCCTTTTTATTGTTGAGTAGATTTCCATTGTATGGACGTACCACAATTTGCGTATGCATTCTTCTGTTGGTAGGCATTTGGGCTGTTTCCAGTTTGAAGCTATTACAAATAAAGCTACTATGAACATTCGTGTACAAGCTCTTGTATGGACATACGATTTCTTTTCTCTTGGGTAAATACCTAGGAGTGGAATTTCTGGATTGTATAGTAGGAATATGTTTAACTTTTCAAGAAACTGTTCAACTGTTTTCCAAAGCAGTTGCACCATTTATATTTCCATGAGCAGTGTATGAGAATTCCAGTTCCTCCACATCCTCGCCAACATTTGGTATAGTAGTCTTTTTAATTTTAGTCATTCTAACTGCAAGTTGCTTTTGCCCACGTTGTCACACTTGATTCCTATATGGACTTAACACTTTCTAATCATCAATGCTGAGCCTTATCAAGTCTTTCTTCCTCTTTCTTTTCCTTGTGGTCTTTGTTTTTCCTATTTAAATTATATTTCTTTCTTTACCCATCTAGCCCTCTTGCACTTTTAACAAAGGGCATTCCTCTCTTATATGTCTTTAACTGATGAGCAATTTGCTCTCTTATCTGTAAACTTCAAACATCCTGATAAAAAGATCCAAGGAAAGTTCCATTTTGCTTTTTTTAAATCTCTGTCAATGCAATCTGTAGATCATCTTATACACAGCAGGGTGTAGAGAAAGGGGTGAAGAACCGGGAGACATGAAACTTGGGCTTGACCTTGGATGTGTGACTTTGAGTAAATTCCTTACCCACTCCAGACCTCAGTTTCTTTGTCTTTAAAATGGAGATTATGATGCTTGCCCCAACTCCCTCATAGGTTTACTGTGAAGAACAAGTTTATATTTAATCATTTTCTTAATAAATGTTTATTGTTGCACCCAATCACCAAGCACTATCCCAGGTTCAAGGAACAAAACAGTGAACAAGGTAGACATGGAGCTCGCATTCTAGGAATGTATATTAGATTACTTTTTTTAACGGTGAAGAATTATCTAAATATTAGGGGATATGATTATTTATTACCAAGCTACTCTCTTCTGACTCTGGGCAACAAGAGATCTAATTACATTGATTGCCTCCTCCACTTACACCAATGTGTCTTTTTCTTTCACAACTAGGTTTTGTTTATTACCTCATTAGAACTTCATATTCAGGACTCTTCCTGTTACCTCTCAGTGCAGCAGCTATAAACTCATGAATCAGAAACACATCCTTTTGGAAACCCCTATAGTTCTGTTTTTGTTAGAACCCTGGTAAGCACGTAAGGAATTAAGACTTTGACATTTCTGTGCACCCCACAGCTCCATGACTTTGGTCCACCTGCAACAACTGCACAATAGCCATTGTCTTTGTCCCCAGGGGTCAGGAATGGTTGCGAGAGGGTTTTAACTTTCTCCCCACACATTTCAAAAGGCACATTTACATTTTTAAAACGTATTTGTAAATGGACCAAGCAAGGAGAGAAATAGTAGTGCTGAGAAAGAAGCCACAAAACTTTCTGATTCCAAGAGTGGTGCTGGTAGGCTTCCATTTCTAATGAGTCAGCACGCGGGTGATCACTTCTCCGAGGCTAGAGCTTTTCCCAGAATCCTATTGATTTTCATCCATCCATCCTAGCATATAAAACATCATGTCCCATCCTGACTTCTAACACTGTTGGACAGACCTGAGAGAATTTCCTCTGCTCTTCATCTTTCCTTGTTTATTTGTTTACTATCAATAATGCTTCATTAATTTTTTTATTGGGATATAATTCAAATAGCATACAATTCCATGGGTTTTAGTATATTCACAAGGCTGTCTTTCCTTTGTTTGGTTTCCTTTATTTGTTTCTTAGGGAAGGATAGCCCTAATCACTCATTCATTGATTCAACACATATTTATTGAGCACCTATGATGT
The DNA here is from genome assembly GCF_000243295.1 of Trichechus manatus latirostris. Classification (NCBI taxonomy): domain Eukaryota; kingdom Metazoa; phylum Chordata; class Mammalia; order Sirenia; family Trichechidae; genus Trichechus; species Trichechus manatus. The sequence continues at coordinate 27,447,276 of NW_004443941.1, read as the reverse complement.
ACTACGTATAGCAGTAAAAAAAAAAAAAAAAAATCTAATTAAATATCCCTACCATCATGGAACTTGCATTCAAATAGGGGATACAAACAATAACCAAATAAAACAAATGAACAATAAAAGTTTCAGAGGTAATAAGCGGTGTGGAGAAAAATAGAGTAGGAGAAGGATAGGGTGGGCCCGTTAGTGGTGGGTGGGAGGGGGACTTGTCATTTTAAATTGAGTGGTTAGGGAAAGTCTCATGAGAAGGTGACATTTAAGCAAAGTCTTGAAAGAAATGAGAGACAAGCCATGCGCTTATCAGGGAGAAGGGAATCGGGGCAGAAGAAACAGTAAGTGCAAAAGTCCTGAGGTGAAAGGAGTGCTCCAGAAACAGTAAGGGGCCAGTGTGACTGGACCTCAATGAATGAGGCGGACAATCATAGAAAATGACGTCAGAGAGGCCAATGGTGGCATGGAGGCACTTGTATGCAGACTTTGGCTTTTATTCTGAGTAAGGTTGGGAGCCATTGTAGAGTTTGGAACAGAGGAATGATATGAGCTAGCTTACCTTTTGCAGAAACCTTCTGGCTGCTGTGTGGACTGTACAAGGCAAGGGAAGGAGACCGCCTAGTTAGGAGGCTAATTGCAGTAAGCCAAGTGAGATGCTGGTAGCAAAGTCCAAGTAGATAGCAATGATGTAAAGGGTGAAGAATAGTCAGATTCTGGGTACATTATGGCTGAAGAGCCAACAGACTTGACTGATAGATTAGATATGGGGTTTGAGAGCAAGAAGTCAGAGATAACTCATAGATAAAATCCACAATGCTGAAAGGTAACTACCAATTAGTGGGGCTGGGTAGGTGGGTCCAGTAATGCAGCTTGGCATATGACATTTATTCCATAGGAAAGGTAAATATTTAGGCCTGAAAACCTGTAAATTGTTCTGGAGCTTCTCAAATTAATAAAAGACCAAAATAACAAACAAACATGACTTATTATCACACTATTTCCAAAATATAACCTAGCTATTTAGGTGTCAAATTGCTGAAGTAGATTGTATGTATGATTTTATTTCTATTTTGAGACAAAAGACCATTATTTGGCTTTTATGTAACCACATAGTCAACCACCCTAATTTGTTAATTGGGAAATTTAACATATTGCAATTGTTGCAGGAGTTTATGACCAGTTCTATTTGTTTACAACAAACGTTTCATATGCTAAACAGTTTTATTTAAGTTAATAACACCAGTTACTTACATTATTACCTTAACCATAATCTAATAATTCCTTTTTGTTAATAAACTCTGCTCCAAAAATGTATCTGAATATTGGATGTAGGCTTGCATTGGACTTACCTAGTACCAGCTTGGGAGAATGAATTGTGTTCCTCCCTTTCCAAATCTCCATTCAATGATGTCATTTTGGAGTATTTACACCACAGAAATTGGCAAATGATATAAATTAGAGGGAGGGTTGGTTGGTTGTTCACAGAGCAGGTTGACCAGACACCACTGGCATAGCAGTGCATAGTGTTATGAATGCCAGCTTTAGGCCACACAGCAGTGGCATTGAGGAAGAGGGGTAGCAGCGGGTGCCATCTTCCCAAAAGGGGAGGAGTGCTTTATCACTGACATTGTTTAGAATTTCCAGTTCATAGTAATAATAAGAGGAGATCAACTTTTAGGTCTTTAAATTATCTACAGACAGTGTTCTTCTGCCTTATTCTGTACAATGTTCTTCTCCCTGTTGCCTGCGCCCAGGGAAGACCCCTCCCACCCACTCCCACCTCCATTCTATGCTACTCACTGGCTGGTAACCATGAGTGTGACATTTAACCTCTTAAGCTTCAGTTTCCTCATCTGTCCAATGAGAATCATAAAACCTACCATGCTGGTTTATTGTGAAGATTGGAGACAATATAAAGTGCAGGGTATATGCTCATGAATGGTAGTAAGTATGAGTAAACCTTTGAGGTTTTCCTCATAGCCTTAAGAGAGGGTGTCATGGATTGAATTATGTCCCCCAAAAATATCTGTGTCAACTTGGCTGGGTCACGATTCCCAGTATTGTATGATTGTGTACCATTTTGTAATCTGATGTGATTTCTTTATGTGCTGTAAACTCTATTACTATAATGTAATAAGATGGATTAGCGGCAGTTATACTGATGAGGTCTACAAGATTAAACAGTGTCTTAAGCCAGTCTCTTTTGAGATATAAAAGAGAGAAGTGAGCAGAGACACATGGGAACCTCATACCACCAAGAAAGCAGTGCCGGGAGCAGAGCACGTCCTTTGGTCCTGAGGTTCCTGAGCAGAGAAGCTCCCAGACCAAGGGAAGATTGACCACACGGACCTTCTTCCAGAGGAGCCGACAGATAAAGCGTTCCCTTGGAGCTGATGCCATGAATTTGGACTTGTAGGCTACTGGACTATGAGACAATATTCTTGTCTTTGTTAAAGCCATCCACTTGTGGTGTTTCTGTTATAGCAGCACTAGATGACTAAGACAGAGGAGTACGAGAAAAGAAAACCTACACAGCAAAAGTACCTTCATATCTGTTGTTCTTTCTAGCCAGCAGGACTTTGTTCATGCTGTTCGTCTCACCTGGAGCCACTTCTCCCCAATTTCTGCAGCTTCAAACTCTTTTCATCCTTCAAGGTTGAACCAAATTGCTACCAACTCTTACTCCCTCGCTGACAACATCTTTCCTTCTCCCAAAATTCTAGGCCCTTTGGGGAATCTCCAGTACCACCCTAGACCTCCAGGATCAGAGTCTGTGGTTTAACAAGATCCCCAGGGGATTCATGTGCACATTAAGATTTAAGCAGTCCTGCTCTAAACCACTGGTTCCCAAACTTGGCTGCACATTGGAATTACCCAGGGAATTTTTTAAAATCTTAATGCTTAGGCCCCACCTGAATAGATTCTGACTCAGTTGGACTGGGGTGCAGCCTGGGCAACAGGACTTTTTAAAACTCCCAGGCAATGCTAATATGCAGCAAAGTTAGAGAACCACAGCTCTATAAACTCCCCTTATATTCTGTAATCGGCCTTAGTGCTCTCATGGTATGGTTATTTGTGTCCACGTATGTTTTCCCACCTCTATTAAACTGTAGGTCTTTTAAGAGCAAGATCTGTTTTATTCTTCAATTTTTATCACCTTGTCTCTAATCATATACTACCTAATAATTAGCCTATGATAAACCAAACCAGAACCATTGCTGTCAAGTCAATTCCAACTCATGGCTATACCATGTGCTCCAGAGCAGAGATGCTCCATAGGGTTTTCTTGGCTGTAATCTTTACTTAAAGGAGCCCTGGTGGCACAACGGTTAAACGTTTGGCCACTAACCGAAAGGTTGGCAGTTCAAACCCACCCAGTGGCTCTGCAGGAAAAAAAACTGGCAATCTGCTCCCAGAAAGATTACAGCCTAGAAAACCCTATGAGACGGTTCTCCTCTGTCACATGGGGTTGCTATGAATCAGAATCACCTCGATGGCACACTACAACAACAATCTTTATGGAAGCAGATCATCAGGCCTTTCCTCTGCAGTGCCGCTAGGTGAGTTTGAACCACCGTTTAGGTTAGTAGTCAAGTGCAAACCATTTGTACTACCCAGGGACCTAGCCATGTAGTAGTCATTTAATAAATATTCATTGAATGGATGATGAACGATTTGTTTATTTGTAATTTAAAAATGTTCTTCTCTCAATACCAGAAGAGTAGGTTTTGTGCTAATTTGAAGACTGGTTGGACATACTCTTGAGGTTGTGGAGTTATTTCCTCTTTAGTTCTAAGTAAAGGCTGAATCTCTGAAGAGTAGGAGGCTGGTGGCTAGAATGGATTTTTAACTGAGAATGGATTGTCTGGGAACCAGCAAGGCCAGCCACAGCCATCTCTATGAGCTGCTTATAGAAAGCCACAGCTTGGAATCTGGAGACTCCTGAGGACAATGCAAAACAGTGCCGCCCATCCCCACACACTCCCAGTTCAATTCAAAACCTCTGGCTGAAATATGATGATGTTTTTGTTTCTTCCTCTCCAGGGTGCCATTCGGATATTTATGGGGATTGTTGTTCTCACTATGAAGGCATCTGTTATTGAAATGTTCCTGAGTAAGTACTTTTATATGTGTAGCTGGATACTCTTTGAACATTTTCCTAAGGGCCGAAAAGCACGCCAAGAAAAGTTTTAAACCAAGACAGAACATATAAATAATACAGTGTATTTTTTTTACTATAGATATGTTAGAGAGAAGTTTAAGTGAGAATGTTAAATGTAGATCAAATTCAGGGTGTGTGTATGTATATATAAGGGAGGCATGGTGGCACAGTAGTTAAGTGCTCGGCTGCTAACCAAAAAGGTTTGTGGTTCGAACCCACCAGCCAGTCCGTGGGAGAAAGATGTTGTCAGTTTGCTTCCGTAAAGATTTATGGCCTTGGAAACCCTATAGGGCGGTTCTACTCGGTCCTATAGGGTTGCTATGAGTCAGAATCAACTTGACGGCAGTGGGTTTGGTTTTTTGGGTTTGGTATATATTTTTTATATAAAGCAAATATATGTATTATGTATGTGGATCTCTATATATTACATATTTTACACCCACACACATATATACACACACATATCTGTATGTGGATTCAGCAACTAAGAAATATTTTACATGGAACAGTTTTGCAGATTCTAAATTTAGGGATCTTTTTGTTTCTTATTTGATTTTCCAAAAAAAATATATTATCATTAACAGACATGGCCTTACTTGTACCATTGGCAACTCACACTTTTAGAGATGAAACACTTCAAACTTATCCATTATCACCAGAGGAGAATACAGTTTTGGATAGGCCTTGCGGGCAGCAGGTGGACTAGAGGAGAGAGAAGTGCCTGTGGGTTTAGGACTAAGCCCAGAGGTAATCTTCTGTTAATCCTGGCCCCACAGTGCTGTGGCCTTGTTGGGTAGGGTGATCCTGTAGGTCATTGTGAAACTATTACCAGGGGAAGGTGCAAAGGCCCTTCAGATAGTCAAAATGTTCAAGGTCTGTGCAGAGGGAGTCTGGAGCTACATGGCAGAATTGGGAACCCGAAGAGAAAGAAATAACACAGTTGAGAAGACAAGGAAGGTACTGGGCATGGTGGAAGTAACACTGGACTGAGAGACAGGGGATACAGGTTCTAGTCCTGACTTCACCATCAGTTTGTTGATTCTGGCAAGTCTCTCCACCTCTCAGGGCCTCCATTTCCTCTTCTGTAAATTAATGTGGGTGAGCTGTTAACCACCCAGCCCTAAGTCTAATGTGGCTGCCAGATATCTAGAGCAACTCTGTCCAATCTTCTTGTGTCTTAGCTAAGTCACCCTCTCCTGTAGCCAAACATAAACCAGTTGCCATCCAGTCAACTCTGACTCATGGCAACCTCATGTGTTGCAGAGTAGAACCGTGTTCTATAGGGTTTTCAATGGTTGATTGTTTGAAAGTAGATTACCAGGCCTTTCTTCCAAGGTGCCTGTGGGTAGACTCCAACTTTCAATCTTTCAGTTAGCCGCTTAGCTCATTACTGCTTGTGCCACCCAGGGAGCCAAAGATAAGGGCACTAAGAATGTCTTGGGGTACACTATGCCCTGGGCAGTATCAATCAGGCCTCCTCACTGGCACTATCTCCTCCTAGCCCCTCTCAGGTGGTCAAAGCCCTGAGGGGCTTCTGGACACCTGAGCTAGGAGCCCTTCCCCCACCATTGCTGTTGTCCTTAAAAATTGGGCAAGGTTTAAAGTCCAGGGGCCCTGACACCACATCTACAATTTTCAGTATGCCTGGCCTGCATTAGCACACTGGGGACTATTCACCTGGGAAGCAACGAGCCCTTCCTCTCCACCTTGCCCTTTTGAGAGGTTATCTCCCTTCCCATACTAACTTGTACATTGGTAGGTTTCTAACATAGGGCAGGGGGTTAGGAATAGGAAGGATGCTGCTAGTGTCAAACAAAACGAATCAAGCAACAAACCCTGAGGCCATTTCACACTCTGCCATGCTCTCCAGCGCCACAGAACCAAGAAAGGAGATGTGACTGTCCTTCCTTGTCCCCCTGCCCCTTTCGGTCTGCCCTCTACAAAACTCATTTCCTTTCAGGGTTGTTCATTCATAAAGCAAGAAATAAAAATAGAGGAAGGAGACCCCTATTCAGAAATTCCCTGTCTAAATCCTTACATGCCTGCCTCTCAGCATCTCTCCAATCTGCCCACTTGGCTCCATCTCAAGGGTCATTTCCTCCATTAAGTGCCCCAGCACCCCACCCCCAGGCACTGTGACAGCCTCCCTGCCCCAAATCTTTACCCTCTAACTCATCTCCGTCACACCCAATGAATCTCCCTGAAGCACGCAACACATCACCACTCTCTTGATTTAAGCTCCTCGGTGTTTTCCCTTTGCCTTTAGGATGGATCCCAAGTTTCTGAAAGTGCCTTACTTGGGAGGCCTTCCTGATATGGCTCCTCCTGTCCTTTCCTATTCTCATCTCTCACTGCAGCCCTCACCCTGGCACCTAACTTCTAGTTTCCCTGAAGGCTGTGTCATTTCTCACCTCAAGGCCTCTGAGCATGCTGTTCATTCTCCCAGAACACTTTTCTCTCCCACACCCCACACGCCCACACCTCCCTGGCCTGGCAAATCCTATTGATTCTCCAGGAAGCTGCCCCTTCCCCCTGCCCCCCCAGTTTAGATCCAATTGTCTTCCTCTGTGCTTCCTTGGCACATTGTTTTCACCTTCTCACTGGTCTGGCTCCCCCAAAGACTGTAAACACATGGAGGGCAGGAGTGTGCCATGCTCACTGCTATACCTCCAGTGTTCAGCACATCTCGTTGGCACTCGATAAATAATGAGCATATAGGATTGTTCCTAGGGACAAAATGCTGGATTTTTCAAGTATACAGGACATCCAAATGATCCCCAAAGTCCCTCAAATTAACACCAATTAAATGTTCAATTAATATATATCAGAGCTATTAGGTTTAGATACATTGAAGTTTATGGTATAGCACGGTTTTATGTTACCCATGGTCACTGGAGAACACATATAATAAATGTGGCCCTTTGGGGAGCAAGCAGAATAAAGAGGCAAAGACCATAGTCAGCAAACTTGGATTCTAGTTCCAACTTCTATCCATAAATAACTGCGCAGCTTTAACGGAGATGTTGACCTTGGTTTCCTTTCTATAAAATAAAGGGACGCCTTTTCATGGTTTACATGATTGTAGAGAATAAGTTGTTATATCATTGCTATGAACTCTACTTTATTTGGTGCTAAATGGTTCACTGAGTACATAATCCCAAATTAAGCATTGAGGAAGTTTGAACCGCTGTTTATGATGATCTACCTTATACATCGGACTTCTGGAAGGCATTGTAGATACTACAGGCATTAGCATGTTGGGGTTTCTAAAAAGATCTAAAAAGAAGTTTATAGGCTAAGAATGAAGTGTTTCTTTAAAAGTATTCAGTAAATACTTACTGATTTAAGCATTGATTAGGTGTACTGGTATTTCATATCTTTTCTTGAAAGTAGATAGATTCTGATTGTAAATTATTACTGACAAGAAAAGCCGGAAACGTGAGCACAGATTAACCATGCCACTGTTTTTAGAAATCACTTTTCAGTATTGTAAGTCTATATGATTTTAATATGACAAATTAAAAAATAATTGTGTTGTCTTTTATAATTATAAAAGAAACAGTCTATATAAAATATAGACTATATATATAAATAAAGCATAAAATGGAGAAAATATAGAAAAATATAACAAAGAAATTATAATTCCACTGTTATTCATATTTTTGCATATTTATTCCAGTTATTTCTCCCTGTATATACTCTAACTTTATCAGAGTCATTTTTTAAGTTAGAGCTGAGCACTCACCAGGTCATTTGATATTGTTCTACACATCAGTTGTAATAAATGCTTAGGATCTTCCTATTACTGGACATTTCCAGTATTTCATTGTTTTCAAATTGCCATTAGAAATAATGCTGTGATCAGCATCTTTGTACATAAATCTCTGTCTACCTGTCTGACTATAAACCAGAAAAAAACCAAACCCTTTGCGCTTGAGTCAATTCCAACTCATGGCGACCCCTTGTTTGACAGAGTAGAACTGCTCCACAGTACTTTCTTGGCTATAATCTTTACTGAAGCCAATCGCCAGACCTTTCTTGAGGCATGTGCCTAAGGGTGTATTTTCTAGGTCAAAGGATATAAATATGTTTAAGACTTTTGATGCATAGTGTCTTAATTATCTAGTGCTACGATAACAGAAGTACCACAAGTGGACAGCTTTAAAAACATGAATTTATTCTCTCACAGTCTAAGAGGCTAGAAGTCCGAATTCAGGGCACCAGCTCCCAGGAAAGACTCTCTCTCTGTTTGTTCTGGGGGAAGGTCCTTGTTATCAGTCTTCGTCTGGTCTAGGAGCTTCTCGGTGCAGGGACCCTGGGTCCAAAGCATGTGCTCCATTCCTGGTGCTTCTTTCTTGGTGGCAAGAGGTCCCCCTCACGTCTGCTCGCTTCTCTCTTTTATATCTCAAAAAAGATTGACTCAAGATATAACCTAATCCTGTAGATTGAATCCTGCCTCATTAACATAACCGCCTCTAATCCTGCCTCATTAACATCATAGAGGTCAGGATTTACAACATAGGGTAATCACATCAAATCACAGAATGGAGGACAACCACACAATACTGGGAGTAATGGCCTAGCCAAATTGACACACGTTTTGGGGGGACGTCATTCAATCCATAACATGTAGTATCAAAGTGCTTTCCAGAATGGCTCCTCCTCCATCAGTGTCTGGGAATGCCTAACCCCAAATCCTTGCCAAGGTTAAGTGTAATCTTGTTTTCAGTATTTACTGACGAGATGTGGGAAAATATCCCCTTGTTTTGCTTTAGTTTGCAATTTTTCTCATTAATGAGATGGAACATTATTTCAAGCTTATTTATTTGCATTTTCTCTATAAATTATCTGTATGATCCATTTTTTTTAATTGAAGTAAGAAACAGTTATACCTTCAGTAACTTAACTGTACTGATTGAAACCCCGAGGAAAGGAAGAGAGAGAGAACTAACGGGAATTTTTTATTTGAGAAAGCAATTTTACATTTAATATGTTTTGAAATTTCAAGCCCTACTGAAGAACAGTGTAAACTTTTTATGTTAATCAAAACTGGAACATTGGATTTGAAAAGACTGAGAAACTTTACTGCCAAGTGGGTAAATCATGATTGCCTTGGAACTTTGGATTCTAGATTCAGTTTCCTTGAGACATCTAGACACTCATGGGCTCGGTAACAAGGTGACTACTCCTGCAGAAGGGACTGGCTTTCAGACCTGTCCTTCCTTTGTACTTTCAAGTGAGCACTGGCCAGCCAGTAGCTGTGCTCTGCTGGGCTTCCTAAAACCAGTTGCCGTTGAGTCGATTTTGACTTGTGGTGACTCCATGTGTGTCAAAGTAGAACTGTAATCCATAGAGTTTTCAATGGCCGATATTTTTTGGAAGCTGATTGCCAGGACTTTCTTCCGAGGCACCTCTGGGTGGACTCCAACCTCCAACCTTTCTTTAGCAGCAAGTGTGTTAACCATTTGCACCACATAGGAACTCCACTGGGCTTCCTAGGAAAATGAACAAGACTGAGTTTTCTCTCACCCAAGTTAAATATGCTATTCACCATTTCTAAGGTAGCTAGAGAGGTCTTGCTGACAAGGAATGAAGACTTGCTCCTGGACCTAAATACATTTACAGACCTTAGTGACCAGCCTTCAGCTTGAGGAGTGGTTTCCGTGGAGTACTAATTAGCAAGCGTGTAAACTGAGGCTTGGATATACTGCTGATAGTAAAGACTTTATTAACCACTATTTTTAAACTGAATCAGCCATGAGGATTTCAGCCTGGAGGGGCTTGGGGAACTGAAAGTGAATGATGGGGTGGTCTAACTGAAATATTTATTGACATAACAATGCTGAGAATTGCAAACCACTTGCCACAGAAACACAGCACAGAAGGGAAGTATTTGATTTTCCACAAGAATTGATATCAAAATTTATTTCTATTTTACTTACTCTGTCACTTAACTTGCCTAATTTTTTTCTGTATATTTATTTAGTACTTGTAAAAATATGCTAGGATTCTAGATATTTATTTTTGTGCATACAGCAAATAGGTGGTCTTTGCACAGAGTTTGATGACACAGAAACCACTAGGAAAATTACACCTCCGGGACGCTAACACCTACCCAAGCCCCAGAAGTAAATAAAGCCTAAAAAATATCTGCCTTCATTCTGCTTGGCCGGGCTTTTGGTTCTCGCTCAGTTCTCCTTCATGTTTCTGGTCTTGCAGGACATGGTGTCAACGGGCCAGACCTCCATGAGTGCTAATAGTCAAAATTGAGGATAATTCAGGGGCCGCATCATTGGCACAGATTAGCTCAATAATCATAAGATAAATAATAAGTTTTCTTAACACTTGGTGACGTTGCCAGTTTTTCCTTCAAAAATAGCTGCAAATTTTAATTTTATTTATAATAAGTCCATTCATACCTAAATTGAGCATCTGTTTTCTCTTAAAACAAGCACACAACCTAAGGGGTAAAATGTCTATTTTGCTTGTTCTATTTCCCCATGCTCATCTACAGAGTACCAACCCCATCGAGAAAGTGAGTTTCTCAGAAAAGTGCTTAAAATGGAATCAAGCAGAGTGGTACTGCCTTTGGGTGGGTGAGGTGGGAGAAGGCCCAGAGAGGAAGAAAGAATAGAGACTTGGCTAGTCTCTTGAAAGGAAAAACAGCGCTTTTCTATCCACAAGAAGAATCAGGATAGCTACAGAGAAGTGAACATTTTCATACATTACTACCAAAAGTAAATAAAACCAAACCCATTGTCACAGAGTGGATTCCGACTCATGGTGACCCCTGTGTTACAGAGCAGAACTGAGCCCCATAGGGTTTTCCTGGCTGTAATCCCTACAGAAGCAGATCATCAGGACTGTCTTACGCAGAGCCGCTGGATGGGTTTGAACAACCAACTTTTCGGTTGGTTGTTGTTGTGAGGTGTCATCAAGGCAGTTCTGACTCACAGCGACCCTGTGTACAACAGAAGGAAACACCGCCCGCTCCTGCACCGTCCTCACAATGTTGTTATGCTTGAGCCCACTGTTGCAGCCACTGTGTCAATTGGTTTGTGGCCGAGTGCAAATAGTTTGAGCCACCCAGGGACTCTTCTGGTACAATAATAATAGGAGTATAAATTGGTTTTAAAATTACTATGACATATTTTCACAATATGTATCAAAATTTTAAGTGGGCATAGCTTTCAGACAAGAAACTTTATTTGGAAATTTATTTTAAGAAAATAATAATAGATCTGTGCAAAGATGAAGCTATTTATAATAAGAAGTCTATTCATCAAGATTGGCTAAATTATGCGAAACTTGGCAGGCAGTTAAAATGATTGTGGAAAGAACATTTAATGACAAGAAAAAAACGTTGGTCTATATCCTTAAGCAAAAATATATTATAAAACATTGTAAACAGTATGAGTATGATCAAATGTTTGTTTAAAGTTACCCATGTAAGTTCGTGTACACATAGATAAAGACTGGAAAATATTCTACTTGTGTTTATCGTATTTTCTGTACTCTTTTGTGTTTCTTACATTTCCTACAAGGAACATGTATTACTTTGGTAACAAGGAAAAATAAGTCAGCATTTTTTTTTTAAACCAAGGCTTAACAGGAAAATATATCATCTTAGTAATAAGAAAAAATCAGTCAATATTTTTCAAAAACACAGGACTCAATTTCATCTTATCTGCTTGAAAGTAAACTGGTCGTGTGACTTTGAATTGAAAAGGTGAAGAATTCCCCCTCCTTCCTCGAGCTTTATGCTTCCTGAGGAGAGTAGTGTCTAAATGTCATCTGAGGTTCTGCTCCTGTTTCTGAGGAGGGAGTTCAGCTATTTGCAGTTGGCCTTCAGGGAGCACAGAACAAAGTGCTGCTACAGTGGACACCAGGGCCCTCAGACTCATACCTCAGATCCCGTGATGAGTTTCTCCTTCTTCCCCTCTATCCCGTCTCCTTCCCTTCTCTTCCCAAACAGCCTCTCTTCTGAGCTTTTTATATTTCCCCTCCATTTGGCCTTCCCTCGGTCACACTTGGCACACACACACTTCGGCACTCATACACTTGCACACACACAATCCTCTACATTGGCCATTTGGAAACTCATTGTGCAACAGTGGGATGAGCACAGGAGGGGCCTGTGTGCTCACCTACCTCTATCCTTTATTCCTGGGACCAGGCAGATTAGCAGACTTCTCCAGGCCTACGTCTCTCCTTTGGAAAATAGAGACTGTAGGGTTGGTACGGTGAAATTCAAAAACAGCAAAACAAAGGGTAGGTGTCCAAGAGGTAGTTTGGAAAGGAACTTTCAGCAGAGGTTAACAAATGTATACAAACTATACGTCTTATTTCCCCAGCCTTAATATAAGGAAAAATTATTTCAATTAGAACGCTTTAATGTGTGATTGAAACAAATACAATGGTCAAAAAAGAGAAAGTGTTCAGGTGAAATAATATTGATAAGATTTTTTTGTATTTTCTTCATGTAGTTTTTCTGGTGACTGGAATACATTCAAATAAAGAAATTACAAAGAAGATTAAAAGGCCCAAGATCAGTAAGTAAAATTTCAACTGCTCACTAGCACAGGCTTGCGTCTCCAATATGGAGGGTCAATACGCTCGTTGTAGATAATTTGTAAGTTTTTTTTTTTTTTTTGTCTGTATTTCAATTACTTTGCATTCAAACTAATTATTGATGAATTTTATTAATTACCAACCTCATTCCATAAAGAAGGAGTCTGAGATTAGAGCAAAAGGTATATGACTCCATGGTGCTGGAAAAACACAAAATGCACATACAAAGACCAGTGACACTATGTGCCTGTGGCTGACCTGAAGGAGCATTTTCCTACCACTGAAACAGTTTCCATTCCTCATACTAGAAAATTCAGTCTGGCTCATACAAAGATCCAGCAAGCCTCACCAGAAAAGCACATGAGATTTTCATATCCAGTCAGTAGAAGAATAAATTTCATTTTTGGGTGGTGCTCCAGTTAAGACTGGATGACAGAAAATCCAAAATAACAGTCACTTAAACAAGATATAAGTTTATTTCTCTCTTCCCTAAATATTGTCAGGCTGGGCTTTTATGGAAGCTGCACAATCTTCAGGGACCCAGACTCCTTCTGTCTTATAATTCTGCCATTCTCAACATGGCTCCCAATTCATGGTCTAAAATGGCTGCCCCAGCTCCATCTATTATGTCCACATCCCTTCATTCCAGGAAGGGATAAAGAAGGTCACATACTGGCTCCCTTTAAAGATACTTCAAAAAGTTGAAAACACCACTTATGCCAATAATGAGGGAGATTGGGAAATGTCTTGATTTCAAGTAGCCACGTGCCTAATTAAAAGTAAGGGGTCCTATTACTAAGGAAGAAGGGAAGAATAGGAATTGGGAGACACAGACGGACATAGTAGGACATAGATGGGAAATCTCACACCAAATGTTATGAGCACCCTGGGATATCTGGATACAGATTTTTAGGCTTGATGGATGACTGAGTTAAGGTGTTATTTACAAAGGACCATAAAAGACAGACTTTAGATATAGCAAGTATTCTGTGCTCTTCACAAATGCAACTTTCTTTATAGGCATTAAATTTAAGTGTCTTGAAATCAGCAATATTAACAATTTGAAATAAAAGAGATTTGCTTCATATACCACTCTTTTTTCTTCTGTTCCTTTAAACCCTACTTGTGGGATTTCCTGTTGAAATGAAACCAAAAGGGCAGCCATCCACAGCCTCCTAGCCTGAAATACTAAAAAGGAATCAGATGTTTATTTATTCCTGTCAGGACCAAGCACCAAGAGGACTGGACCTGGAGCAGATGTGTGTTCAAAACAATGATTGAGTTAATATGGAGACAAATGCACGAACAAGTATGAATTCCTTTGGGCTGTTTCTGGTGTCTTCATTAACTCATAACAAAAAACATGAAAGGTTCCATGATTACCATGACAACAGTTTTCAATGACTATGAAAGTCTGTGCTAAATGACCCAAGGGCAAACCTCTTTGTGAGATCTCAAATGGATTGAGTTTCTGATATGCTAAATTCTAACCTTATCCTCCGCATCTCCCTAGTGCTGCAGCACATTTGAATCAATAAATGCATGAAGCCTTTTCTCTAATTAGAAACTCTGGCACAATCATTAAATGAGGAAAAAAAGATACAGTGAAGGAACTGGATATTCCCAAACCATGGCAATATCTGATTCTTGACCTCGGGAGTATTTCCAAATCACAGTCTATAGCTTGAGGCCAAAAAAATTTTTATTTTTTTCTATTCAATGTTGTCAGCTGCTGGGGCAGGTGACTGATGGCAACGGAAGCACATCATATTCATTTGACAATATTTATTGGGTACTGCATCATGATAAATGGAGAAAATATTGAATTTGTGAAGGATTTCATTTTAGGTGGATCCACAATCAATGCCCATGGAAACAGCGGTCAAGAAATCAAACGATGCATTGAATTGGGCATATCTGCTGCAAAAGACCTCTTTAAAGTGTTATAAAGGATAGATATCACTTTGAGGACTAAGGTTCACCTGACACAGTCCATGATATTTTCAGTCACCTCATATGCATGTGAAAGCTGGACAATGAATAAGGAAGACTGAAGAAGAATTGAAACCTTTGAATTACGGTGTGGGCGAAGAATGTTGAATATACCATGGACTGCCAGAAGAATGAACAAATCTGTCTTGGAAGAAGTATAGCCAGAATGCTCCTTAGAAGCAAGGTTGGTGAGATTTCATCTCACATACTTTGGATATGTCAGGAGGGACCAGTCCCTGGAGAAGGACATCATGCTTAGTAAAGCAGAAGGTCAGCGAAAGAGAGGAAGACCCTCAAGAAGATGGATTGACACAGTGGCTGCAACAATGAACTCAAACATAGCAATAATTGTGAGGATGGTGCAGGGCTGGGCAGTGCTTCTTTCTGTTGTGTACGGGATTTCTTTGAGTTGAAACCGATTCAACACCACCTAACAACAACAAAAACATTGGGTGCTGCCAAGTATCAGGCACTGTATTAGGCACTGGTATACAACAGCGACTGAGACTCTCTCTTTTCTCTCACAGAGCTCACATCTAGAAAAGGAAGAAAGACAAATCAACAGGCAAATATAACGTAGTATGTGTGTGCTAGGATAGGGGAAGCTAAAGGTACTCTAAGAGCAAAGAGAAGAAGCTGTGTATCTGAGAGGTCTTCCTGGAGGAAGTGACACACTCTAAACTGATATCAGAAGGCCAAAACAGGATTGGCCAGGGACATAACCTCAGTTAAACTCTGGTTGACCTAGTCTAGAGGTCCCTGGGTAGCGCAAATGGTTTGTGCTCAACTACTAACCAAAAGGTTGGTGGTTCAAACCCACCCAGCGGTGCCAAAAAAAAGAGGCCTGGTGATCCGCTTCTGTAAAAATTATAGCCAGGAAAACCCATTAAAGCACAGTTCTACTCTACTTAACACATGGGGTCTCCATGAGTCAGAATCGACTCAATGGCAATGGGTTTGTTTTTGTTTTGTTTCGGACGTAGTCCAATCGCTCAAACAAGGGGATTTGGAAAGTCTAACTCCCAAAGCCTGGAGGGAATGTTGTTCTCTGCCCTCTCTCCTGCAACAGGAGAACATGAAATCATGGTTACCTTCTTAGACCAGTAAAGGGGAAAAAATACAGTGAGAATAAAACATAAGTTAACACGTTCGTAAATTAACTTGTATAGTCCAAGGTACACTTTACCTTACTGCACGAAATGAGTGTTTTACCGCTTTATTATTAGAGATGACTTTTCCAAGGTGCTCATTTGTCTGATCTGTTTTGGAGCCATAGGTCTAGCCTTACCCAGAAGCACCATTGGGGTAGGCTCAGTCAACACAAACTACTCAAGCAGTTTCTAACAAATGGCCAAAATATGACTGCATTTTTCTTGATTGTTTAAGGCAACAAGTAATGACTAAAGGGCTTAGGTGTATTCATTACGCTTTTCCTAAGGCAATCATGACACCCGTGGATTTTAAAGATTAACTTCATTTATTTGTAGCCACAAAGGTTACATATCCAAAAAGGTCTACTCTTCAACTCATGAGCCTTTCAGCCCAAGCAATAATAAACACATCATACCTTACCACATAAATTACGTCCACCAAAGACTCTAGAAAAATCCCTGCCTGGCAGAGTGTCTGTGCTAGAGAAGGAAAAGCGTTTAAGCTTTACAATCTCCTCAATAGCTTTTCTACATGTAAAGAAGCCCCAGAAGAGCCCTAGAAGGAATGAACTTAGCCCAAAGTTGTGTCAGGTAAGATAGTGTTACGCAGATGAAAACCTCGATGATTAACTCCATACAACTAATTAATCAGTAGCCGTTGAGTCAATTCCAACTTATGGTGATCCCGTGTGTGTCAGAGTTGAATGGTGCTCCATAGGGTTTTCAATGGCTGATTTTTTGAAGTAGATCACAGGATTTTTTTCCAAGGTGCCTCTGGGTGGACTCTAAACTTCAATCTTTCCAAGCTCATTAACCATTTGTACCACTCAGGACTCCATACAACCAGCTACCTATTCTGCAAAGTCTCTGACTTCAGTGAGCCTCCAATCTCATATGAGATAAAATAAAAGTATGCAAAGGAAAGCCTTTCTGGACTCAACCCGCCTCCCCAACACAGGTCTACACAAATCTGGTTTAGGTGATCCCTGCATGCACTGTACTTCCTCTATCAAGACTTACCACATATCATTATCAGAGCTTTTTTATACAGTCTGTCTTCCTGGCTAGACCAAAAGCCCCATGAAGACATATTAGCTTTTAATATGTATTTGTTGAATGGATGGATGGGTGAGTGGGTGGGTTGGTGGGTGGATGGACAGATGAATGAACAACAACAACAAAAATTACAAAACAAAGCAAATATGGTAAATAAATGCTACATAAGAAAAACAAGGAGTCTGCGATAGGATTTGTACTGGTTTCAAGAAAGAGCCTTCAAGGTGGGTCATTCAAAATAAGTAGAGCTGTACAGGCAGAGATAGGTGGGAGGTTTTTTTAGGTCAACAGAGCCCAGATATCATGGAGAACAAGTAAAGAGTGAGGTCAGGAAACAGTGAGTGGCCTGGGTGGGTTAAGTGTTGTGGAGTCGAGGGAGCTGGAGCTGGAAAGGGGGTTAGGACCATGTAGTGCTAGACTAAGAAGCTTGGTTCTTGTCATTGGCTAGAGTGTGGGGCCCCTGACAGTTTTCTGAGTGGGAGATTTACATGGCAATGACAACACTCAGTGAGATAAACAACAGCAAGTTACTCTCCACAGGCAGTGAAGCTACATTCTGAAACATTACATTTATTTCTGTGGAAATAGATTTAACTTGGGGTGAAATGTGCAGCCTTTCATTCACGTAGTTCTCTCCAAAAAATTAACCTTAATACCTTGTAAGGCATGAAAAGATTTTGCAACCATCCTTGAAAGGGTGGATAATTCCCAGAGGTGCTGCTTTAGGCAGGAAGAGGTGATTGTTACCAAACTTGGTTACTTAGGGCATTGGGCACTCACGAAGAGAGAAAACCAGCTCTGTGGTTGTATGACTTTGGTACAACATGCTAGCAGCTTCTTGGGTAGGTTTACACTTTATTAGCTATAGTGACTTGTAAGTAATCCCCAGGGTTTGCTTGCCTGTGCCTGGTGCCAACATTGGTATCTTCTCCACACAGATTGGAGTGTGTCCTTTCTCAGACTATGAAAAGGAAAAAGACTTTCTGTCCCTCCTTCTAATGTGTAGGTGAGAAGGAAGGTAGATTCTCTCTGTGTCGCAGGTTTTCAGTTGAGTAAACTCTATCATGGAAATTCTCTGAAGTAACAGGAAGATAATGCAAGGAAAATTATACCAGATAAGTTGTCTTACAGGAATCTGGGGTAAATGCAAACATACACACTCACACACCCACACCCACACCCACACATACATGCTCATTCATACACACAACCATTGTGTCATAGGTACCCTGCATTTACCCACTGGTGGTTGTCAGCTGTCTTCGAGTTCAGAAAAGCCTATAGAATTATAGTAGGGAAGCAGCAATTTAATTCTGTATCTTCACTTGTAGAAGAGTGTGGTGAAATGAGTTCCTTCATGTGGCCTTTTGCCTTGGTTCTTTGGAAAAAAGCTTGAGAGATTTTTCCCCTAAACCCTGAGGAGTTACCTTTGCCCTAGTTTCTACCCCAGAGGGTTTGTTACTTTTGTCCAGGTTTATTGATATTTCCTAGGTAAGCAGTAAACAACTTGAATTTCATCTGGCCCTGGGCTGCAGCACGCCCATTGATTGGTACGCACCTTTCAGGGATTGGTCGATACACTCATGCAAATGAAGTGACTATGGACTATGCAAATGAGGTGACTATAGCCTACTATGTAGTGTCCGTGGCCTGAGGAGAGGGGATTGGTCAGTTTGTGGTCCCCAATGGGAGAGGCCATGCCTTGAAATTGACAGAGTTGTGTGTATATATATGCAGCCAGCCCCACAGATGTTTTTCAGACAGAAAGAAGCAGAAAAGAAGCAGCAGGAAGAAGCAGAGAGAAAGAGAGGAGGCAAGGAACCTTTTAAAAGTGCTATAACACCGGCCAAGAGCTGTAACACTGAAGACAAGAGGCCTGGAAGGGGCCTAGAAGCAGAGCTGGCGGTGACAGTCAGCAGGGCCAGTGGGAGTCTGTTGTGAGGGGGCCAAGGACAGCCTGTTCTAAAGGGGCTGAGAGGAGCCCTGTATGGCCAGAGGAGCAGGAAGAGTAGTCCTGTACTGAAGAAGGGAGACTTTGCCTACATGTTTCCTGATCTAGATCCTGAGTTGTTGCCATTGATCCTGATCCCAAGTTGTACCCTGTTCCTTAGTAAGCCACTTGTCTTAGTTATTGTCATGGATTTAATTGTGTCCCCCAAAAATATCTGTCAACTTGGCTGGGTCATGATTCCCAGTATTGTATGATTGTCTACCATTTTGTCATCTGATGTGATTTCCCTATGTGTTGTAAATCCTATCACCATGATGTAATGAGATAGATTAGTGACAGTTATACTGATGAGATCTACAAGATTAGTGTCTTAAGCCAATCTCTTTTGAGATATAAAAGAGAGAAGTGAGTAGAGAGACATGGAGGCCTCATACCACCAAGAAAGCAGCACCCAGAGCAAAGCGTGTCCTTTGGACCCAGAGTCCTTGAGCCTGAGGAGCTCCTTAACCTGAGAAGATTGATGACAAGGACCTTCCCCCAGAGCCAACAGAGAGAGAAAGGCTTCCCCTGGAGCTGGGACCCTGAATTCAGACTTTCACTTGTTAAAGCCATCCATTTGTGGTATTTCTGTTATACCACTGCTATAACAGAAATACCACAAGTGGATGGCTTTAACAAAGAGAAATTTATTCTCTCACAGTCTAGGAGGCTATAAGTCCGAATTCAAGGTGCCAGCTCCAAGAGAAGGCTTTCTCTCTCTGTCCGCGCTGGCGGAATGTCTTTATCATCAATCTTCCCGGGTTAAGGAGCTCCTCAGGCTCAGGGACTCCGGGTCCAAAGGATGCCCTATTCTCCTGGCTCTTGTTTCTTGGTGGTATGAGGTCCCTATGTCTCTCTGCTTGCTTCTCTCTTTTATATCTCAAAAGAGATTGACTTAACACACAACCTAATCTTGTAGATTGAGTCCTGCCTCATTAATATCATAGAGATAGGATTTACAACACATAGGAAAACCACGTCAGACAAAATGGTGGACAATGACACAACACTGGGTATCATGGCCTCGCCAAGTTGACACACATTTTTGGGGGACACACTTCAATCCATAATACCACTTAACTGTAAGTACAGTTTGTGAGTTCTGTGAGACATTGCAGCAAACTGCCAAACCCAAATGGGGAAGGGAAGAGTGCTGAGGGGAGGGAGAGTGTCAGACAGGGAGTGGGACAGCAGCTTGCAGTATATGGACATCTGGGATATATTTGACCTCCGCCTCATAGGAATTGGCTTTGTGCTGATTTCTTATATTTGAGGTTATTTGTACAAAGAGGCAGCCAAGTATAGCTATACTTGGGTTTAGAGCCAGAGGGCCTGAGTTCAGGTCTTGATTTTGCCCCTTACCTTTTCAGGTAGTTCCTGACTTTTGACGTATTCCAGTTATGACAAACCACACTCAGGACCATTTGTTTTGGTTTTTTGTTTTGTTTTTTTGATACATCTTATCATTAGTAATATGTACTACATACAATGTTGCAGTGCATAATTTGCTAATGTTATCATCCTCAGATGTTCACTTGCACATGTTCACTGTGTCTGGAACATTGCATCTTCCTGGGAGGAAGTTACAGGAAAATACATACAGAGGATATGGAAAAAAAATTGCTGAGTTATGTGAACACCATCCAAGCATTTGATCAGGATAATATGATGGAAAAGATCGGTGGAAAAATCGTCCATATGGTGAGAACGCTGAATTTAGAACTTGCTATCTCCAATGTGGAACAGCTTATAGATCACAAAGAAGAGGAATTGACAGACCAGGACTTAATGGATTTTGAAGAGAAAAGAAATGCTGCTGAAGAAAGAAATAATGAGGAAGAGGAAGGAGGGAAGTCAAAAAATGTATACAGTGGAAGCATTAGCTGAAGTTTTTCTAAACTAAATTAGGGGCTTCAGTTGCTTGAAAACATGGACCAAATGCTGATGGCTTTGCTAAAGTCGACAGGCAGATTCAGGAAGCAGCGAGATGTTACCGGGAAATATAAGAAGAAAATAAGAAAAGGACCATACGGACAACTGTCACTAATTTTCTGACTAGAAACGCCATCCCCATTCTCCGGGATAATCCAGATGATCCAGAACCTTCCACAAATGGAGTTATTACTGCAACTGACAGAATGCCAACGTCATCCAACTCTTATTCATTGTCAGAGTAAATATTTATGGTTTGTGTATTTTTTTATGTAAGTGTGTATTAAAATATACCTGTAAGTTTATATGTAATGTTTCCAACCCCCCAAAGACAAACATCGGATTTATAAAGATACTAACAATAAAAAGCAACAATAATGAAAACTAAAAAAAAAAAAAAAAGAGGTTCTTGATGTACATCAGAAACGGCTAAGACAGAGTCGTTGGAATGGAATCCTGAGCTTGAGCAAATCCATTTACCTCTCCGGAAAGTGGGGACAGTAGCGCCTTTCAGGGCTTTGTAAGGATCAAATGAAAGAATGTGTATTAGGGCCCTTTGTAAACTAAAAATAAGTTATTTTTTAGAGCCCAAAAGCTGTGTTTGCCACAAATAAGTTACCCTCTGTCATCCAATCTTCTGTCCTCCCATTGAATATAAATAAATGCATTTTTCTCAGCCTGGCAAAAACTAAGGTTAGAATGACCGATTTTTATTGGCTTTTTGGAGTACTTAAAGCACTTAAAGCATTCAGAGGAAATGTAAAGATAAATCATTTAGTTTGGATGGAAGATTCTGTGAAGGTAACAAGAAAACAGACTACTTCTCAAATAACTGAGAGAATAGTGTAAAGAAATAAACCATGATTTCAATATACTCAAAGAGAAGCTGCCAGAAAGATGCAAACGCTTCTTGTGAGCTAGACGTGGACTTTATACTTACCAATTATTTTGGCAGTTACCCTGAAAACTCTGATCAGCTCACTCTCTCCAGCTTTATTTGCTGTACAAATTGAACAAATATTTGACCTTCAGCCACATTTTTTCATTGCACCCTGTTTTTCCAAAGTGCGTGAGTATATGTGCTTGATTTCTTTTTTTTTTCTCATATGGGATGAATAAATGAGTTAATCCACCAATTGAGCTAATTCAGTTGAGTGGAGAAGAAGCAGATCTTATTCAAGATACTTCCTAAGCCTTTGTAAAAATAAAAAATAAAAAAGCCCTCAAAGGAAGAGGAGGAGGGGTTGATTAGCAGGAAGCAAAATATTCCCCTGTGACATTTTTCCCCTTGGTTTTTGCTTTTATTTATTTATTTGCCAATTCAACACTTCTCACATGTGCAATTCGGTGACACCAGTTACATCAATTATATTGTGCAACCATCAACAATATCTGTTGCCAAATTTCCATCACCATAAACAGAAACTTAATGCTTCTTAAATAATTACTCCTCCTTGTCTTTTCTAAACCAATGATTTCATGGAAAATCCTACCGCCTGTACTGTGTGAACTCTAAAGTCTCTCAGCAGGTTTGATCGGTGGACAATACTCATTCAGTCAGCTTCTAGATGCAGCCCCATTTACTCAACTCCTGAAGATTTGGGTTAGCTTGCCAGGAGATTAAAAATCTTAGGGTGCTAAAGTGACATCGAAATTTAATTCCAGTTCACAGAGCTTGTCTCCTCCTATTTCAAAGACCTAAGAGCCTAGAAGGAGTGCTATCATTTTCCTTGCATCTAAGGGAGGAGATGCATTTGGGAGCAAGGAGGTGGTCTGTGGGAGGGAGGAGAGCTGAACACACTCAGTTCTACCCAAAGATTAAGCAATTAACCAATTTAAGGGGAGACAACACTGGCATTTTCAGCCCTAAAATTGCCTTTAAAAAGAGACTCTGAGACTCAAAATAGTAAATGCAGCCTTGAGTATCAGAGTTTAAAAGGATGAAAGGTAAAAAGAAAACAAATTTGCTGAGGAGGGAACCCTTCGTAGGGAGAATGAAACCACAAAGCTGTCTCAAGCACCGCACTGCACTTCTTAACGTAGGCCACAAATTGTTTAAGCCTGTGATCAGACTTAGCCCTCGGGTTCCCATGAGAAGGACTGAATGCCAAAGACTATCTGGGAGGGGTAAGAGTAGAGCAGGCGTTCTGACTTCAGTGCTTCTCCAGCTTGAGTGCAATGCAACGCTGCTCCATTTCGGTACTTAAGGGTTAAAAAAAAAAAAGAGTGCGTGTTTTGGTTTTTTTTTTGTTGTTGTTGTTGTTGTTTTGGGCTACAGCTGGAAGCCATTAACAACTCTGAGGCTATCTCAGTAATCCAGTTAGAGGGTGGGTGGCCTGGCTGAGATTCAGATTCAGATCCGTGTATCTAATCACAGAATCTTAACACTGGGAGGGGCTTTATTTCCACCTCCCATCCAGTGGAGAAATCCCTTTTTCAACTGTTGCAGCCTCTGCTTGCGTACTTCCACCAAGAGCCCATTCACTGCTTCAGGAGGCAGCTTGTTCCTTCAATGGCAACTTCAATTGCTAGAAAGTTCTTCCTGGCAAAATTGTCTCTCTACTAAGTGTATCCTTTAGTTTTAGCTCAGCCTTCTGGTGACATTGCACACGACAGTCCTACTTGTGAAGACAGCTATCACCTGCCTCTGAATTCTTGCCTTCTCATGGCCAAAACATTCGTTTCTTCTAACCACCCCTCACATTTGGTGATTTCCAGACCCCGCCCTGAGCCTGCCTACTCTCTTGAGACTATCTCATGTTTCAGAATCCCTTCTGAAGAGCAGGGCCTAGAACTGAACACATTCCCAGATGAAAGGTGTCATCTAGCGGGGAAATCTTTGCAGTGAAGACACAGCCCTTCCCTGTGGCGCAATGAATTCACTCTTACATGGCCTTTCTCACCATGGTCTTGTGATTCCTACAGAATGATTGGGTGGGACTATGCAGATAAGGTGCAAAATGGTCTTGTGCCATCCCCATGGTGGGTGGAAGCATTATAGCAACACACAAGCCTCCACTAACAGAGGGATAGTACCTGTGCATGAAGTGCGTTGGCTGGGAATTGAATCCAGGTCTCCTGCATGGAAGGAGAGAATTCTACCACTGAACCACCACTACCTTCCTCTCCCCAAGCAAGGGAGGTAGATACAGTTTCAGCTCTAGAAGACTTTGCTTCTGGGTGGTGCCAGTCTGGCAATAACAGTAACAAAGCCAAAAAAGGAAGGCGGAAAGAACTCATAAGCTTCCCCTGAATGCTGAAAGATGTCCATCAAGGTTTGAGGCCTCCCACCTTGACCCCAGATCTAGACCTAGAGGATCCTCTAGGCCCAAGACAAAGGATCACTTTCATTAGATATCTCCCCAGTCCAAAAACTTTCCATTGCATCCCCCCCATCCTCCACAGAACACAAGCACTCAAGCCTCCTTAACCTGGCCCAGCCCTACCAACCCACCATCCTCCCACCAGGCTCCAACACACAGTCCCTACTGCCGCAGGCCAAACTTGTTAGGGTCATTCCTGGCTCCAAGGCCCACGCTCCTGGTATTCACCCTCCTTTGAGGATCCCTAGGTGGTACAAGTGGTTTGTGCTCATCTACTACCTTAAAGGTTGGTGGTTTGAACCCACCCAGTGGTGCTGCAGAAGAAAGGGCTGGTGAACTGCTTCTGTAAAGAACACAGCCAAGAAAACTCTATGGAGCAATTCTACTCTATAACACCTTTTGTCGCCATTAAGTAGAAATTGAAAGTAGTGGGTTTGGTTTTTCTCGGTTTTCTGGAATACTTGTCTTTCCTTCCATAAGATGGCCTGGGAGTTTTCTCTTTTCCTAGGCTAGCTACAGAGCATCTGAAAAACAATTACTCTCCTGCCATTGACTCGAGATTACATTTCTGGCCACTGGAGGTGTGTCATTTCCAAGAGTTCTCTTCTTCAATTAATTGAGTGTCCAAATAAGCACAGGAATCAGCCTTTTGCTTTTGCGCTCAGCAGGTTAAACGGAATGGATGGCCACAGTTGTTCTTTTGGTTTGAGGAATGTCCTAATTACATCTTTGCTTTCATTATATGGAGGGGACCCAAGGTCAGCCCAGACTCTGGCTTTTAGAGATTAAGTAAATGAACAGTTATGACCTAGCAGAGTCACCCCATACATAAGCTGATCCCACGAGGTGTAATTCTGATCTCCTTTTGTATTCCCAGCTGTGCCTCAGATCAATTGTGATGTCAAAGCTGGAAAGATCATCAATCCTGAGTTCATGGCAAAATGTCCAGCAGGATGCCAAGACCCCAAATACCACGTGTACGGCACTGATGTGTATGCATCCTACTCCAGCGTGTGTGGCGCTGCGGTCCACAGGTCAGTACCACTGAGCTACTTCATATCAGCATTCAGGGTGCAGGCAGGAGGCTCCTGGTAGAGGGTTGCCAGGTTTAGCAAACAAAAATTTACACGCTTAACTGAGCATCCTGTGTTTTATCTGACTCCCCTCTTCTGATGGAAGGATCCAGAAGCTGTACCTGGCCTGGATCCTCTTTCACAGCACTCTGTGGAAAAGAGGACTGCCTTCTCTGTGCACTTTGGTGGGGAGGGGAGAATTCTATTCTTTCATTGTCGTGACAAGGAGACCCAAGTTCTCCAGTATGTAAAGCTTTTTTTTTTTCCTATCTGTATGTGCTGATCAAGGAAATTACAGGGTTTGAACCAAGGAAGGTCCATACGTTTGGAAGAAGAAATATCACAGCTATGGCAATGGTGTGGGGACAAATGGGAACAGGGAAAGTGATATGAGGGTGACAGGTGGGACCGTTTGATCGGCTGTTGGTTTGGGATCCAGGAAGGCGGGCAGGAGGCATGACATGCTTTGGATTAAGTCACTGCCTAAATGAAGAGAGGCGAAGCTGACCTTCACAGAATCCTTATGTTTCTTTGCTTTAGGCTTGGAGCCAAAATGCTGGGAAGTATATTTACTTATTATCCTTGATTATAAGGCTAGTATTTGTGTTCCAGGCACTTCACCTATGTTATCTTTATTTTATTCTCACAACAACTCCCCTATGTAGTAGCTACTTTTATCATCCACATTTTAAGGTGAAAGAGGTTGAATAGCTTTTCTAAAGCCACAGTACAAAAAAGTATCAGAGTGGGGACTGGAACCCAAGTGCAGCTGCCTCTAAAGCCTGTGCCCCTAACCACTGCACAGCACTGCCTTGATACATGGCTCCCTAGTCAACACTCAGCTACTGGATACGAGATAAAGTTTCTGAATTTGTCGGGTTTCTGGTACCCTTTTCCTTTACCTACACACCAGTCAGTGAATTTCGGATGTACCTCTGCCAGCAAGAGGGAAGAAGACGTAAATATCAGTCCCTTTCAAAGTAACTAATGTCAGTGGCTTCTCTGAAATTTGGAGAAAGAAGTAAGAAAAAAATTTGTGTAAAATTAGGTTTAAGAATTCCTAGTAGATTCTATTAACCACACTCTTCTTCTCCCCGCTACCACAGAGGGATGATGAGCTAACTGGTTTTTCAGTTGGAGCAGGACTACTAAAGCTCTATTAAAGATAAGTAAGGGAACATTAAAGAAATATGAGAGCAAATGCTATTTCTTAACTTCAAACTATGGAATAAAAATATTTGGCTTTTACCCTGAAATCAGTTTCACGTGAAAAGGAAACAGGTATCCAAATCTACACACACACGTGCACAAATACATATACATGCCTCCACAAGCATGCATTCTCCCACATACTTGTACACATACATGCATGTCAGCCCACATCCTTGCACACACAATGTGCACACCCATCCAGTTCCACCCACACCATCAGCACTCTCCAGTCTGTGTAGACAATCCAGTGGAGAAACTGACATCTGCAGAGGCTGAGCCCATCTTGAGGTTTCCTGTGTTTTTCCAATTTTGTGATCTGAGATGGTTGGCACTTACTTCCTCTGGCACTTGCTGGCTCTCCCTTGCCTTTCCATGTTTCCTATGCAGTACAGAGTCACACAAATAAATTTGACCTTACCAGAGATGTCATCAAAATGACAGTAATCACGCACTGTGATTCTCTCCTTCGAGCATCATGACAACCCCATTGCTATTAGAGTCCCTGTTTGTTAGAAGAGGAACTGAGGCTTAGGGAAGGTAATTAAATTCTTAGTGTGTTGCACAACTGGGATTAGAACTCGTGTTCTGCCTTCCAGCCCAGAGTCCCAGAGACACATTGCATAAGAACTGGGGATCCCCAGCACTGCTTAGAGTACCAAGTGAGGATGGGCGGGGAGGTGGACTTTGGAGCAGTCAGAGTTGGGAAAGGTTTTATGATGGACAGACACATCCTCAGGGAGAAAATAAGAAGGGCATCGACAGGACTCTGCCTCCCAGTGTTGAAGTGGAGGAACTTGGTGGGAAGAATGGAGATGAGGGTAGAGGGGCAGAGGAGAAGAGTTTGAATGTTTCAAAAACAGGATTTGCTACTTAAGCAAATAAATGTCATTGTCACTTCCTGAACCCATGACTGATATAGTGGAAAAGGCTATCTGGAAAGAAGTATCACTCTCCACGGGGAGGACAGACAGAGAAGTCTTACAGGAAAATGGATAGGAATTTTGGATACTATCAGTTTTGTTTTGTTACAAACAGAAAAAGCCTTTTTTCAGAAGGCAGGATTTAAAACGCTGAGGGAAGACAAGAAGCATGAGTAGAAAGCACCTGTCTTAGTCATCTAGTGCTGCTATAACAGAAATACCACAAGTGGATGGCTTTAACGAAGAGAAATATATTCTCTCACAGTCCAGTAGGCTGCAAGTCCTAATTCAGGGCATCAGCTCCAGGGGAAGGCTTTCTGTCTCTGTTGCCTTTGGAGGAAGGTCCTTGTCATCAGTCTTCCCTTGGTCTGGGAGCATCTCAGCGCAGGAACCTCAGGTCCAAAGGACACACTCTGCTCCCAGCACTGCTTTCTTGGTGGTATGAAGTGTCCACGTCTGTCTGCTTGTTCTCTCTTATATATCTCAAAAGAGATTGGCTTAAGACACTATCTAATCTTATAGATTTCATCAATATAACTGCCACTAATTCATTTTATTACATTATAGAATAGGATTTACAACACATAGGGAAATCACATCAGATGACAAAATGGTAAACAATCATACAATACTGGGAATCATGACATAGCCAAGTTGACAGATATTTTTGTGGGACACAATTCAATCCATGACAGTACCTGAGGGACCTACAGTCCTTGTCCTGACAGGACCCCCCTCAGTCAGACCTGAGGACTGGAGAGAGCACACTTTGCTTAGAAATTTAAATTAATGTGGATTAAAGGATTTGATATTCATACAGCATTCCATGCTCAGATGTCTTATAATGGGTGATTCCTTTGATTCTTCCAAACCAAAGGGACAATGAACATATTTGAGGGATCATATTTTGGCTCAGTCTTGTCCTAAACTGATCCCTGTATTTAAAGTGTCACCGAGGACCAGGGAGAGAGGGGCTTTTTCTAAGATGGTGGCAATGAAGAGGCTTTCTCTGTGCAGCATACTCTTGTGGCTAATTTCTGACCAGATGGCCTCCCTCAGAACCACAGCCATTGGAGACCTGCTCATCCCAGTCCCCTGGTACTAGTGTCAGGGAGGAGGTGAGTATCAAGGCCACACTCAACACTGTGCAAGGCGCTCTGAGGAATGCAAAGAAATGGAACTGTTTGTGCTCTGTCAGGACATAAATGAAGTGCCTACATCTGAGTGAGGGACAAATGAGATAATTTTTACATAAATTCTCCAAATTCCCATGGCTCTGAGCCCCCACTTGCCAGATGAATGAAACCACAGCCTCTCTCAGGTTCTTTCCCACCTCTGGCATCTCCTACCTAGGAAGGCCCCAAGGGAGAGTCTCCCGTGCACTCCATCTCCTGTAGTTCACCGCCCACTGACCTCCCAGAATCTACTCTTTTCCAGGATGATGTCTGGGAAGATCCATGTCATCCAGTCAAATCTACCCACAAAATGAGGTTCACTCTCTTCCCCAACAGAAAAATCTCAGAGAAACACCGTAATTCTACATCTATCCATTGTTCAAAGTCTGGGTTTTCAGGCTTATGCAACCCTCACAAGGGGTACCAGCTGCCCAGTCCAGCTTGAAAGTTCCCTGGGCCTCCCATTCCGTTTAAGCAGCCTGAGGGGAGTTCATCGTGGCCCACCCTTCCCCATCTGACTGGCAGCTACAGTGCCTCTTTCCATGACTGTTAAACAAGAGTGCAGACACACATACATGCATACACACACACAAACATCTCCACAAGTGAAATTTACAGGTACAAGGGAATATCAATGCAAGGGCAGAATAATTTCCTGAAGAAAAGAAAAGTTACTTCCATTTTCCCCATTAATTGTAAGTAAAGGGACTGTGAGGTAATTTTATTATTATTTTTTAATTAGAATGTTCAGCCTAGCCCAGGGGTGTGCTGATAAATGTTTAACAACCAGCTCTCCAAAAAGGAGGGGCAGTGGGTCCTGATTTGCCAACTTCTGTTATAAACATTCAATTTTAAGCTAGCAATGTGAAGTCAACTGCTTACACAATTCTAAAAGTTTAACCACTGGCTCTGGCAAGCTGGTGTGAGCAGCTCCCGCACACCACCTGAAGGCCTTCTTACACTAAAACATAAAATACGGTCCTTTCCATGAGAAAACTCCCCCATCTAGTTGGGAGACAATTGACTCAAGAAGCCTTTAGGAAATAGTACAAGACATAGCAAAATCAAAGTATCCTTTGAGAACAGAAGATACTCTAGCATTAGAGAGGGAGGTGGCAGAGTACTGTCAGAGTCTCTGTGGGAAGGAGCTGTTGGAATCTGAGCTGCCCTTGATGGCAGCACAGGCTTTGTCAGGCAGGAGAGGGAGCCGGGAGTCCAGGTGAAGTGCAGCCTGGGCAGAGAAATGTAAGTGGGAATGGTGTGGTTTTTCAGGGGAGTGGGACCAGGCTGACTGCAGGTGGAAAGAGTGCAGGTGGCCCAACTATGGCGAGCCCCCGTTAGAGAGAGGGCAAAGTTGTAAAGACTCCAGGGAGGGATGCGGAGTTGGCATTGGAGGTGCCTGTGCTTTTGAACCATGAAAGGCATCTGTGACTGAGTGGGACAAACCCAGGATTCAAGGTCAGTTGGACCTAGGTTCAAATCCCTGTCTTGCAATTTATTAGCTACAAAGTCTTGAGCAAATCACTCAGTCTCTCTAAGCATGTTTCTACAAAATGGAAATGACAACAATCCGTCCACCCCACAACTCAGCGATTTGCTGGGAGGACCCTTCAAAATACTGTATGTGGGAATGATTTTAAAGCAATTAAGTGTTTTATATGTCAATTCTTATTATCACTGTCTTTCCTTCTGGGTCATTGGGAAGTTGAGTGTTGAAGTTTGTTGACTCACCATGAAGGTGGGAAGGCAGGAAATAGCAACTCTCATTCCTGGCAGGGCAGAGGGTGTTGATACATACTTTTTTAGCCCCTGGGCCACAAATTAGAGAGACCCAAAGGAGCCATTTTAGGCTCTGGGGTAATGAAATGACAAGATGAACATGATATTTAGGCATCAGAAAGGAGCCCCTGACAACATAGATGGAGAGAAGTAGATAAATCTCTGCAGGATACATCATATCAAGATGTGAAACCTTGTAAAATGCCGAAAATTAAAGAAACAATTTCCATTCTTTGAGGGGCTCTTTTTAATGAGTTTAATTTAGCTGTATACTTCCCTCCTTGGCCCCAAATAAAAGGAATAAAAATACTTTGCTTTTAAATTTTTCATACCGTTCTTTGAAATATCTAGAGTCATTGTGTGACTTCACAAAACCAATTGGAAATTGTCAAGAGAACTGTTTTACTTAAAAGAACTAGTGAGGATTCCTAAAACAGTTAAACATAGACCTACCACATGACCCAGCAATTCCACTCCTAGGCATACACTCAAAACACTTGAAAGCAGGGACTCAAACAGAAAACCTGTACACCAATGTTCATTGCAGCACTAGTCACAATAGCCAAAATGAGGAAAGAACCCAAATGTCTAGTAAACAGAGTGTGGTATATCAATACAATGGAATGTTATTTAGCCATAAAGAGGAATGAAGTTCTGATACATACTACAACATGGATGAATCTTGAAAACATGCTAAGTGAAATAAGTCAGACACAAAAGGACATATATTGTATGATCCCACTTACGTGAGATATCCAGAATAGGCAAATGCACAGAAACCAAAGTTTATTAGTGGTTACCCGGGCAGAAGGGATGGGAAAATGGAAGGCTATTTCTTAAGAGGTGCAGAGTTTCTGTTAAGGGTGATGAAAAACTGGAAACAGATAGTGGTGATGGTTGCACAACATGATGAATATAATTTATGTCACTGAACTGTACATGTAAAAATGGTTGAAATGGCAAATGGTTTTGGTATATATATTTTGCCACAATAAAAATATTTTTTAAATGAAATTCCTAAGTTAAAAAAAAAAAACTAGTGTGGATAAGGAAACCAAGGAAAGGAAATTTGAAACACGGTGGCAGAGAGATTCCTTACTGACAAAACAATCAAGTCATTAATAAGAAATAGAGGATACTTTACCTGGGAGCCCAAATGGCAGGCTGTGTAATGGAGGCCCCATTCCTGGGAGCTGGGCTGCAGTCATGGTGAACCTTTCCTTAATCTCACGGCTTCCATTATCTCTAGATAAAGATAAAGGCTGGTTTAATGATCTATTGATCATATCAAACAATATTTTTCTGTTCATTCTTCAAAAATTATTTTTTTTCTCTTCATAGCGGCGTGCTTGATAATTCAGGAGGGAAAATACTTGTTCGGAAAGTTGCTGGACAGCCTGGTTATAAAGGGAGTTATTCCAATGGTGTCCAGTCGTTATCTCTACCACGATGGAGAGAGTCCTTCATCGTCTCAGGTATTCCCACACTCTGGAGAAATGCACTAAATGCGGTTCGAGTTAAGTGGCCTCAAAGGGAGAAATGTGTTCTTTTCAATGTGCTGATAGTTTTTGTTTATGATTCATCTCATTGTATAAAAATTGAAAGCATTAGCTCTTCTGATAATTAGGATCATGGAACAATGAATTATAATTATCAGCGATAAATCGCCACAAAATCAAACCTGAAAATGTTAACAGGCTCCAATTGCTCATTTTAAACACATTGCAGTTATAAACTCAAACAAGCTTTTAAATAAGTGAGTTATATTTTAAAACCTGGGCTGTTGAATAGTCCTCCAGTTAGGCCAAATGTCTCTCATATCTACAAAGCTATTCCCTGAGATTTCCAGTAAATGACTAGATAGGGACATATGCTCTTCAAGAACTGAGCTGCAACTTTAATTTAGATTTTTTACATTTTTTATTTATTTAATTCTGTTTCACTCTTCAGTCACTTCTCCTTATCTAGCACCATAGGAATTTGATAGATAATCATATTTCATGTTTTTTTTTTCCTTCTTCCAAAGAGGTACTGTCAATGAGCTAATGACTAGTATAATTTTACAGTGAACAGATAACCAAGTATTTTTGTCCTGTCATGACCCACCTTCCCTTTTTTATCTGTTTTTGAAAATTTCCCCCAACCAACCTTTAATTTGGAAAATTTTTTAATTTACAGAAAAATTAAAAGACTAGTACTATGAATTCCCTTCACCTACATTCACCAGTTGTTAATATTTAGCTACATTTGCTTTATGTATCTCTCTATAGTTTATCCTGAACTATGTGAAAATAAACTGCAGACATCATGATACTTTACCCTTAAATACTTTAGCACACATCTTTTAAGAAAGTTTTCCTAAATAACTGCAATACAATACCAGTTTTGCACTGTAAAAATTAACATAAATATAGTAACAGTATCTAATATACAGTTCTTACTCAATCGTGGTCAAATTATCCCCCAAGTATTCTTTTTTTCTTTCTTTTTTTTAAATTGTACTGTAGATGAAGGTTTACAGAACAAAATAACTTCTTATTAAACAGTTAGGACACATGTTGCTTCATGACATTGGGTAACAACCCCAAGACATGTCAACACTCTCCCTTCTCAACCCTGGGTTCCCTATGACCAGCTTTCCTATCCCCTCCTGCCTTCTAGTCTTTGTCCCTGGGCTGCTGTGCCCCTTTAGTCTTGTTTTGTTTTATGGGCGCATCTAATATTTGGATGGAGGGTGAAGCTCAAGAGTGACTTCATTACAGAGCTAAAAGGATGTCCAGGGGCCATACCCTTGGGGTTTCTCCAGTCTCTGTCAGGCCAGTAAGTCTGGTCTTTTTTTTGTGAGTTAGAATTTTGTTCTACATATTTCTTCAGCTCTGTCCAGGAGCCTCTATTGTGATTCCAGTCAGAGCAGTCAGTGGTGGTAGCTGGGCACCATCTAGTTGTGCTGGACTCAGTCTGGTGGAGGCTGTAGTAGTTGTGGTCCATTAGTCTTTGGACTAATCTTTCCCTTGTATCTTTAGTTTTCTTCATTCCTCCTTGCTCCCGAAGGGGTGAGACCAGCGAAATATTTTAGATGGCTACTCACAGGCTTTTAAGACCCCAGACGCTACTCATCAAAGTAGAATGTAGAACATTTTCTTTATAAACTATGTTATACCAACTGAGCTAGATGTTCCCCCAAGACCATGGTCCCCACAGCCCTCAGCCCAGCAATTCAGTCCCTCAGGGAGTTTGGATGTGTCTATGGAGCTTCCGAGTCCTTGCCTGGTGCAAGTAGTGCTGCCCACCCCAGTACTGTGTACTGTCTTATCCTTCACCAAACTTACCATTTCTCTATTGTCTACCTTGTGTTTTTCCATCCCCACCACTCCCCTTCCTCATAACCATCAAAAATGGTTTTTTTGTGTGTAAACCTCTTCATGAATTTCATAGTAGTGGTCTCATATAATGTTTGTCTTTTTGTGATTTACTTATTTCACTCAGCATGATGCCCTCCAGATTCATCCATGTTGTGAGATGCTTCACAGATTCATCATTGTTCTTCATCGTTGCAAAGTACTCCATTGTGTATATGTACCATAGTTTATTTATCCATTCATCTGTTGATGGGCAGGGTTGTTTCCATCTTTTTGCTATTGTAAGCAATGCTCTAATGAACATGGGTGTGCATATGTCTATTCGTGTGACGACTCTTATTTCTCTAGGATATATTCCTAGGAGTGGGATTGCTGGATCATATAGTATTTCTATTTCTAGCTTTCTAAGGAAGAGCCATATCGTTTTCCAAAATGGTTGTATCATTTTGCATTCCCACCAGCAGTGCATAAGGTTCCAATCTCCCCGCAGCCTCTCCAACATTTGTTATTTTCTGTTTTTTTGATTCTTGCCAGAAATGTCGGGGTGAAATGGTATCTCATTGTGGTTTTGATTATCAGTTCTCTAATGGCTAGTGATCGCTAGCATTTCCTCATGTGTCCGTTAGCCTCTTTAATGTCTTCTTTAGTGAAGTGTCTGTTCATTTCCTTTGCCCATTTTTTAATTGGATTTTTTGTCTTTTTGTTGTAGAGGTGTTGGATTTTCCTGTAGATTTTAGAGATAAGACCTTTGTTGGATTTGTAATAGCCAAAAAGTTTTTCCTAGTCTGTAGGTTCTCTTTTTACTCTTTTGGTGAAGTCTTTTGATGAGCATAAGTATTTAATTTTTAGAAGATCCCAGTAATCTAGCTTATCTTCTGGAGTTTGTGTGTTGTTAGTTATGGTTTGTACCCTTTTAATGCCGTGTATTAGGACCTCTAGCATTGATCCTATTTTTTCTTCTATGATCTTTATAGTTTTGGGTTTTATATTTAGGTCTTTGATCCATTTTGAATTAGTTTTTGTGTATGGTATGAGGTATGGGTCCTGTTTCATTTTTTTTGCAGATGGACATCCAGTTTTGCCAGCACCAATTTTTAAAAAGACTGTCTTTTCCCCATTTGATGGACTTTGGGCTCTTGTTGAAGATCAGGTGACCATAGGTGGATGGATTTACATCTGC
>NW_004443941.1:27378160-27411449 GCF_000243295.1 Trichechus manatus latirostris | reverse complement strand
TACTGGTCTGTAATTTTCTTTTTTTGTGGTGTCTTTGCCTGGTTTTGGTATCAGGGTTATGCTGGCTTCATAGAATGAGTTCAGAAGTATCCCTTCCTTTTCTGTGTTCTGAAATAGTTTGAGTAGTACTAGTGTAAGCTCTTCTCTGAATGTTTGGTAGAATTCTCCAGTGAAGCCATCTGGGCCAGGGCTTTTTGTTGTTGTTGGGATTTTTTTTTTTTTTAAATTACCTTTTCAATCTCTTCAATTGTTATGGGTCTGTTCAGATTTTCAACATCATTTTGTGTTAGTTTGGGTAGCTAGTGTGTTTCTAGAAATTTGTCCATTTCCTCTAGGTTTTCAAATTTGTTGGAGTATGGTTTTTCATAATACTCTGTTATGGCTCTGTTGTAATGTCGCCCATTTCATTTCTTATTTGGGTTATTTGTGTCCTCTCCTGTTTTTCTTTTGTCAGTTTGGCCAGTGGTTTGTTGATTTTGTTGATTCTTTCTATTGTTTTTCTATTCTCTCTTTCATTTATTTCTGCTCTCATCTTTATTATTTCCCTTCTTCTGGTGGCTGTGGGCTTCTTTTGCTGTTCTCTTTCTATTTGTTTGAGTTGTGTAGCTAATGCTTTTATTTTGTCCCTTTCCTCTTTTTTGATGTGTGCATCCTATTGCTACAAATTGACCTCTGAGCACTGCCTTTGCTGTGTTCCAAAGGTTTTGTTATGATGTGTTTTCATTCGCATTTGATTCTAGGAACTTTTTGATTCCATCTCTGATTTTTTCTACTACCTGGGGATTTTTAAGTGTGGTGTTATTCAGTTTCCCTGTAACCGATTTTTTTCCCTTGCTTTTCTTGTTGTTAATTTCTAGTTTGATGGCTGGTCAGAGAAGATACATTGTATTATCTAAATGTTTTGGATTCTGTTGAGGGTTGCTCTGTGGCCTAAGATGTGGTCTATTCTAGAGAACGTTCCATATGTGTTAGAAAAGAATGTATACTTTGCAGCTATTAGGTGGAGTGTTCTATATATGTCTATGAGGTCAAGTTGGCTGATTGTGTCTTTTAGATATTCTGTATCCATGCTGAGTTTCTTCCTAGATGTTCTGTCCTTTACCTAGAGTGGTGTGTTGAAGTCTCCTATATTCGGTGGAACTGTCAATTTCTCTGTTCAGAGTTTGTTTTATGTATTTCAGAGCCTTGTCGTTGGGTATGTAGATATTTATTATGGTTATGTCTTCATGATAGAGTGTCCCTTTAATTATTATATAGTGCCCTTCTTTGTTTTTTATGGTGAATTTTGTTTTAAAGTCTATTTTATCTGAGATTAGTATTGCCACTCCTGCTCTTTTTTGTTAGCTGTTTGCTTGATATATTTTTTTCCATCCTTTGATTTTTAATAAATTTACATCTTTGTTTCTAAGGTGAGTCTCTTGGTGCATTTAGGCCATTTATGTTCAGTGTAATTATTGATAGACGTGAGTTTATTGTTGTCATTTTGTAGAGATTTTTTTTTCTTTGATCCTTTTACTCTCCTGTGCTGAGTTCATTTTGTTTGTGATTTTATTTTATTCCTTTTGTTTTTGTATATTTTGTTTTTACTGAGACTTTATGTTTTTCTTCTTTAATGTGATAAGTAGGTTTGTTAACTTTCTTTGTGGTTACCTTGAAATTTACCCTTGTCTCCCTAGGTTTGAACCAGTCTATTATTACTTGAGTATCACTCTGCCTTCCTCTCCATTAGAAAGTTCTATACCTACACTGTTTATTCCCTCTTTTATTGTTCTGACATTGTTGTCATTTGCAGATAACTTCTCTGGTTCCCTGTCGTAAATCTTTTGGTTTTGAATAGTCCTTGAGAGTTAATTTCCTAGGTTGGCATCTTGCTCTTGTGACCTTGTGTCCTAGATTCAGGCTGTGGTCTGATGTTTTTGTTCTCAAATCAAAGGACTCTCTTCAATAATTCTTGTAAGTTTGCTTTGGTTTTTACATAGTCCCTTAATTTCTGTTTATCTGGAAATGTCTTAATTTCACCAGCATATTTGAACAAGAGTTTTGCAGGATATATTATTATTGTCTGGCAATTTTTTTCCTTCAAGGTTTTATATATGTCATCCCATTGACTTCTTGCCTGCATGGTTTCTGCCAAGTAATCAGAGCTTAGTTTTATTGTTTCCCTTCTGTACATGACTTTTTGTTTTTCTCAAGCTACTCTCCAGATTCTTTCTTTGTCTTTGGTTTTAGCGAGTGTGATTGATATGTCTTGATGATTTTCTTTTGGGGTCTACCCTATATGGGGTTCTTTGAGCTTCTTGGATGGTCAGCTTTTCCTTTTTCATGATATTAGGGAAGTTTTCTGTCAGCAATTCTTCAATAATCCTCTCTGTATTTTCCATTTTCTCCTCCTGTTCTGGAACTTGGATCACTCATAAATTTTTGCTTTTGATTGTATCCCACATAATTCTCGTGGTTTCTTCATTTTTCTTTGTTTTTTTTCTGATTTTTCCTCAAAAGAAGTTGTATCCAAGTATCTGTCTTCAGTTACGCTGATCCTGTCTTCCATTGTTTCAAATCTGCTCCTCAGACCTTCTATGACACCTCCATTTCTGAAATATTGTTGTTTATCTTTTGGATTTCTAATTGTTGTTTTTGTATGATTTCTAGTTGTGAATTTATTTTGACATTTTGTTTCTTTATTATTTTCTGGAATTCTTCCTTTTCTTGTATTTTCCATAATTTATCTATTTTTTCCTCATTTTTGCTTCAACTCTTGGATAGCTCTGAATATTAGAGATTTGAATTTCTTCTCAGGCAGTTCTAATGCCTTTTCTTCTACTGGAAAGTCATCTGGTGTTTTATTTTGGATGCCTACTGGAACCATCCTGTCCTGTTCTTTTATATGTTCTGATATTGTCTGCTGTCTTTGGGACATTCAGTAGTTATTTTTTCTTTGTTTATTGATTGCAGATTGTTTGTTTCATTCTACTTTTTTGTTTTATTTGGTTATGTTTGAGCAGATGGGCTGTGCATTTTTTATTGTTTGCTCATCTGTGGGCACAACACTGTTCACCTCCTTGTCCAATGGGCCGGGTCAGTCGCTCAGCTATGGTGCATCAGGGTAGGTCCAGCTGAAGGGGAGGGGCTGGGATGGATTTTTTGTGGCCCATACTTGGGCCGACAGGGCAGGGCCAAGTGTGAATGCAGAGCAGGTTCCAGTAGAGGTTGTGATGTGTGAAGCTAAGATGGCTACAGAAAAGAAGAGAGAGCGGAGAGAAACAGGAGCCTCCTCAAAAAAAAAAAAAAAAGTGATGAGGGAGCTTGCTGTTGGAGTGGAGTGATGAGAAACCAATAAATGAAGAAAAATTAAAAACAAAAAAGAGAATAAATAAATAATAAAAATTAAAAAGAAAAAAGAAATGCCCCCAGGGATTCCACCAGTCACTGGGGAAGTGGCTCCCATGCCTCAGGGCACAGCCCATCTAGAAGGGCAGAGATGGCACACAGCACCAGGTGTTCAGGAAACAGGAAAAGAAGGGAAGCAGAAAGTGATGAGAAACTGAGAAATTAAAAACAAAGAGGAAAAAAGAAAGAGAAAAGAAAAACTAAATAAATCAAAAGTAAAAATAAAAAAAAAGAAAGGCTCCCAGGGATCCCACTGGCGAGGCTTCACAGAGCAGGAAGTGGCTCCCAAGCCATCCAGTACAGCCTGGCTATAAGGGGCAGAGATGGCACACAGCGCCAGGTATTCAGGGGACAGGAAGAGAAGGTAAGTAGAGAGAGATGAGAAACTGAGAAATGAAGTAAGACAAAAAGAAAATAATAATAATAAATAAAAGAAAGAAAAGCCCCTAGGGGTCCCACCGGTGTGGCTGTGCAGACAAAGAAGTGGCTCCCAAGCCTTGCAGTACAGCCCGGCTAGAAGGGGAAGAGATTACACACAGCACCAAGTATTCAGGAGACAGAAAAAGAAGGTAAGTAGAGAGAGACAAGAAACTGAGAAATGCAGGGAACATCTGGCTCAATTGGCATGACACAGCTTATAAAGACAATGCTCTACATTCTACCTTGGTGAGTAGTGTCTGGGGTCTTAAAAGCCTGTGAGAGGCCATCTAAGATACTCCACTGGTCTCATTCCTTCGGGAGGAAGGGAGAATGAAGAGAACAGGATACAAGGAAAAGATTAGTCCGAAGGACTAATGGTCCACAGCTACCAAGGCTTCCACTGGACTGAGTCCAGTACAGCTAGATGGTGCCCGGCTACCACCACTGACTGCTCTGACCAGGATCACAACAGAGGGTTCTGAACAGAGCTGGAGAAGGATGTAGAGCATAATTCTAACTCACAAAAAGAAGACCAGATTTACTGGCCTAAAGGAGACTGGAGAAACCCTGAGAGTATGGCCCCCAGACGCCCTTTTAGCTCAGTGGTGAAGTTACCTCCGAGGTTCACTGTTCAGCCTGGGAGTGGACAGCCCCATAAAACCAAATGAGACTAACGAGGTACAGGAGTCCAGTGAAAAGGGCCAGAAGGCAGAAGGGGACAAGGAAGCTGGTGATAGGGAACCCAAGGTTGAATAAGGATAGTGTTGATGTGTTGTGAGATTGTTAACCATTGTCATAGGGCAACATTTGCTGTAACTGTTAAATGAGAAACTATTTTGTTCGGTAAGCCTTCATCTTAAGTGAGAATAACAGCACAATTGGAAGAGCGTAGTCAATGTCACTGAACTGTGCATGTAGAAATTTTTGAAATTGTGTATCTTTGGCTATGTGTATTTTCACCAAAAAAAAAAAAAAAAAGGTTGAGAATTTAGAGGGTTAATATGTTCTAGGGTTGTTAACCAATGTCATAAAACAACATGTGTACCACTGTTTCATGAGAAACTATTTGTTCTGTAAGCCTTCACCTGAAGTACAATAAAAAATTAAAAAAAAAAAAAAAGAAACTGAGAAATGAAGAAAGATAAAAAGGAAAAAAAGAAAAAATAATAATAAATAAAAAGAAAGAAAAGTCCCCAGGAATCCCACCAGTGCGGCTGTACAGACTGGGGAAGTGGCTCCCAAGCCTCGCAGTACAGCATGGCTAGAAGGGGCAGAGATGGCACACAGCACCAGGTATTCAGGAGATAGGAAAAGAAGGTAAGTAGAGAGGGACGAGAAACTGAAGAATGAAGAAAGATAAAATGTAAAAAAGAAAACAAATAATCAAAAAGAAAGAAAGAAAGAAAAGCTCCCAGGGATCCTACCAGTGTGGCTGCACAGACCGGAGAAGTGGCTCCCAAGCCTTGCAGTACAGCCTGGCTAGAAGAGGCAGAGATGGCACACAGCACCAGGTACTCAGGAGACAGGAAAAGAAGGTAAGTAGAGAGAGAAGAGAAACTGAGAAACGAAGAAAGACAAAAAGGAAAAAAGAAAAAAAAAATATGCCCCATGGATCCCACCAGTGTGCCTGTGCAGACCAGAGAAGTGGATCCCAAGCCACACAGTACAGCCCAGCTAGAAGGGGCTGTACTGTGTGGCCTTGAAAGAAGCCTTGAAAAGAAAAAGAAATCAAACAAAAAAAAAGTCCCCAGGAATCCCACCAGCGTGGCGGCACAGACCGGGAGGCAGTTCCCCAGCCAAGTGGTGTTCCACAGCCTGTCAAGAGGAAGAAAAGATGACACATGGAGCCAAGTGTTCCAGGGAATGGAGGGGGAGGAGCTGAGAGGCAAGGAAGAAACCAAAAGAAGCTGAAAAAAGTAACACCAGCAACACGAAATGGCACTGAAGGAGCCGGCCATTGTGGGCAGGGTGGATCCAAGTGGCTTGGAGCCAGCGCCTCCCAGGCCGCAGTCACCTGGCTTGCTGGGAAGCAGCAGAGGCTGAGCAGAGGGAAGAAAGGTGGGGGGTGGGAAAGCATATATCGCTGGTTACTGGGTGCTCTGTCTTCTGCTAGGAACCCCATGAAGGTGCTTTCCCGTACTCCCTGCCCACCAATCTCCAACAGGAGTCCAAGATGGCTAATCCATGCTGCAAATCCATTCTGCATTTACTGATAGGGGACCTCTGCTTGTATCTCTCCTCGCTCTCTGTTGTCTCTCAGTTTCTTATTCCATTTGGTGCTTGGTTGAGTTCTTTATCTTTCATTTGAGGCTTAGGGTTCCAGGATTGATGTTTGTCTCTGTCTAACTTAGTTTTTTGGGTCTTCACTGTGGAGGGACGGTGTGGTGCTTCTGTCTATAGCACCATGTTGGCTCTGCCCTCCCAAAGATTCTTTATAACAATTTTTTTTTTTTTTGGATCCACAATGTGATCAAAGATCATGAATTGTATTTAGTCGTCATGTCTGTTTAGTGGCATGTGGAACTGTCCGCCATGACCACTACCTATTTTGGTTATTGATAACATTGACATTTTTTAAGAATCCAGGTCAGTTGTTTTATACTTTGTCGCACAATCTGGATTGGTCCAACTGTTTCCACATGACTGGATTCAGGTTAAATTAAACATTTTGGCAAGGATACTACATGGCTAGTATCAAAGCATATCCATTGTGTCATATCACGATAGCTATATCAGAAGACATATAATATCAGTTTGTCTAATTGTTGGTGATGCTAAATTTGATTACTTGGCTACTTTTCCATATCCCTCCATGGAAAAATACCTTGTAATTAAAAGCAATCTGTAGGGTGATACTTTGAGACAGTGAGAATAGCCTGTTCCCCAACAGATTTCACCCAGTTGTTTAACATCCACTGATGATCTTTGCTATAGTGTGTATTACATTAGTGATCGCAAAATTATAGTTTTTCTCATTTGAGTATTCCTTTCACAATTGTTAGTTAGCATCCTAACTCTTTTTTCTTAATTACAACATGTTTTAATCCATATCCTCATTATTCTTTTCGATGCTCAAATTTTCCAAGTATAGCCACCGAAAGCTCTTCGAACTTTATTTTATCCTTTTGACTTTCATTTTATTTTAACCTTCAAACACAATGTTTTATCCTCATCCTGTACTTACTTCACTGTAGATCTTGAATCTCCCATTTTCTCCAAGGAGTTTCCATGGGATTTTAAACTAGATTCCAGCAAATCTTCCTGGTATCTTAACAAGAGGAGCTATGGAACTCTTCTGACCACCCATGGAAGGCCAGTTGAGGCAGGGAAGACACAAGTGTCTCAGAATATAGAAGGTCTTCAAATCTAGGTGGTTTTCAGGCACATTTATGCACCCCAGGCCCCAAGCCCCATTATCTGCCATGGATCAGAGTTGTAAAAGGACTGCAAACAGACTTTTTAAGATTTTCTCAATTTGAGTAATCCCTGTTTCCTCCTGTGCCTGCCGAATTCTACACTCTCAGGGTTCAAATTAGACTAGTTTCTATGGAAGCTAGTGGGAGGGAATCCGCCACCACACTGTGGATCTTTGCCTTGTAACAAAGAATTCAGAACGGGGCCATATAAAAATGCTTATGTCTAGAATACAAATTTGTTGAGCATAGAGAGAAATAGGATCGCCACATAGATGTTTACCAAGTAACCCCTGGATAAGAGTGTTTCACTCTTAACTGCTTGGCCTGCAATCCAGGAATCCCAACAGAAGTTTAAAAGAAAATTAATTCCATGAGAGTAGAGATGTTTGGGGGTTTTTTAAGTGAAAATCAATCTGCTGAGATTATTCCCTATAAATCTCAACTTCCA
Source organism: Trichechus manatus latirostris (assembly GCF_000243295.1). Classification (NCBI taxonomy): domain Eukaryota; kingdom Metazoa; phylum Chordata; class Mammalia; order Sirenia; family Trichechidae; genus Trichechus; species Trichechus manatus. The sequence continues at coordinate 27,403,778 of NW_004443941.1, read as the reverse complement.
TCTCCCCTCACTCCACCTGGTGACATTTAGCCAAAAATATTTTTTGCCAGTGATAATAAACATTTGTGCTTCTGGAATGGCTCTCTCAAATGAATGAGCTGGAAGAGTGCACTGCAGCGTATGGATATCAACTGGCCGCCAAAGAGCACTGCCCCTTATTCAGAGGCTGGCGGCCAACAAGTTTAATTGGATTGTGTCAGAATCCTTCTCTGAAGGCTCACATGCCCCCGTGAACTTTCTCTGGGTTTTTATTTCCAATTTTCACACGTCACCGTGCTGCTTCAATTAATGACCTTGGTGGGCTAGGAGGGGAGTATGCATTTTGGGTCAGAATGATCTTTCCCCAGTCTAGGAATGGGAAAGGTTGGTGAGGGCCTGCCTAATACAGCCATGTGTTCTTTGATCCCCACATTTCAGAAAACTGAGCTCAGACTCCTATTCCTTTTGAATAGAAGCAGAAAGAGCCATAGGATATCAGACGTGAGAAGAGTAATAAACACGGGGAGATGATGTCTTTGCATGGCTCTCTGGTGATGAAGTGAGGCCTGCAGCCATGGGGATCTCAGTGGGTCTGAAACAACCTCTAGTGTGGCAGGCTCGGACATGAGTGGAGAACCGGGAAATACCAAGTTCTAGGTGAGGAGCCCTGGTGGCGCAGTGGTTAAAGTGCTCTGCTGCTAAGTGAAAGGTTAGTGGTTCAGCCGCTCTACAGGAGAAAGAGGAGGCAGTCTGCTTCCATAAAGATTACAGCCTTGGAAACCCTATGGGCAGCCCTACTATGTCCTACAGGCTAGCTATGCATCAGAATCGACTCCATGGCAACAGGTTTTATAATCAACTTGACAGCAAAGAGTTTGGTTAGGTTATAGTTCTTAAACTTTTGATTTTTTTTCCCCATTAGATCCTTACAACTTTGTGTAGCGGGTAGGATCATGTTATTATCCATATTTTCTGAGTGAAAAAACAGAAGAGAGTATCAGGGGCTGAGCCAGTTAATTCATGGCAAAATAGAAACAGAAACCTAGATTTTCTTATTTCCAATCCCAGACCCTTCCTAAAATCTTGTCACTGTGCCTGCTTCATGATCATACAGTCCATTGTGTCAAAAGGATGTTTGGCAAATCATGGACTAGGTTCTGTTCCACCCCCTTCAGCTCCTGTGCCCCAATCCTCCCCATCTCCTCCCCAAGGCCCATCCTATAACAACATTCCCTCAGTGAACAGCTGGAATGCTTTCATTATTAGAAATAAATATTCAATAATGGGGGATTTTCCTCCCATGGGTATTTGAATTTTAACAAAGATCTAAGCATTAAGATATTCATTTGTTCAATAAATATTTGTTGAGCACCTACTACATGCCAGACACTGCTCTAAAAAACAGTTGCTGTCCACTTGACTGACTAATGGTGACCCCATGTGTGTCAGAGTAGAATTGTGCGCCATAGGGTTTTCAGTGGCTGATTTTTATAAACTAGATAGGCAGGTCTTTCTTCTGAGGCTCCTCTAGGTGTACTTGAACCTCCAAACTTTCAGTTAGCAACCAAGCTCTTAATTGCACCACCCAGGGACTCCTAAACACTGCTTCTCAAAAACCAAAAAAATCCATTGCCAGTGAGTTGATTCCAACTCATGGTGACCCCATGTGTTATAGAATAGAACTGCCCTACAGGGTTTTCTTGGCTGTAATCTTTACAGAAGCAGATCGCCAGGTCTTTCTTCCATGGAGCCAAAGGGTAAGTTTGAACCACCAACCTTTAGGTGAATAGTTGGTTGCAAATTGCTTGTACCACCTGGGGACCTGTAAACACTAATCTAAACCCATTGTCCAGTCAAGTCAATTCCGACTCATAACAACCCTATAGGACAGAGTAGAACTGCCCTATAGGGTTTCCAAAGAGCTGCTGGTGGATTCGAACTGCCAACCTTTTGTTAGCAGCCAAGCTCTTAACCACTGCGCCACCAGGGCTAGGTCCTTGGAATTCAACGGTTAATAAGTCAGACAAATTACCTGCTTTCAGGGGGCTTACCTACAATCCAGTTTAATCTCAGAACAAAACTCACTTGGTGGAATTTCCGGTATCACTTCAGGGTTGTAGTAAGACTTTGCAGGCAGCAGCCTTCTCAGGCAATTCTTCAGTCCTATCACTTGGTTGTGACTTTAACCAGCCCCGACCACCTGATAACTTTCTTTTTTTTTTTTTTTTTTTAATACCTTCATTGTTTCCCGTGACAGGCATTAGCGTTCCTCCTCCTCACAAGTTTCTCTCCCTAGGTGGGTAACAAATGGTTATTCCCAAGGCTGATCTTCACTACTCTCAGGTTTCTTCAGTGCCAAGGAATTCAGATAGATCCACAGGGTCAGTGAAAGAGAGAGGCAGCGACCGGAAGAGCGTACTCCATCATCTGACAGGAGAGCACTGTGGAATGTTTTAGATTCATCTAAGGACTTAGTTACACATTCAAAGCCACATATATGAAATCCTTAGCTGACATGACATCTTCGTGGGTGAAATAAAGACTGCTAATGTGAAGCAACTCTGAATCATGGAGATTTTATTGCTTCCATTCTAATATTAATAAAACGCAGGCTATACAGGAAGGGAAAATGCCACTTTGACTTTCTAATCGTAACCAACAATTCAGCACAAGGAAGACTGGTTTTATTGAACTCCAGAGCGATAAATTGGAAAAAGGGAATCAGCTTATCAGTACAGAACCATCTAAAACCTCTCGCTCTAGAGATAAATCAGTTTTTTTTCCTTTTTTGCAGAAGGAAAACCCAAAAAGGGTGTAACCTACCCGTCGGCTCTTACATATTCATCTTCCAAAAGCCCCGCTGCCAAAGCAGGCAAGTGTTTGCATGGGATTTCATCTAAATCTTCTGGGTTTGTAATATGCAATGTTGTGTTTTAGGAGATAGTGTAGAAATTAACATCTTCAACAATCAGGCTCCACTGACTCCAGTAATATTTTAACAGATTCCAGGAACATGGGCACAGAAATCAATAGGATCAGATGGCTGGGGCTGAAGAGTGAAGGCCTTATTTTTTTGTTTGCTTGTTTTGTTTTGTTTTAGTAATTCCAGGATTGTCTCTGTATTTGTGCCATCTTTGTTCAGAGTGACTATTGCCTTGAATTTTTATTGTATTGTTACTTTAGAAGATGACATGACATTCTGTCTGGAAGTGCTTCCCGGCAGCTGAAAGGGAAAAGACTGTATCTACTTAGGTACGAAATGAAGGGAAGCAAAGAGAACGATGTGGCTTATGTGATAACAGATTCCCTCAATGGACAGCAGTAATTCAAATAACCCACGCCAAAACCCACACTATCTGTGGGTTGGTTGTACCAACCCAGCTTCCGTGTGAATTGTAAAAGGGGGTGCAGGCAGACCTCAGGCAAGGAAAATGCCTTTTTATAGATTTCTGGGCTAAAGTGAGAACTGTGCCAGGCAATACTGTATCTGTAAGGTGCTGTGATTTCCCACATGGGCAAAGAGAACTTGGGAATTGCTTTCTAATGGGATCTTGCATGGCTTCCAGAAACTTGATGGGCTAGCTGATTTTTTATTTTGTTCAGGTTCTGTTCATGTACTTAAAGTGAACATGGTTTAAGAATAGCAATAGAAGTTAGCATCTATTGAGCACTTGCTGTATGCCAGGCACTGCTCCAAGAGAACAATAATCATGTGTTTAATCACCCCGACACCATAGGTAAATATTATTATTGCCCTAATTTAGAGCTTGAGGAAAACACAGCACAGAGAGGCTAAGTAACCTACTCTTTGCCACACAGCTAGCAAGTAGCAGAGCTGAGAATCAAACCCAGGCAGTCTGGCTCCAGAAACCCCTCTCTAAGCCATGATACTATGTTTTCTTACACTAATAATAGTGTCCTAATTTGAGGAACCCTGGCATACAGTTAAAGAATGATGCCCCCCTCTTCCGTAACTGCCCCCAACTACTATGTCTTTAATAACTTCATAATTAGTCCAGTAATCCAGACTCTGGACGATTTGCTTTGCTTCAACTGCAAGGATATAGTTGTACACCCACCCACCCCCACCCCTAAGCTGGCAGTAGGAGGTAGTGCCTCATGGACTATTTCTGAGATATCACCTTTCCTCTTTCAGTGTGGGTACATACAGGGAAGAAGAGTCGGTCACAGAAATTTCCTTAAGTGACTGGTCAGTTGGTGGGGGAGAGTGTCCCTGGTCTCTCTGTTATCCCAGCTAGGCTAATTGAGCGACTTCTGAGTAGGTGTTGTGTGTGGATATCAGGGGCAAAGGGACAGTGTTCGGCCAGAAGTCTTTCTCCAAGTTAGGTATCCCATCTCTTGGCCCACACCCCTGGGCAGCCCCTCTTCTCCTGTCCCCTAGCACAAAGCTAAGGGAACAGCCGGGGTTCTCTTCTACACCTCCAGGGTCTGCAGAGAACTTGGATGAGGTGAGGTGGCATACTTCTCATTTCGTTTCAGCTTTGGCCTCCTGAGCCCTGCTGACCTGGACCACTCCAGCACCACCACCACCACCACCCCTACATACACACACACTCAGATATCCCTAGTGCAGAAACTGTCACTATGTTCAAGTAAGTCCCACAACTTCAGGGACCACATGTCAAGCATCTCCTATTTTTACCATGAGAGAGAGGGTGCTTCTAGGATCCCAGAATACTCCAAAACCTTCTTTCCAAACTTAGATCCTGCAGTGCACCAGGGTGGGCCTCTGGGCCCTGCAACTCAGAGCATATCAGCAGAACTAAGACACCCACCTTCCCTCCCACAGGCGCCTGCAATCTTAATGAATGATTCTTTTGCAGCACCCTGATTTGGCTTGGGGAGAACAAAGCATGTAGGAAGAGAAAGCATAACCTCTCACCCTGAATACTGCACTCCCAAACGGTGGCCCCTCCTCCTCTGGCCCAGTCCTTCCCCTCGCTAGCTGGGCTGAGGTAGGGGATGACTGTGCCAGTTCTACTGGAATGGACTCTGAGCAAACTCCGGGCAGAGCAAACTGGCCCCACTTGTGGGCAGTTCAGGGTGTGGTGAAATGAGATCCTTTATGTAGCCTTTTGCCTTGGTTCTTTGGAAAAGCAGCTTGAGATATTTTTCCCCTAGGCCCTGAGGAGTTGTTTTTGCCCTAGTTTTCTACCCCAGAGGGTTTGTTACTTTTGTCCAGGTTGATTGACATTTCCTGGGTAAGCTATAAACAACTTGGTTTGATAGTTTTTGTTTGGTCCTGGGCTGCAGCCTGCCCTGTTATTGGTATGCACCTTGCAGGGATTGGTAAATAGACTATACGAATGAGATGGGTTGTAGCCCAGCCTTGCCTAATATGCAAATGAAGTGTCTGTGACTTACCCAGAAGGGATTGGTCTGTTCATGGCCCTGGTGGGAGTGCCATACCTTGAAATTGACAAGGAGTTTGTGTATTTAAGCAGCCAGCCCCACAAAGGCTGAGAGACAGGAAGAAGCAGGAAGAGAAGCAGAGAGGGAAGAAATAAGAGAGAAGAAGCAGAGACAAGAGAAGGCAAGGAACCTCCTAAAAGAGCTATGACATGGTCAAGGGCAATAACTGAACACAATGACAGGTCCTGAAGGGGTCCAGTGGAAGAGCCAGTGACTACAGGTCCAGGTGCCCAGTGGCAGAGCCTGTGGTAACAGATGGCAGGGCCAAGAGGATCCTGTCCTGAAGGGGCCAAGAGGAACCTGTCATCAGAGGGCTGAGAAGAACCTGTCCTCAGGGGGCCAAGAGGAGCTGACAGAGCTATCCTGCACTGAAGAAGGGAGACTGCCTACACGCTTCCTGATTCCTGAGTTGTAGCCTATTGATCCTGATCCCAACTTGTACCCTGTTCTTCAATAAACCTCTTAACTATAAGTACAGTCTGTGAGTTATGTGTGGCCATTGCAACGGATTATCGAACTCAGCAGAGAAGTAGAGAGTGCTGTGGGAGGGACAGCTGGTGTCAGAATTGGTAAAAAGGTTGGAGAGTGGAGATATGTCTGACCTCCACCTCAGAGGGATCAGCCTTGAGCTGATCTTGACTTGCCCTATCTCCCCTTAAGTTAAACAGGTTCTGACATCGTTATTATTACTACTGCCATTTTACACAGGGGCACCCCTGCACATTCAGAACAGGGGTAGTTGGGGCCTTCTGACTTCAGCTTTGAGCCTTAACCAGAATCCTGGGACAACAGGAAGAATCTTATATCACCCCCTGTGACTGTGGCTATCAACTTTCTCTGTGCCAGGCACTGTGCAACATAGCAACCCTGAGGCAGAGTACTGGTATTGTCCCCATTTATAGACAAGGAAACTGATTCTTAGAGAGGTTTAGTAACTTGCCCAAGGGCACAGATCTACCCAGCCCAAATTGCACTCAACCTCTGACTGTATCCCATTAAAGCATGTGAAGTGGGGGGGGGGGGTGAAAGAGGTAGAAAACCCAAAACAAACAAACCCAGTGCCATTGGGTCCATTTTGACTCATAGCGACCCTACAGGACAGAGTAGAGCTGCCCCCATAGGGTTTCCAAAGCTGTAAATCTTTAGGAAAGCAGATTGCCACATCTTTCTTCCATGAAGCAGCTGGTGGGTTCAAACCGCCAACCTTCCAGTTAGCAGCCAAGTACTTAAACACTGTACTGCCAGACTCCCTGAGGAGATAGAAACTATAGCCAAATGATGTCTTTGATTTTGAAATGCATTTGGTTTGCAGTCCTCCACAGAAGAGATCATTTCTGTAACTTCATCTCTGTCTACCCAAGCACCAGGGCCCAGCTCACCTCTCCAGCACCAGCAAACACTGGGTCCATGTGGCTTAGTGACTGACAGCCAGGAGGAGTGTTGTGAGCTGGGGCACTTCTCTGGCAATTTGCTGGTATGTAAATTTATAAATTTATGGCAAAAAAAAAAAAAAAGGTTGCCATCAAGTCAACTCCGACTCCTGGAAAACCCACATATGTCAGAGTACGGTTTTCAATGGCTGACTTTTCAGAAGTAGATCGCCAAGCCTTTCTTCTGAGACACCTCTGGGTGGATTCGAACATCCAACCTTTAGCAGCCAAGCATGTTAACGATTTGCACCTCCCAGGGGCTCCTTATAGCCAAAGTCATAGTGACAGTGCCAGGCTCTATTGATATCACTTGTCCCCTATACCAAACCATCTCATCCTTCAGGTATTACTTTCAGCTTCCTATTACTAGATCATCCATGGTCATCAGAGTTGAAAAATTAAATGTATTCATTCATGTATTCATTGATTCAATAACTATGTAGTAAGCACCTCCTATGTACCAGACCCTGAGCTAAACTCCAAGGATTCTAACATAAAAGGGATACTTGATGTTATGGTGTTATGGATTGAATTGTGTCCCTGATAAGTTTATTCATGGTACCCCTGGTACCCATGAATGTGACCTTGTTTGGAATAGGGTCTTTGAAGATGTTATCAGTCAACATAAGGTCATACTGGCGTAGGGTGGATCCTAATTTAATCTGAGTGGGGTCCTATAAAAAAGAAGAGGCACTGTGATAGCAGAGACAGCAATTGGAGTGACGCTGCCCCGGCAAGCCAAGGAACGCCTAGGGCTACCAGAAGCTGAGAGAGATAAGAAAGGATCCTCATTCCCCTAGAGCCTTCAGAGAGAGGCCTTGACAACACCATTGATTCGTGCTCCAAGCCTCGACAACTGTAAGACAACAAATTTTTGATCTTGTAAGCCACCCAATTTGTGGTATTTTGTTGCAGAAGCCTAGGAGACCAATACGCATGGGGTCTTGCCAGGTGGTCTACTTTCAAAAAATCAGCCATCGAAAACCCCACAGAGCACAATTCTACTCTGACACACATGGGGTTGCTGTGAGTAGGAATTGACAACAATTTTTTTTTTTTCTTGCTGTGGTGCCAGGGATGTGCCTTCCCAGGTATTAGTGAATGCCTACAAACCAACACTTACCTATTTTTATTCAGCTCAGAGTAGCTTTAGGTTCCAGCCAAATAACAGTTGCTGCCTAATGGCTGCTAACTGCCTGCGGGAACGGCATTTATGTCTCAGGTAATGCCTGTTTTCCGCGTGAGCTGCACAAGGTGAACCAAGATGACTTCTATTTTTCCAGTTTGATAATTTCCCTTGGAAGAAGGTTCTTATGCTTTAGGGGGTCATCTTAACCTGATTTACCTGTTAGCTCACATTCGGAGAGACCAGGAAGCATTTTACAGGGGCATGCTGAAACCTGACAGCTGCTGGCCTCAGTCTCTAAAGGAATTTCATCACTTAAGGAAAAGTAGCAACAAAGAACAGCATCCCTTTATGATTTTTACTGGAGTTTTTCATTTGAATTGGTAAAAACTTACTCCATGGTGGGACTGCGACTTTAAAGGGAAGTTTCTCTAGCTTGAAGCCTGGCAAGACCCTACATGTAGTGGTTTCCAAGGCTGCAAAACAGGTGTTACCATCCCCATTTTACAACGAAAGGGGCTGATGTTACCTGAATAAGGTCCTTGCTCTGAAGCAGTTGAGCCAATGAAACATACTCCAAGTCAGAAAGAGTGAGAAAGTTTTATTTTAGGAGATATACACCACCGGGGATCCAACAGCAACACAGGCTGTCTCTATGGAGTCCCAAAAAGCATTTTTGCGTTAGAGTTTATATATGACTTTTACAAAGGTTAGAAGTGTTGTTATACACTGTAAGATAATTACAAGAGACTCTTTATCATACTAAAGAGATACCTACCAGATATTTCCATATCTGACATCTGGTCTCTAATCTTCCTGTTGGGGGTCGTAAGCCACAGGCGGCCAGACTGAGCAAACCAAAGTCATTAACAAAGGTATGTGAAAAGGAGAAGGCAAAGAAAAAGGGAAAAAAAAAAAAACTTATAGGTTCATCATGGCGTTAGCTATGTCAAGCTCCCAGTCGCCCATTTTGAAAACGAGAAAATATGCTGGGGAGTATTATGGTCACACCAAGCTCACAAAGCTTTAGTGACCAGGCTGGTGAAGGGTGGATCGAGGAGTCCATCCTGGTGTTGACTCTGGTTCTCAAATCATATGGGGGCCCTGGAATCTGCATTTTAACACCTCCACCTTGATTCTGATGATGAACCAGGTATGCGGAGCTCCGACACACCTCCTGCTGCTGTTGAGAAGGTGGCTGTCTGGAGCTGCTCTTGACCATATCTAAAAGAGTAATATGTTAAGGGCCTGAAGGAAGTTGTATAAATTCTTTCCTATGAAAATCTTTAAAAAGAAACCAAATTTCCATGTCTCTGAGATTGTGTGAAGAAACTATTTTACTGGTTTTACTTCAGATTACTCAAGAAGAACCTATCCCATGAATCATATCAAGGGCGTTATGTTCAGTAAGCAACTGGGAGCGATTGGGGTAGAGTGATTTTCTGTCTCCCCTTTCGAAGACAGTTCTGATCCACAAAGGAGAGAGGGCAAAAACAACAGCCCATAGAAAACATTGTGAAGAATGGGAATTCCAGAACACTTAATTGTGCTCGTAAGAAACCTATACATACACCAAGAGGCAGTCATTCGAGGGATACTGTCTGGTTTAAAGTCAGGGAACCTGTGTGTCAGGGTTGTATTGTTACTGCAGTAACAAGGATTGGAGCCGCCTGCCGCAATAACCAATTCTGAGACGGGGTGACGTGAGCAGCAAGAGTTTATTATATATCAATATATAGGAGACAGAATGGAATAGATTCCTCCAAAAAGCCCGTCTCCCCTACTGGAGATCAGCTGAAGGCTTTTATAGCGACAGGATTACGGGTCTTAGAAGTTTGTGTTAGTCCCCCTTGAGGTGGTCACGTCCCAGATGAGCTAATATTTTCTTGGGGGTTATCTGGCAACATCCTGGTTTTCTTGTCCCAAGATGGGTGCTTTGTTTGGTTTGTCATTCTTAGATCATTATCACTTGTTTTCCACCCTCCAAGGAGGAACACTGGTTAATCTTAAACCTTTTGTAGAGACTGGGACCTGAGAGAGGAACAAGATCATGAGATAATATGCCAGTTAGCAATGGGGAAAAAAAATGTGAGCTGGGTCTATGCAGCCTCTTCCAGTATCCTTTCACCATACTTATTCAGTCTGTATGCTGAGCAAATAATCTGAGAAGCTGGACTATATGAAGAAGAATGCAGCATCAGGATTGGAGGAAGACTCATTTAACAACTTGCATTATGCAGATGACACGACCTTGCTTGCTGAAAGTGAAGAAGACTTGAAGCCCTTACTGATGAAGATCAAAGACTACAGCCTTCAGTATGGATTGCACCTCAACATAAAGAAAACAAAAATCCTCACAATTAGGCCAATAAGCAACATCATGATAAAAAGAGAAAAGATTGAAGTTGTCGAGGATTTCATTTTACTTGCATCTACAATCAACGCCCATGGAAGCAGCAGTCAAGAAATCAAACAACGTATTGCATTGGACAAATCTGCTGCAAAAGACCTCTTTAAAGTGTTAAAAAGCAAAGATAGCACCTTGAGGACGAACGTGTATCTGACCCAACTATGGTGTTTTCAATTGCCTCATATGCATGCGAAAGCTTCTCAATGAATAAGGAAGACTGAAGAAGAATTGATGCCTTTGAGTTATGGTGTTGGTGAAGAATATTGAATATACCATGGACCACCAGAAAAGCAAACAAATCTGTCTTGGAAGAAGTACAGCCAGAATGATCCTTGGAAGCAAGGATGGTGAGACTTCGTCTCACATACTTTGGACATGTTATCAGAAGGGACCAGTCCCTTAAGAAGGACATCATGCTTGGTAGAGTAGAGTGTCAGCAAAAAAGAAGAAGACCCTCAAGGAGATGGATTGACTCAGTGGCTGCAACAGTGGGCTCAAACATAACAACGATTGTGAGGGTGGTGCAGTACCGGGCAGTGTTTTGTTCTGTTGTACATGTGGTCGTTACAAGTCAGAACCGACTCAATGGCACCTAACAACAACATTTCATAAACTCCACAAGTGATTCTACCAAATGGCTTTTCCCTGTATGATGTAGGTTGAACCCAGGCCTGCATCTCCCTAAAGAGAAATTAATGCCTGGTAGCATTTACCACAGAGAGGAATACTTTGGAGAAATTAGAAACGTCCCTAGAATTTGTTATGAAAGTTCAGTTCCTTTAAAGTAATGGAAATGTCACAAGTCATGCAGGTTCAGTTTTGCCTGAGGATGGTGCAGTGACTGGCTGAACCCTGGAGGCTGCTGCCAGCTCTTTAGTAATTTGTCTGGCACAGTCCACGGGGAGATGTAAAGGCGACCCACTTGTTAGGTAGAAACAGGGTAAGTGAGGGAGCTGCTTCCTACCTCGCCAGCTAATGCCTGCAGGAGAAGATTGAACGACTGAACTCCAGCCCAGTTCCAGGGCTGTGCGCTGACCTGCTCTCCCTCATCACTGCTGTGACCTCCCAGGAGGAGACTGCATCAGGGTGGGGAAATGAGCAGGTGCCAGCACTGGGCAGTGGGTTTACACACCCAACCATATGTCTGTGTGGCCTTTCCAGGGCAATGGTTCTGTCACTGTTTCCCAATGTCAAGGAAGACAGTTCCCACAAAGAAGGCACAGCCTTCTTATCTCAGACGCTATTTCCCTTGGCTTACTCTTCTGTGTACCAAAAACATGTCAGTCCTCAGCAGACTTAAAGCTGGAGCTGGAATGCTGTGGTAGGCTGGAAAATGGCTGCCAAAAGATATTCACATCCTAATCCCTGAAACCTGTGAATTTCACTGTCTATGACAAAAAAAAAGGGTCTTTGCAGATGTGATTAATTAAGGGTCTTGAGCTGAGGAGATGACCCTGGATTATCCAGGTGAAACATAAATGCAATCACGTGTCTTTATAAGAGGGAAATAGAGGGAGATCTTACCACACACAGAGGAGAAGGCAGTGTGACCACGGAGGTGGTCACACACACACACACACACACACCAGCTGCTGTCAAGTCGACTCTGACTCATGGTGACCCCATGTGTGTCACAGTAAAACTGTGCTCCACAGGATTTCCAATGGCTCATTTTTCAGAAGTAGACCACCAGGCCTTTCTTCTGAGGCACCTCCAGGTGGACTCAAACCTCCAAACTTTTGGTGAGCAGCTGACTGCATTAACCATTTGCACTACACAGGGACACTATCTCTAGGCCAATGCTAATTGAACAATATGTTTATGGACCGTTGCTTTTGGTTTCCGTCAAATTAATTTGACAATTCATCATATTCTGCCTTGTCTATGTTGTAGTCCTGAGCTGTCATTTGAATATTTTATTGCTATTTCATCTTTGGTTTGCTTATTGGCTTCTCTCCCCATCCAGACTGTACATTGCTTTAGGGCAAGAATGGTGGGTCATTCATCCAGATCTCACCCCCAACAGGCCTAGCACAGGTCCTCGCATGTAGCTGGTGTTCAGTAAACACTTGTTCATTTTATTTTTATTTCTAGTCCTGTAAGAGCCTACCAGCTGTTTTGAAGGCCCAGATGTAATCCCGTTTTCTTACAGGTGAGACAACAAAAGCCTATCAGAAGCCATCAGTTCCAGGGACAGCCACAAGGCCAGTCACCCTGACGCAGACACCGATGACCACTGCAGCCAAGGCCAGCCATACCACCTTGCCAAAGGCATCCCCGTCTGTAGCTTTTACCACCAGCAGCCCCAGACCACAGCCCACGGGCCATGAGCCACGGGAGCTGGGTCAGTAGGCAGACCGCATGTTGCTGTAGACTAGACAAGCAGGAGGTTGAGTTTTAGAGCAACAGCTCTGTGTGAAGACAAGTATGCAACAGCCACCTCCCGCAGTTTGAGCTGGGTGAGTGGGGAACACCTGAAAGCTGGGCCAAGGGTGTGTGGCTGGCGTCCTCCCAGACACAAGAGGTAAACTTGAGCCCAATAAGTCAGAGCCTAAGAGTAAGCCAACCATGCAGAGGAGCTTAATAGAAATGCAAAAAGAAGACTGCTGTTATTGTACTTTTGAACGTAGACTATTACATAAAATTTTCCTATTGCAAAATCCCCATTTCGCCAAAAGCTCAATTCAAAGAACAGTAGATTGCTATGAACACTGGTGTTTTTTGTTTTGCTTTGTTTTGTTGTTAAGAATGGTACACTCCTGGAAGTCTTCAAATATTAAAAACAAACAAAACCAAAAGAAGCCCTTTAAGAAAACCCACATAGCTGAAATTTTCATCCCTTTTCTGATTGTTTTTGTCTTATCGCTTGTATCTATTTCTTAAATCATGCTTTAGGTTTTAGCCAAGTCCAGTCTGTGTAATTAATCTCGGTGTTACATCAAACAGGACCTTAAGTGCTCATTTGATAATCCAATCTCAAGTTTCTAGCAGGCTTATATCTACATCGCCCTGGGCTAAAGATCTTCAGGGAAGGGGGTGGGAAATTTCACAACTAATGCCACTATTAACCCAGCAATCTTTTTCTAAGTATTTCCCACCTGGTCCCTACATTGCTTTTTTCTTCTAGAAGGAAATGCCCATAACTTGTTCTTTTCAGCCTCACCTCCAGCTTCCAAACGTAACTGTCACATACATGCCTTCCACACCACAGCCCAGCTATTTATCTATCCATCTATTTAACAAATCCCAATTAGCACTTACAATGTGCCAGACGCTGTCCTACGCACTTGACAGATATTAGCCTATCGAATCCTCATAACAACCTTCAGAGCACATGTGTGACCTCTAATGTGATTAACCCAATGTACTGATGAGGAAACCAATGAGTAGAGTGGTGAAGAAGCTGGCCTGCTAGCTGGGAAATGGCAGAGCTAGGATTCCTACCCCACTGGAAGCCTGCCTCCCTCCCATAAACCAACACCTCAAGCACCAATGAAGCATCACAGCGTCAGGGGCCTGACCATCAGAGAATGACGCAGATGTAGTGGCAAGATTAGAGGGTACCACAACAGCCAGCTCCTGCTGCAATTACTAACAAGTAACAACACAGTGCATATAGTCCATATTTTCCTTGTGCCAGGCACACTGCATGCATTTAATTTCATCTTTCCAGCAATCTTATGAAATAGGGATTTTTATAACTATCCCATTTCACAGACAACTCATGGAAGAAACTGTCATATAAAGTTCCAAATCAAAGATATCATAAAAATAATTTATTTGGGTTTCTGAAATATATCAGACACTCCCCTACCATCCTATTCCTGTTTAACTCAGGCTAATGTTTTTTTCTTTCTTTTCTTTTTTTTTTCTTTTATTGTGGTAAATATATAGATAACAAAACATTTGCCATTTCAATAATCTTCACATGTACAGTGACATTAATTATACTTATCATGTTGTTCAACCATCAGCCTTATCTGTTTCCAAATTATACCATCACCCTTAACAGAACTCAGGCTAATTATTATCACGGACACACAGCTAGGAAGGATGCTAGATGGCCGGGTTAACGAGGGCTCCGCAGCCAGAAGTTTTCCTTGTTTTTTTTTTTTATTTTATTTTTTATTTTCAGTCTCTTGACTTTTAGACCTGTGATTCTTTCAAAGATTTTTGAGTAGCTGAGCACATATTTGTAAGTTGCTTTCTTCTGTTTTCTCTTTAGAGGACGTCAATTTTTATATAACACATACAATTAAACATGTGGCATATTTACTTGCTACACTGGGAGCTTTGAAATCCTGCTACAAGTTGGTCCTGAGCTTGTGGAAAACCTCAAGAAACTTGAAGGAGTGACTCCCACTCTGGCAAAGCTGCGTTATTCCTGGCGTGGGGACAGGGGCTTTGGACAGCAGCCTCCCAGCGGACCAGCATTCCTTCTTCATCCTTGCCCAGGGCTGTCTTCCATGCTGACCTGCAGGCTGCTGGGCAAATACTCAGAGCAGGCCCTCCAGGCAGCAAACACAGCAATTGCTAAGAAAGGAGCCAAGATGGGGGTAGAAGGAAACTTTTTAAAAATTATATTGCCTACTCAAAGGATCTTCTGTAGGCATGGACAGAAGTGAAAACTGAGGTTTCGATGCTTGTGTCTTTTGTCTAATAACAGCTTTATTGAGATATAATTCATGTATCATACAATTCACCCATTGAAAGCATACAATTCAGTGCTTTTTTGTATATTCACTGGAGACGATCAATTTTAGAATGTTTTCATCACCCCATACAGAAACCCCCTACCCATTAATAGTCACCATTTCTCCTATCACCCCCTCCAGCCCTCAGTAAGCAGCAATCTACTTTCACGAATGCCTGTGTCTTAACATATGGTTGTAGATATTTGCTGTGAGATTTTAGCCCAACTATATCAAATAATGTTTGGTATTTAAATAACTCCTTTTTTTCTTCAAATGAGCTCAAAATATTCTGCCAATTATAAGAGAACAACACTCCTACTGCTGATAGACAAGTGAGTTGCTATTAGTGCATTTATTAAGTATTTTTCTATTTTCTCTTATATATGTGACTGTAGTTAAAAGATTCTAGAAGTAGATGAGATGTTCAAGCAAAATATAACTCATGAATTCATTCAACAAATATTTATTGACTGCCTACAATGTGTCAGGCACCATTCCAGGATCTTGGGCTACATTGGGGAACACATCCCAACAAGACTCCCACAGCAGAGCACTTCAGCTCAGGACACTGGAGAAGTATGTGGTGGCATCAGGAGTGACCTGCAATTGGGGCTTAGGGTCCATGAGTCATCTTTGTTCTGTAATGAGGTAAAGAGATGCCTCTCAGCAGGACATGGGGGCTTGGAGGGAGTCTGGTGGAAACTAGGAACTGTGTAGCAGGAAGAGACAGGGCTTCTCCCAGTCCATGAGCGGGAGCTAATGCAGGTGGAAAGATTCCAAGGAAGATGGACTCCAAGAAAAATGGGGCTGACACCAAGGCCACATCATGGCCCCTTAACTGACCCAGGAATGTGCATACCAAACAAGACAGACAGGAACAAATCAAGGCTGAGGGTAGGAGAGCCAAGAGCCAGAGTGACAGAGACCTCTCAAAGGGACAAGAGTGAGGCTGTTCTTCATGGGAGATGCCAAGAACCACAATGCCCCACAGGACCCTGGGCGGCCACAAAGCTGCACCCCAGGGTCAGAGGTAGTAGCCTTGGGGGCCAGATCCAGAGAGATGCCTAGGAAAGAGCTCTGGAAAAGCTCCAGACTACTACAGGGTCAGCTGCATCTACTGCAGGCTTAGAAGGTGGAGTGGCTTTGCCCAGCACTGTTTTCCTAGTCAGGTTCATTCTGAAAAGTTCCAGGGTTGTCTCAGCTGACCTAACAGATTAAATGGATCCACAACCAAGGGTAGGCCAGGGAAAGGGATCAGAATGCTGCCTAGTGTCCAGGGATGGTGTGGCTGTGATCATTCATCTTCCTACTCCCCACCCCCTTCTCTGACCAAAGGTAGTTAATGGGGAGGGAGTGGTGAATGAAACCTGGGACAGGAAGAGAGACCAGCATCTCTAACTGCCCATCCCTTCCATGTACATTTTCCCTTCTCACCAACATATACCTCATCGGTGAACGTCCATCTTCCTTAAGGCATATGGTGAAGGTTTTTCTTAAAATCCAGTATTACAAATAGCAACATGAACGTTCCAAAAGAAAAACAGGTAAAGGCCATGATCAGTAAAGACACAATGGGAGAATGACAAATGGCCAATAAATATGACAAAAGATGTTCAACTTTGCCAGGAATCAAATAAATACAAATTAAACTGAGAAGATCTCACTTTTCACTAATTCAGATTGAAAAATGATAATACACAGTATTGGCAAGAGTGTGGAGAAATGACCCAGAGTTTGCACTTACAGGAATATATCCTAAGGTGATTATCAGCCAAGAATGTATACAGGTGTTGTTCATAATAGAAAAATAAATGAAAACAGTTTAATTGTCTATTATTAGAAGAACGGTTAAAGAAATTACTATACCCAGTTGCTAATGAGCTGACCCCCACTCATGGCAACCCCATGATGTCAGAGTAGAACTGTGCTCCATACAGTTTTCAATGCTGATTTTTCAAAAGCAGATCACCAGGCCTTTCTTCCAAGGTGCCTCTGGGTGAACTCGAACCTCCAACCTTTCTGATGGCAGCCAAGTGCTTTAACTATTTGCATCACCCAGGAACTCCAATGAAATTACTACACAGCCATTAAAATTATGATGAACATGTGCACTTACTGACATGGGACGAGTAGCCCGTGACAGAACGTTAAGTCAAAGAAGCGAGCTACAAAATAGCATGGGCACCAGTTCATTTCTGTAATTGCGTATTGTACGTGAGAATGTGTGCATAGGAAAAGCGACAGCAAAATGTATACCAAAATTACATATGTGTAACTGCTGCATAGAGGGATTGCAGGTGATTTGTTACTATTCATAGTATATAATTTTTTACGGTGAGCATGTGTTATCTGTATAATTAGAGAGAACATAAAACTATTTTGAGTTTGTGTCCAAATAATTGAACCAAAGGCAAAGGGAGTCATAAACTGATTGCAGATTAGATACCATTGTAAGAGAAATTGATATTTTTTCATGACCTCTCATCTCTTCCCCTCCGTGAAACTTGGTTCTTTCCCTCAACTGGTTTTCATGTGGCCCCCATTCTCCAAAAGGGGCTTTACATTTCTCTTTACAGAATCCCCATCTCCCTTCTCCCCTTTAAAATCTTCCTTCAGAGAAATTGCCCAATAAATAATGAATGCTTAAGTGTATTTGATTCTCTCACAGGGTAATTAAGGATAACCCACTGTGTACCTTCAAAAATGACTGAAAGCTAATGCTATTTGCATCAATATCATGTTAACACAGTTTAAGCAAATTGCTAAATGTTAAGTGACATTTCTACTAAAGGATGACCTTAACCTCCTCACGAGTGGCACAGTTGAAGAGAATTATTATAATAATGAAGTGTAAAGAAATATGGCACTTTGGTAAAAGATACTCTGACAATTGTGAAATGCAAAGGTTTTTATTACCTGAAATTTTCAGGCAGTCTTTTGAGTTAAATCCACCTTTATTTTTTTTTCTCCATTTCGATGTCTCCTCCAGGGCAGGTTCAGACCGCCCAAGGATGAAGGTTTACCTTGATTCTGACCTTGGTAATGTCTTGCTAGATTGGATCATGGAAAGAATGAGAACAGTTAAATTAAAATTCATGCTCTGACCAGTAACATGTTATTGCAGATCTCTGGTCCGCAACTACCTACACAAGCAGCCAAAACAGCTCCAGTGCCAACCCAGGTAAGAACCTCAATTCGCCTTTCCAGCTACGGATGAAAGTTAAGCTTGTTTACATGGGGTGTGTCTTTCCAAATCCTTGCCACTTGATTTAAATTTGGACAGAAAGAATTAAACCATTTAGGCCAAGAGAAGATACTGCCCTGACAGAGTCCAACTTGTAAGGAAATTTGTAAGATAAGTAAGGAAGTCATTAAATAAGCAAAGCCTCAATTCCCTTGAGGTGATTTCATGGAGGTTGTGATAGAATTCCTAAGGATTCAGTAACCAGGCTCTTTAAAACCTGGAAAGGGATACCACCTGGGGTTAACGCTTGAGGAACTAGGCTCAAAGAGTAGCGGAGAATGTTATCATCTCCAGGAAAGGACAGAGCTGGTTTTGCTTGGGTACTTCTACAATATGGGGTATAGAAATGCGTTCTCTCTCCTCTAGGAAGTCTCCTATGAGTTGTGACCCTCCGTGGCTCTCCTTTCTTCACTTTTGTGTGCGCTCCTAAATGGTTTAGCCCAAGATCTGGAAGTGCAGAGGGATGAAGCAAATTCTCTTCTCCAACTTTGTTGAGACCTTCAGAGATTAAAAGAGAAAATCTAGCACGGTTCGGTGCTTTCCACGAACTGTGCTCTGGGCCTGCTCCATGTGTTGATGATGTTCTTTTTGTTGTTATTAGCTGCCATTGACTTGGCCCCCAACTCATGGTGACCCCATGTGCAATAGGGCAAACACTGCCCTGTGCTGCCCATCCCCATGATCTGTTGCAGATCAGACTGTTGTGATCCATAGGGTTTTCATTGGCTGCTTTTTCAAACTACATCACCAGGCCTTCTTTTTTCTTAGTCAGTCTTAGTCTGGAAGCTCAGCTAAAACCTGTTGAGCATGATAGCAACACACAAGCCTCTAGTGACAGACAGGGGGTGGCTGTGCATGACGTGAATTGGCCAGGATCAAACCCGGGTATCCCACACAGAAGGCAAGAATTCTACCACTGAACCACCAATGCTTCGTGATAGACTTGATAAGAGAATAAAATTTCCTTTGAAACTGCAAGGCACTAGGAGAGAAAGCTTGGATCTCCATCGAGGAGTTCTGGTTTTCTTCTGGCTAGTGAATGCTCACCTGCCCTCCTCATGTTAAAAGATTCCTAGATCTTCTTAAAATCAAACAATAGTTTAGCTTGACTAGTAAAAAATGTCTGCTTTGAGCATTATGCTGTTTTAAGGTCTATTTATACGGGATCCAAATGACAACAGCAACTCAAAAGATTAGATAGGAACCTTAGGGGGCAGGGAGTTTATGCGAATAAGAGAGAACAACTCAGAAAAGGAGGGTGAGAATGGTTGCACAACTCAAAGAATGTAATCAATGTCACTGAATTGTACATGGAGAAAGAGTTGAATTGGTGTATGTCTTGCTGAGTATATTTTCTACAACAACAGCAAAATAAAAATTTTTTTAAAAAGAGTATTTAATGGAAAAAGAAAAAAAAAATAAAGAAAGAAAGCAAATTAATTGGAATAACCAAGAATAGAGACTGTCAAAGGAGAGAAGACCAGTAAAGAGAGTCAAGACAGATACCTTAGTACTGAAATGATTATTCTCTGTCCTTGTTGGAGCTGATTACGTACAAATCAAACGTAATTAATATTTCAATTCTCTTGGTCCTTTGTGGACACACTTTAAACAAATGAAGCATGTATTTTATTGATGCATATGTTAAGAATGTTTGATGTCTAGACATAGGCAAAAAAATAAAGAATCAACAGTGGCAATATAAAAAAAAAATTTCCTAGACATTGTAAGTTCTGTTCTGCCTTAACACTAGATCTAGGGCAGGGGCTTAGCAGCTGCCATGAGCTTCACAATCGCACCTTCGCCAATGTACATGCTGTTGTCCTGCACAGAAGGGCTTAAGAATCAGAAGCTTGTCAGGGCATGGGCTCCAAGGCCATCTTAGGCCTCCACAGGTCCGTGGGACTGTTCAGGAGGCCAGGCTTTCTGTTTCCTCTGCAAGCCCCAAAAGTGGAGCCAACCACAGAGAGAATGGCTGATTTCCAAGGAAAATCTGAACTAGGGTCACTTTCCTCAGGGGGCAAAATAAGAGAAGAAAGCAGTTTGCTGGTTGCATGTAAATCCACTGATGCTGTGTAATCCCCTCAGGTATCCAGAGGCAGGATTCCTCAGGAGCTGCTTTCCAGAGACCTGCTGCAATGGATGTCAGCCTGGGTAAGCGGCCGCTGTTGCCATCCCTACTACTCAGGGGTTTGCTCTGCAGACACCTACCTTCCCACACACTCAGTGCTGCCCTCTGCAGCTCAGCACCCGGTCACCAGGGTTTGGAGCCATGCCAAGTTATTTTAACCTCTAGAAAATATCTATCTGCTCTGTCTGTTCTCAGTGCGTCAAAGAGAAAATCTGTCGGCTCAGACGCCCAAGTGCTCTTATTTATGTCAGCTTGAGAGGCTCCTACCTGCGCAGCTGAGCACCCACTCTGCCCATCCCAGGCTCACTTCTGGGATAAAGCGCAAATACCCAGACACTCCACACAAGTCAGACATGGCATGGGGACGGGGGGACAGGGGCTACAAAGTAAATCACCTCATCTCCAGGTCCTATTTTTTACTGCCTGACAGGCTTGAGTTTATTACAAGGTTATATGCAGCATTGGCCTACACTGCCTTTTTCCTACCCTTACTGCTCTCCCGCTCTATAACTCTGTGAGTCTTTGTTTCTTCTCCATTCTCCTCCATACCGCTAATGATACCCTCTATCTTGTTCACCCATACAGATGCTTCTGGCACTTTTTCTATCCTCAAATCCTACCCATTTCTGCTGCTCCCCTCCTCCCCACCATCATCCCTGCAACTTTCCTCTGAGCACCTCAGACCCTCCCTGTCTACTCTCAGAGTGCCTTTGCCTTGGAAGGACTCTCCTACCCAGAAGGTGCTCAGACCTAAACTAGCCATGATAGGTTAAGACATCTATTAACTACCCAGTTGCCATCAAGTCTATTCTAACTCATAGCGACCCCACGTGTTGCAGAGTAGAACTGCTCCATAGGGTTTTCAAGGCAGTGACCTTTCAGAAACAGATCACCAGGCCTTTCTTCTGAGGTACCTCTGGGTGGGTTCAAACCACCAATCTTTCAGTTGGTAGCCTAGTACTGAACTATTTGCACCACCAGGGACTTCTATTGACTTTAGATATGTATAGTCAAGATATTGTGGCTCCTGGGGGAAAATGCAGAACAAAATTTCAAATTCTCATGGACTCTAGATTTTCTGGAGCCACGGAGGGTGGATGAATCCCTGAAACTATTGCCCTGAGATAATATTTAAACCTTAAACTAAAAATATACCCTGAAGTCATCTTAAAGCCAAACAATAGTTTAGCTTAACTAGTAAAAAATGTCTGCCTTGAGCATTATGCTCCTTTAAGAACTATGTATATGGGATCAAAGTGACAACAGCAACTGGAAAGATTAGATAGGAACCTTAGGAGGCAGTGAGGGGGCAATGAGGAAGGAATAAGTCAGAAAAGGAGGATGAAAATGGTTACACAATTCAAAGAATGTAATCAGTGTCGCTGAATTGTACATATAGAAGCTTTGAATTGATGTATGTTCTTGTCGTATATATTCTCAACAACAATAAAATAAATAAAATTTAGAAAAAGAAAAAAGATATTATGGCTCCTGCAAATGGTGGGAAGCCATTGCATACCCAGAGTAAAGGCAGGTAAGACCATTTGGAGTTCTTAGATATCTTTCAACCAGCTCTCACCTCAATAGAGGGATAGCCAATTGATAGTTTAACATAGCATGCATATCAGGAAATCACCCAGTTCCTCACTGTTTTAGGCTGGGTTCTCTAGAGAAGCAAAATCAGTAAAGTGTATAAATATATATAGAAAGAGAGATTTATATCAAGGAAACAGCTCATGCGATTGTAGAGGCTAGAACGTCCCAAGTCCATGAATCAGGGTAGAGGCCTCTCCCAAGTCATGCAGCCATAGAAGCTGGTGAGCCCAAGATCGGCAGGTTGGAGAACAGGGCTCCCGCTCACAGGCTGTGAAGGTTGATGAATTCCAAGATGAGCAGGCAAGACTGCAAGGTTTCTCCTGATTCACATAGCTGCAGGGGCTGGCGAACCCAACATCAGCAGGTCAGAGAGCAAAGCTCCACCGACAAGCTGTGACGATCAACGAATCCCAAGTTCGGCAGATAAGCTGACAGCTCAAGTCCAAAGAACAGGAGATAAGACAACAGGAGGCAGCCGCAGGATCCAGAGTGAGCAAAAAGCCAGAACGTCTGCTTATATTCAGATGCAGGCCACACCCCAAGGAAACTCCCTTTCATCTGATTGGTTACTCACAGTATATTCAATCATGAGAGTGATGACATTTAAACACTGAGAATCATGGCCCAGCCAAGTTGACACACAATCTTAACCATCACAGTCCACCCCTTGTCAACTTGACACATGTACACTTCTCCTTAATCTCTGAATAAAGACAATTAGAAAGTCATACTTGTGCCTAACATGACACAACTAACGTGTACTATAGAAAATGCACTAGCCCCATTTACATATTTTCTAAGTGAAGGAAACAAAAATATTTGATGCACACATACAAAGCAGAAATACTCATAACAATTACAGTTCCCGTTTCTGCAACTGGTCATGTGGCCGTAACTGGTATTTAGAACTACCTTCTTCTGCCACCCATTCCGTATTCCCTTTGCCCTCAGCAAGCACATCAGCTGGTCATGGTTCTTTGCCTGGTGGGCTGACCCAAGCCTTCATTCCTGAAGAGTCTGTGTCATTAGTAGTCATGTCGGAATTAAGTTGCTGTAGTTTTCCATTGACTTTAATCACAGAGCATGGTAGTACTAAGAGACACCCTAAGGAATCTCCTGCATTCCAGACATACTCTTCTTTACCTCCATTATGTAATATCAATCTGATTTCCTCTTGGTAATCAGGATCAATCACATCACCCAGAATGGTAACTCCCTTCTTTGCCTGTCGATCCAGAGGCAGAAGGAGTCCAAAGTAGCCAGGGGGCATTCATAACTTCCAGTTCAATGGAATCAGTGATATGTCTCCAGGTGGGAGCATTCCTTCCTTTGGAACTAAGACCTCTAGGCCTGCAGAACATAAGGTTGCAGGGACAGGAAGCAAAAATCTTGCAAGTGGGTCACTAAGGGTAATAGTGCCACTCCCATTTCCACCCCTCGATTCCTGAACCCATGAATCTTGGCTATGGGAGAAACAGCACCATATATTGGAAGCTGGTTTAGAACATATACAGCCTCCTGGAGAACACTACCCCAACTCTGCAAGGTATTGCCTCCTAGCTGGCACTGTAATTGTGTCTTTAGAAGGCCATTCCATTGTACTATCTAGCCAGCTGCTTCAGGATGATGGGGAACATAGTAAGACCAGTGAATTCCATGAGCATGGGCCCACTGCCCCACTTCATTTGCTGTGAAGTGAGTCCCTTGATCTGAGGCAATGCTGTGTGGGATACCATGATGGTGGATAAGGCATTCTGTAAGTCCAGGGATGGTAGTTTTGGCAGAAGCATTGCATGCAGGGAAGGCAAATCCATATCCAGTGTGTCTATTCCAGTAAGAACAAAACGCTGCCCTTTCCATGATGGAAGTAGTCCAATGTAATCAACTTGCCACCAGGTTGCTGGCTGATCACCTCAAGGGATGGTGCCATATCGGAGACTCAGTGTTGGTCTCTGCTGCTGGCAGACTGGGCACTCAGCAGTGGTTGCAGTCAAGTCAGCCTTGGTTAGTGGGAGTCCATGCTGCTGGGCCCATGCATAACCTCCATCCCTGCCACCATGGCCACTTTTTTCATGAGCCCATTGAGCAATGACGGGAGTAGCTGGGGAAAGAGGATAACTGGTTTCCACAGAATGCGTCATCTTATCCACTTGATTGTTAAAATCATCCTCTGCCGAGTTCACCCTTTGGTGAGCATTCACATGAGACAAAAATATCTTCATTTCTTTGGCCCATTCAGAGAGGTCTATCCACATATGTCTTCCTCATAAATCCTTGTCTCCAATTTTCCAATCATTTTCCTTCCAAGTCCCTGACCAACCAGCCAAACCATTGGCCACAGCCCATGAATCAGTATATAATTGCACATCTGGCCATTTCTCCTTCCAAGCAAAGTGAACAACCAGGTGCACTGCTGGAAATTCTGCCCATTGAGAGGATTTCCCTTCACCACTGTCCTTCAGGGAGGTCCCAGAAAGGGGCTGTAGTGCTGCCACAGTCCACTTTCGAGTGCTGCCCTGTATATCACGCAGAACCATCTGTAAACCAGGCAAGAGTCTTCTCTTCTTCAGTCAACTCATCATATGTAACTCCCCATGAGGCCATAGGTGCAGATTGGGAGATAGAAGGTAATGTGACAGGAATGGAGACCATGAGCATTTGGGCCACTTCCTCATGCAACTTACTTGTGCCTTCGGGTCCTGCTTGGGCCCGATCTCAAATATACCACTTCCATTTAATGATGGAGTGCTGATGTGCACGTCCAACTTTATGACTCTTTGGGTCAGACAACACCCAGTTCATGAAGGGAAGCTCAGGCCTCATGGTGACTTGGTGTTCCATGATTAAGTGTTCAGTTTCTACTAAGTCCAAGTAACAAGCCAAAAGCTGTTTCCCAAAAGGAGAGTAGTTGTCTGCAGAGGATGGCAGGGCTTTGCTCCAAAATCCTAAGGGTCCGCACTGTGATTCACCAATAGGAGCCTGCCAAAGACACAAATCAGCATCTCTATCTGCCACTGACACTTCAAGCACCATTGGATCAGCTGGATCATATGGTCCAAGTGGCAGAGTGGCTTGCACAGCAGGCTGAACCTGTTGCAGAGCCTTCTCTTGTTCTGGTCCCCACTCAAAACTAGCAGCTTTTCAAGTCACTTGGTAAATAGGCCACAGTGGCACACCCAGATGAGGAATATGTTGCCTCCAAAATCCAAAGAGGCCCACTAGGCATTGTGCCTCCTTTTTAGTTGTGGGAACAATAACTTATGCAATAACCATCTTAGAAGGAATGTCTCAACATGCCCCACACCACTGGACCCCTAGAAATTTCACTGAAGTGGAAGGTGCCTGAATTTTTGTGGGATTAATTTCCCACCCTCTAGCATGCAAATGTTTTACCAGTAAGTTCAGAGTCATTGACACTTCTTCCTTACTAGGTCCAATCAGCATAATGTCATCAGTGTAATGGACCAGTGTAACGTCTTGTGGAAGGCAAAGGCGATCAAGGTCCCTGCAGACTAAATTATGACATGGGGCTGGAGAGTTGATGTAGCCCTGAGGTAGGCAAGTGAAGGTGTATT
>NW_004443941.1:27363945-27378060 GCF_000243295.1 Trichechus manatus latirostris | reverse complement strand
GATCACCACTCCTGGATCCTTCAAGTCCTTGATGGTGGCAGTAATCTCTGCAATCCCTCCAGGAATGCAGTATTGCTTTTGGTTTACTATTTTCCTAGGTAAGGGCAGTTCTAATGGCTTCCACTTGGCTTTTCCTACCATAATAGCCCTTACTCTATTTGTCAGGGATACAGTGCAGGGGTTCTGCCAGCTGCTGAGTATATCTATTCCAATTATGCATTCTGGAACTGGGGAAATCACTACAGGATGGGTTTGGGGACCCACTGGACCTACTGTGAGATGGACATGAGCCGAGACTCCATTAGTAACCTGACCTCCATATGCCCCCACTCTGACTGGTGGGCCACAGTGACATTTTGGGTCTCCTGGAATTAGTGTCAGTTCAGAGCCAGTATCCAGTAATCCCCAAAAAGTCTGATTATTTCCTTCTCCCCAGTGAACTGTCACTCTCGTAAAAGGCCGTAGATCCCTTTGGGGAAGGCTGGGAGAAAGATTAACAGTAAAAATTTTTGGTAGTGTATTGGAGTCCTTCCTCAAGGGGACCTGGCCTCCCCTTCATTCAAGGGATTATGGGTCTTTAAACTCGCTCAAATCTGGGAATTGATTGAGGGACCATAACTCTCTATTCTGGCAATTCGAGTTCGATTGCTGTTCACCTGACCTAGAATTCATCCGTTCGTATAGATCAAGTAAATATTTAGTTGATCTCCTATCTATTTCACTCCTAGGGACACAATGACTAAGTAGTCAATGCCATAAGTCCATACGAGTCAGACTATTCTGATTACTGCTTTGACTCCTCTGTCCATTACTGTAACCATGCCCACCTTGTCTTTGTCAATTGAGTGCAGCCCCCTGCTACCATCTGGTCCAATCAGCCCCATTGTAGTTACGTGTCTTAATTCAGTTAGGGCAGTTCCCACTGTTAAATCTGACTTACATAAAATAACAATCACAGCAGTCTTCAAGGATACTGGAGCTCCCTTCACAAATTTGTTTCTCATGGTTGTGGTAAAAGGTGTGTCCTCTGGGCACTCCATGTGTGGGTCTGTGGGTCTAACTTGATAAATCCACTTTAGCATGCCAGTTTCCCTAAGCCTTTGGACACCTTCTTCTACAGTATACCAAGGCAGGTCTGGTACTTCAACTTGATTTAGTGTAGGCCACCTCATAATCCATGCTTCAGCAACTCAGCCAAATAAACTATTAAATCCTTTCCTAACCTCTTGAGCTGAAACATTAAATGAATAATCTGTGCTTAGTGGACCCATATCAATAAACTCAGACTGATCCATCTTTATGTTCCTTGCACCATTCTCCCACACCCTTAATAGACATTCCCACACATATTCCCCAGATTTCTGTTTGTACATATTAGGAAGGTCAAGTAGTTCTTTTGAAGTGTAGCATACCTCCTCCTGGGTCACACTTTGTATTTCACCTTTTGGGGCTCCCTGGGACTTAAGCCTAGTTATAGGGCTAGAAGCCAGAATCGGTAATGTGGAATTGTTTTGAGAACATTCAGCATTGTCTTGTAAAGCATCTGCCTCAGGCGATGCCCCAGGCAACGACTCAGGCAAGGGCTCTTTAGAGGTAGCTGGGCTAGGGCTAATCTCATTAGACAGGAGTGGACAGGCTAATGGTTTTCCTGGGCAGGGTGGTTTAGCAAACGTGAAGTAATCTCTTTAGATGGGACTGGTTCTGCTGGCAGGAGTGATTCAATGGAATTTACAGGCTCAGTGTCTGCAGCTTCCTGATTATCTGCCCATATGTCCTCATCCCAAGTTTCAGGATCCCATTTCTTCCCAATCAATGCCCTTACTTTAATTTCAGACACCTCTCAAGGTTGGCAATTGAGCTGGCATTGTAATTCAGCCACTCTTACAATAAGACTCTGGGTTTGGTTTTCAGCAATTTCAGCTCTGTTACTACAAGAAGTAAGGCTTTCTTTCAAAGTGCAGGTGGAACCTTTGAGGTCATTTATGCAGCACCTGAGCTTTGACTCTGAAGCCCTGAGCACATCCCTTTCTTTCACCAGTTTGTCTAGCAAAAGTAGGACAAATGAATCAGCTTCCTTATACTTCTCATTCTGACAAAGCTGTAGAAAGATAACACACATGTGTTCACCCTGAGCCTCGCCTTTCACCAATACTTGATCTACTGATGGTGATATTTTGCATATTTGTATCACCAACTCAAGCCATGGACTAGCAGTGCCCTCTTTACTGCTGGAAGCAGAGTCGTCAACATCTTTAAGACTAACCAGACTTGAGAACCAATTTAGAAGACTCATCCTTACAATTTTGTTTCTCTAGAACCACTCCCGGTACCACATATCTTAGACTGAGTTCTCTAGAGAAGCAAAACCAGTAAAGTGTATGAATATATATAGAAAGAGAGATTTATATCAAGGAAACAGTTCATGTGATTGTAGAGGCTAGAACATCCCAAATCAGGGATGGATCAGGGTACCAGCCTCTTCCAAGTCATGCAGCCACAGAAGCTTGTAAGCCCAAGATCGGCAGGTTGGAGAATGGGGCTCCCACTCATAGGCTGTGAAGGTTGATGAATTCCAAGATCGGCAGATAAGCTTACAGCTCAAGTCCAAAGAACAGGAAATGAGACAGGAGGCAGCTGCAGGATCCAGAGTGAGCAAAAAGCCAGAAATTCTGCTTATATTCAGATGCAGGCCACACCCCAAGGAAACTCCCTTTCATCTGATTGGCTACTCACAGTATATTCAATCATGGGAGTGATCACATTTAAACACTGAGAATCATGGCTCAGCCAAGTTGACACACAATCTTAACCATCACACTCACCTACAAAATCATCAGATCATGGACTGGAAAAAGAATGCATAAAGTTTATCTGGTCTAAATGAATCCCTTATGGCACACCAGACAGATGTGTCTACCCTATATCTGATAACTCTGTGTGGTAGGGAATTTCCCAGTCCCTTCATTTGGTGGGGAGTCCCTGGGTGGTGCAAATGGTTAATGCCCTTGACTGCTAACCAAAAGGTTGGAGATTCAAGTCCATTGAGAAGGGCCTTGGAAAAAGGCCTGGAAATCTACTTCCAAAAAATTAGCCATCGAAAACCCTGTGGAGCATAGTTCTACTTTGAGACACGTGGGGTAGGCATGAGTCAGAGCTGACTCAATAGCAACTAGTTTTCATCTGGTAGACAGCATTGTTAGACATACTTATCTAGAATTTCAGCCCATTGTTTCTAATTTGTCTTAACTAATGGTTCGCAGAGTGTCAGCCCAGGACCATACTTTCAGTGAAGGGCTCCCTTTTCTGACTATGTATCAGTGTGAGGCCAGATTTTCTTCATGTAGTTCACCCAAAAAAACATACCACAACAGATTGCAGAAATTGATATCAGATTCCAGCTGTCTTCTATTAAGCAGGACATTGAGGACATTTGCCCCTCTTCTCGTGCTGAGTTTTTTGTTTCAGAAAACATAGTTTTTTTTCATAAAAATGATATTAATGTTAAAATATAACAGTTCACCATGAGTTGGAATCAACACAATGGCAACCGGAGTTTTTAGGGTTTTGTTTGTTTGTTTGTTTTTTAATTGTTATTTTTAAATTAATTAATAGTTAAATAAATTGATGGTTTATATTCTATTTCAGATGGGAGAATGTACAGTTTTAATTTCTAATATTATCAAAATCAACAAATTTTTACCCCACATAAACAAAAGCTCTTTGTAGTCTCAATAATTTTTAAAAGCATAAAGAGACCAAAAAAAATTGAGAGCCTTTCAAATACATGAAACTAGTCTTGCTTTCCTCCTTTGTGCCTCATCTTCTCCAGGATACATTTCCCCAATTCCTCCGACAAGTCCTTACACAGCCTGGTTTCCAGTACAGCCTCTGATCTGTTATTATTAGGTGCCATTGAGTCAATTCCAACTCATCTCAACCCCATATAAAAGAGTAGAACTGCCCCATAGGGTTTTCTAGGCTGTGATCTTTACAGAAGCAAATTGCCAGGTCTTTCTCCTGAGGAGCTGCTGGGTGGATTTGAACCACCAACATCGTCTGTTAATAACTCATAAAACAGGGTGTCCAGAGTAGGACACAATGCTGCAATGGGTGTGCTGGGGAATTGCCTCACTTGTCCTAAATACCCTTCCTCTATTAAAACATCTCAAGTTCCATTTGGACAAAGCTCTGTCTCACCATTGGCTCATCTTCTACTGAGCTTGCAATACCTAAAGTCCTGAGGCTTTTTTCTCTTGCACTTCTGTCTTTATGCATTTATTTTAAAGAATGGTATCTATTTACATGCTTTAACATATTAAAATATTATTTATTTATATATATATAAAACATTAAAGCACATGACCCCAATCCTGTCCTTGTGCAACTGAGTTTTTGAACCCAGGTTGGAATATTATACTTCTCTCTACTAAATTCTCCCTTAATTTAGTCTGCTGCAATCTTTCTGAACCTTAATTCTATCATTCAATGTGTTAGCTAGCTTTCCAACCTTTGTGTCATCCACAAAATTGATAAATATACCACCTGTCTCCATTCCAGTCACAGATAAAAATATATCGCATGGAGCAGAATCCCATGAGCCCCACTGTGTCCAGGGCAACACAGTGCAACACTCCTCTGTGTTCAAGGCAACCTGTTAACAGGCACCAGCAGCTAGGTATGGACCTAATGATGCCGTCACAGGCCCAGTATTTCATCTGCTCCTCCACAAGACACCAGATTTATGACCTATGAATGTTTCCTGCTACCTGCCCCCACCCCCAACTGTGCCTTTTGCCCGTAGATGTAGCTTCCCATACCCCCAATTTAAGGCGCCATCCACACTGCAGGGTAACTGTTTTTTGTTTGTTTTTTAATTAAAAAAAATACATATATATGTATGTACATATACATATATATACACTCATATATACATAGGAGCCCTGGTGGTACAGTAGTTAAGGGCTATGGAGGCTAACCAAAAGGTCAGCAGTTCGAATCCAGCAGCCAGTCTTTGGAAACTCTATGGGACAGTTCTACTCTGCCCTATATTGTTGCTATGAGTCAGAATCGACTCGATGGCAACAGGTTTTTTGGTTTTATACATATATATATATAACCCTGGTGGCGCAGTAGTTAAGAGCTACGGCTGCTAACCAAAATATCAGCAGTTTGAAGCCACCAGGTGCTCCTTGGAAACCCTATGGGGCACTTCTACTTTGTCCTATAGGGTCGCTATGAGTCAGAATCGACTCGATGGCAATGGGTTTTTGGTGCTATATGTCAAACACTATGCTAGGTGTTAGTACTACAAAGATGAATCAAATATTTTCAGATTCTAGAACTCTGCAACTGGAACTTTTGCCATCACAGGTCCCACATCCTCCCCTGAGAGAGTCCATCAGCAATGCTATGGCCTTCTACACATCAAACACCCCCCCACACACACACACACAGCCAGCCCTTACCCCACCTGCAGGGACGGCCCTTACCCCACCTGCAGGGACCCTCTGAGTCCGGGCAAGAACCATGAGCATTAGCCTGGCTGCTCATGCATTCAAGGGAGATGAGGGCATTTCTCCTGATGATTCAAGTTAGAACTGGGTGACTTTTCCTCAGAACCATCCCTGTGCCGGTTTGTTTCATGGTACCATGAGCTCTGTTTGAGTCAAATACGCTTCACTGGCCTTGAAACCTAACCATGCAGTTAATGTTGTTTCCATGAGAAAAGGCTGCCAGGGTCTAAACAAATGCCCTACACCGAGCTGTGGCGCAGAACCCATTTGTAAAGCTGGGCCAGCCAATGCTCCGCTGGTGTGATGGCTCCTGTCCAGGGGCTCATTCTGTCCTCGGCCTTCTCTGAAAGTCCTTGGCTGTGCCCTGCCCCCTCAGCGCTTCCCATTTCAGCACAGAAGAGGAAGTTCTCCAAGGGAAGTGTTCAGCCCTCAGGCATTAAGCCAGGTGAAGGGGCACGTTGGAGACTCCCCACAGCTCCAAAGGCCTGCTGCCTCCCCTAAAAACAGCACACGGGCAGAGATACTGAGGGAAGAAACCAGGGAACTGAAGGGCCACCTGGACTTCCGTCCCATAAAATTTTAGAGCCCTAAGGGCCATGTAGTGCAGCTCCTGCTCAGGTACTAGGCTAGTGACTTCCAGAAGTGAAGGGGAACCAGAAGGAGCTGTAACCAGTGAGAGGAAAATCCATGCCAGATCTCAGGAGCAGGGATGGCTCTGCACCCTTTGAAGACTTAGCTACTTGGAGTGAGTTACAGGTAGCCATGCCAGCCCTGGCTTCTCAGTGGCCTAACCAAGCCCTTGAGATGTTGCAAGTCCAGGGTTCAGGAGTTGGCCTGCTCTGGCCTGAAGTTCAGCTCTGCCACTCCCTATGCATCGATTTCTCTGCATCAGTCTCCTCATCTGTACAATGGGTTCTTCATTGTACCTGCCTCACAGGGTTATTGGGAGTTAATACTTGTGAAGGGCTTAGTCAGTGCCCAACACTGAGCAAGCTCTCAGTCATTTATTAACTGTTTCTACATTTTTACCATAGAAATCATTCAGAACACGTACTTTTCTTTGCCATCATATCTATGATATGAGATGACCAAAGCAAGGATTGTCACAAAAATAATTCCCCTTTTTTTTTTTTTTAAAGAATGTCTTATACTTTTTGGAGTGATTGTATACGCATTTGTCTCCTTGGAGTCTCCTAGGATGTGAGGCAGGGAAGGAAGCATCTTTATGATCTCAGCTTCCCAGGGGGAAACACTGAGGATCAGAGAGGCTAGGCGAGCCACCCTGGTCACCTAGCTAGAGTTGGTAGATCCAGGACAGGTCTTCTGATTTCTTATTTCCCTATACCACACTGTTCCTCCTGGCAACAGAATATGAAGGTCCTTGCAAACTTACTTCTCATTACTACCAAGTCCAAGAAACCCCAAGCCTCAGTTGTCCAAATATTTTTCAGCCCTTGGCTTTTGGGTGAAAGTGATTTGGTTCAAGCTTGTCCCACACAAAATCAAAGTGACATTAATAGAACGATGGGCTTCCAGGACAGGAGTAAGAGGGTTGGAAATTCCTGATGTCACGGAACTGTTTCTCTCCTACTAAAGCAGTAGAGCACCCCACATTCCAATTCTTCAGGACAT
The DNA here is from genome assembly GCF_000243295.1 of Trichechus manatus latirostris. Lineage (NCBI taxonomy): Eukaryota > Metazoa > Chordata > Mammalia > Sirenia > Trichechidae > Trichechus > Trichechus manatus. The sequence goes on along the minus strand of NW_004443941.1, from coordinate 27,370,915 downwards.
TCAAGAGTGCTGAAAACCTTGGGCAAAAACTGACAGATGCCACAAGGATGTCGTTTGTTTTAGGAAAAAAGCAAAATGCACATCTTTACCAGTAGGTGGCAATAGAATAAAAAGGTTAAAGAAGCAAGATGTTTAAAAATATAAACCATAAATATTTTAAACCCAATTTGCTGATGTTGTTCACAAAGAAGTTGAGCTCTGCGAGGGGTGGGTACATGACTTGGCTCAGTGATTAGTGGTTGATCCTGACTAAACTCAGATCTCATCATTAAACCAGAATGTGCAAGAGCACCGATTACCTTCTTCCCCATATAGCCTACATCTTAATCATGTGAAGAAGAATATTACTTCTTTTCAGTGTATTAATAATTACAGCAGGCAGCAAAGCTGATAACCTTTAAGAAATGAAAGTTGATTGTGCCCTCAGTCTTCTGAGCTCAAAGAGAATAAAGACAGCTGCATATGACCCCTTTGGTGTCCTTATGAAGCTTCCTAACATGTTCGTGCTGGCTCTGAGTCCACCCAGCCATGACTTCCCGAAAGGGATCAGGGACTCTTCGGTAGGAGTCTCCCCCTCTTTCCCGCCCCTTCTACTCTATCAGCACCCGTTCCTTATAAAAGGGCTTTGAACATGTTACTGCATATAGAATGTCAGGTGCCATTTTGCCTTATTCTGCTTGAGGCAACAGTGATAAGCGGAGCCTTGGAGAAATGAGTGAACTGCCTGTTGCCTGAAGGGAACATATTTCTTCTGTGTAGTTCCAAAGAAGAGAAATCAAACAGACGGGTGAGACAAATGTACCGATAATGATATTAGGTGTACTGCTGTTATTAAATGCCATTGAATCAGTCCTTAACTCGTGGCAACCCCATGCACAGTGGAACAAAATGCTGTCAGGTCCTGCACCATTCCCATGATCAGTTGCAGATCAGACCATTGTAATCAAAGAGTTTTCATTGGCTGATTTTCTAGAGGGTGCTTAATAAATGGAATGAGTGGATGAATAGATGGATGGATGGACAGAAGGAAAGATGAATGGATAAAGGTTTAAGGCAAATGATTTGTTTGATACAGTGAAAAATTTTCTCAGTCTCAATAGCAGAAAAAATACACTACTTTGGTTGGATGTGTAATGAGTTCCCTTTCTCTGGAAATGTTCAAACACCAGCCAGCACTTACTTAGTACGGACACTGTAAGTAGGAGCAGGCTGAGGGGTTGGTTTGGACTAGATGAGCTTTTAGGGCCCTTTGGATCCTAAGATTCCTATTATTCCATGATTCTTGATGCATAGTGAAAGAAAGGGACAAAGATGATTTTGTCTCTGGCTTTAAGAGCTTCAGGTAGAAAAGTTCAACAGATTTCAGGTTGCTTCATATATAAATCTGGTCCCACGTGCCTTTACTGGATTTTCTGCCACAGTTGGGAAACCTTATCACCCTCGCACTTCCCTTGAGAACTTCCACTAGTTTCATTTAAGTAACAAGTGTTTCTTTTTAATTTTGAAAATCAGGAGAAGCACAATTTGTAGAAACTTGGATCGGTCCTTTTAGATGCAGGTAATTATACAGCCAACCTCGCAGCCGTGACTAGATTAAGATTCACAGGTCTACAGAACTAAAAAAAACCCATTGCCATCGAGTGGATTCCGACTCACAGCGACCCCATAGGGCACAGTAGAGCTGCCCCATAGAATTTCCAAGAAGCACCTGGTGGATTTGAACTGCCGACCTTTTGGTTAGCAGCTGAACACTTAACCACTACACCACCAGGGTTACAGTATTTGGAGAGTCTAATATCAGGTTGGTGGAGAGAGAAGCCAGGGTCAGCTAGAGCAGTCTTTCCACTGGCTTCAGCCTTTCCACGGGCTTCCGATGAGCAAGCTAAGCACATAGACTTCTCCCAAGGCGGCATGGGGCTAGGGGCAACATTGGATAACAAAAGGGAGAGACGAAAAAGGAAGACTAAAAGCAGGAGGAAGTTAGTTCCCCAACCTAAAAATGGGTATAGACCCTCACTCCATCCTGACAGCACTCTTTCCTTCTTTGCAAAGTGGTGTTCAGTTTTTCCCTTCACATGAATGGGTGCCGTTTGCTGTTCACTGCATTAAATTTTGACATTTCAGGCTCTTGGTTTGAGGGAAGAGTTTACTGGTAGGTGAGGGAAGAAGCTGGATGAGAGCACACAGGCCTCCGGACTTCGCATTTCTCACCCGCCCTCCAACCTGGAACCTTTGGGAGTTTCCCTGAGCGGCCCCTGGCTGAGAAATGCTGTTAGACGCCCAAATTGAATTTTTTAAATGATGGGAGGAAATGGGATGAGCAAGCTGACCTTTAGTGGGAAGATGAAATCATGTGCTTTGCAAATTGGAAAAAATAACAAGCCAGGAGAAAGCCCACTGCAGCCAAAAGCAGGCAGACGCCCCAGCACCTTCCTCCACTGCCCGAGACTCCTGCGGCTTCTGGGCATCCGAATGGGGAGACTCACTTCCAGTGCTTCAAGGGTCTCTCGGCCTGCAAAGTGCATTGGCTTACCAAGCATGAAGATTTTATTTATTGTCTTTATTTCCTTAAATGGTATATTTGTGATCTTGGCTGCCATGTAAATGGCTCTAAAGAAACCCCCTGAAGCTGAGATTCAACTCGCACAAACAGCATCTCCCAAGTATGAAACCTTCACACGTCTTTACCTCTTGTTTGACTAGGGGGAGAGGGATGTAAAAGAGAGAGGATGGCATTTGCATTTTAGATTCTCGTGTTTGATTTACTCATATCTGATTCTCTTCCCCTCCATTCTACATCCAACCCCCATTAGATTGTTCTCCTTATGTCTCACCTTTGTTCATTGACTCAGTCACCAGATAGGTGACTGAGAACCTACATGTGCTGGGCACAGTGAAGATTTACCGTATGAGGGAGACACGATTCCCTGACCTCGAATTTTCAGAAATTTACGGAGGGATCATTTACACTGGTATAATGCTTTCAGATAAGTTAACTAAGGCGCAACTAGGATAAGTTAACAGGGCAGTCAGGGCAGAACGGAGGTCTTCTCCAACTCCCCCTGTAGCACCCAGCAGAATACTGTGTCTTTAGTCAGCTGTCGGTAAATATTAATGTATGCTTATATTTCTTAGGATGTGAGTGGTATGGAGAACAGCACAGTTAGCTGTAAGCCAAACCCTGAGCTAGATGTGAATACCCATTATGTCCTCTTCCCCGGGGTGAGTCCAGACACTTCCTATGCTTGTAAGTCACCAAAAGTTTTACTGCTCTTTCCAGGATTTGTTCCAAAAGAAGAATTAAGCACACAGCCTTTGGAGCCAGTATCCCAGGGAGATCCAAGTAAGTTAATTGACAACTGGAAACCCAGGGTGGCTTTGACATCTGATCTTCTTTCTCCTCCTCTCTACCCACTCACTCCCACCCAAACCTGCCTCTCTCCTGCATGGATCTATTTATCCTTTCTCTGTCACTTTGTTCTAAGGGCAAGGAGAAGCTTTTGAAGGATTTAAATTGTCTGTGTGTATGAGAGGGAGAGCATCAGATTTTTAAAAAACATCTCTATGGCAACAGGGTGAAGCAAGGCATGAGAAGACGAGAGGATGACAGGAGGAAACGTGGGGGTAGGCGCAGTGAGCCAGTGGAAGATGATGGTCATCAGAGCTAGTATTTGAAATTGGAAATGGAGAGAAATATGCAGATTCAAGAGATGTAGAGAAGGAAGAGTCCAGAGGGCTGGTGATGGGAATGCAAGAGAGGGAACAGTTAAAGATGATTTGAGCAACTGGGTAAATGATACTGTGATGAGGAATGCTGGGGATAGAGCAGGTTGGGGGCAGGGAGATCGTCTGTGTCTATTATCTTCCATGAGACCCCTGGTCTAATTGCTAGTTGCTGTTGTGGGTTGATGTGTGTCCCCACAAGAAGACATATTCTGTCCTAAGCCCCAGTTCCTGTGAATGTGACTTTATTTGGAAATAGCATCTTTGCAGATGCAGTTAGTTAACATGAGGTCATACTGGAGTAGCTGAGCCCTATAAGGGCTTACGGTGCCCTGATAAGAAGAGGAGAAGAAACAACTAGAGAGACACAGAGGGAAGATGCCCATGTGAAGATGAGGCAGAGACTGGAGTTAGGCTGCCACAAGCCAAGAAATGTCTGGAAGAGGCAAGAAAAGACCCTCCCTAGAGCCTTCAGAATGAGCATAGCCGTATTGACACCTTAATTTTAGACTTCTAGCCTCCAGGCCTGCAAGAGGATAAATTTCTGTTGTTTTAAGCCACCCAGTTCACCTAATTTGTTACAGCAGTCCTAGGAAACCAATTCAGTTGCCCGCCCAGTTCTGACACTCAGCAAGGACAGCCCCGCTGGAGATTTGGAGCTGGGAGGCAGTGAGATACAGTTGCAAACCAAGGCTGTGGAAAGGGAAGATGTGGCCTAGAGAGATGGAGTAGAGTAAGAAGAAAAAGAGGACTTAAACCTGAAGAACTTCCACACTGAGTAGGTGGAAGAGAAGCTACGTGAGGACACCAGAAGGAGGGTCCAGAGAAAAATAGGAAAACCAGAAGGGTGTAGTGTGCTGCAAGCTGAGGGAAAGTCCTTGCAGGCTCCCCAGAAAGTCACTACAAGTCAGCCACCAGTGGGCTGTGAGTCTCAACCCTGCTGTGTGTGAGAATCACCTGAGACATTTTTAAAAATTAAAAACGCCAAATTCCTGCCTCCTACCTACTGAATTGGACTCTCTTAGATCTTGCCATCCAGAGTGTGATGTGGAGACAAGTAACATTGGCATCACCTGGGAGCTTGTTAGAAATGCAGAATTTCAGGCTCCACCCAGACCTGCTGAATCAAAGGCTCGCTAAGAAGGGCTGTAGGTAGAGGCACTGCCCAGGGTGATTCCCAGGCATCTTTCTTTGTTGAAGCTGCTTAAGTAACTCCGCTGTGTAAGCGACTCTGATATGTATGCCGGTTTAGGAAACACTGGCCTAATGCATTGGGCAGCACTGCAGTAATCTACAGGATTGTACCATGTTACAGAAAACCAAAGCAATTAAGAAAATTGGTAGATTGATTCCTGTTAACACTTTCTCTTACCTTTTCTTCCTCATCCTCCAACCTCTACCCTCTGTGATCTTAAACAGCTCACGCTGAACATTTCATAACCCAATTCTACCTTTCTGTGTTGAGGCTGTTGTCTTCAGATCAGCATGTTTTCATCTCAATGTGAAAAAGCCACCAGTTCCCAGTCAGCACATGCTCTGGGCCAGAACCATTTTCATTAATATGTAGTGGGAAAGGGGGAGGCAAAGGTGACCCCAACATCAGCCATCAGATTAGGGAGGGAAGAGAACCAAACAGAGGAACGCTTCACCTTCTTAAACCCTAGCCCCGAACTGAACACCTCCATCCTGAACACAGTTCAAGAAACAAGGAGAAAGAAACTGTCTGTGAAGAGCTAAAATAGAAGCTACAAAATCCACGTACTTTATTCATTTAAAAAAAAAAATCCCTTTTGGCCTTTAATTAACATTGTTATTTAACAAAAAGTTGTTTTCGTTTTTTAAAGACATAATGAACTAATCTGCTGACATCTGGAGGGAAAACCCCTCTGCAGCAGTGCTTCTCAAACTTTAATGTGCACACGATCACCAGGGATCTTGTTAAAATGCAGATCTGATTCTATAGGTCTGGGTGGAGCCTGAGAGTCCACATTTCTAGCAAACCCGTCCTGGTGGGCAGCTAGCCCGAAAGAACACCACTGCCACCTGGTGGCCCCAATTCACACTGCAAGTCTAGACCTAGGAAAAAGTGTGTGGGCCCCCACTGGGAGCCAATTCAGCTGTACTTGGGAGACACCAACATGACGAACCACAGAGCAGCTCTGCTACTCTTTGGCTTTATCCTAGGTTTTAGTGGCATCTTTAAACTCCACTTCTGGATTTAGTTTGCTTCTTTCAATCTCCATCTCGAGGGTCACGCTGAGTATAAGGAATTTAGGGACGGTGGAAGCTAGCTGAGCAGGAAGAATTGGCAGGCACTGAATGCGCAGGCAGACAGGAGATAGAAGCTTGCAAAATGTGCCACTGAGCAGAGACACAAACAAGTGTCCTAAGTGCAGATGGAGAAGAGTCGGCCATGTCCAGAGGCATCTCTGTCATCTCCTACATCTCTGGTTTTGATTGCCGTGCATCTTTGAAAGAAAATAAAGCACATTCTCAGACATAACTTTTCTCTTTAATCCACCAGTTCGGCAATATCCCTCATCAATAAAAACTTCTCATCAAATCTCCTGCCTAAAACTTTGTGAACACATGTCCATCTCTTGCTTACATTTAAAAAAAAAAAAACAAAAACAAAACCTCCCTCCCTACGGAGGTTCTCCTCCTGGGACTGGGAAGAATCCAGTCACCGGAAAGCGATGCAACATGGCGAAGAGAAGGCCGTGAGCGGCCTCCCTGGGCAGTCACCCAGACTCCTCAGCAGCTGCACCCCACCCACGAGGACAGTGCTGGCCCACGTGTCTCCTTGGTTACTCTGGCCCAGAAATTCCTAACTTCACTCTGTCTTTTTTTTCCTCCAAAGAATTCCAATTTGAAATATTTTTCTCCCAAATTGAAGTTGTTAAATAATTCATTTCTCGTGTTTTATTAATCAAAGAGATAGACAGCTTTTTTTGATCAGTATTGAATAATCAGTTTTATCATACTGAGATTATATAAGTTCAAAAGTCAAAAGCAAAGCAAAGACTAATTCCTATTTTCTCTTTCTACCATTTCCTGTTAGCCTTTGAAATATTGAAAATAACTTGCAAGCCCCTCCCTCTCACTTCCACCATAACCCTTACGTATTCACAGAGATCCAGCGATCCTAAACTGGGAACAATTACCCTAGTCTCTGTCACAACCAAAAGAAAGACAAAAAACAAAAACAATAGCTACAACAATAAGCTACCAAAAAAAAAAAAAAAAA
>NW_004443941.1:27353574-27363845 GCF_000243295.1 Trichechus manatus latirostris | reverse complement strand
AAAAAAAAAAAAAAAAAATAGCTACAAAACTAAGACAGCTACAACAAGTGCTGATATTCTGTAGATATATGTAGATGATTTCCTTGGTTTCCCACCCAGGGAAGTGAAGAAGATTGGTTCCAACTAGTTCTCATTCTACAATTCTCACCCTCCCTTTAACACTAGCCTTGAAGATTCTTTGATACTTTTGTACAAACCCAACACATAATTCCAGAAAGTCAGGATGAAAGTAAAAAGCCACAAGCTCCTGGGACCCAGTCTCGGTGGCGTCCCACATCCAGGAGTCTGCGCATAGAGTCTGAGCCTGGGAAACCGTTCTGAGGGCCTTCCCAAGCTTAACTGGACTGTCGCTAATATGTAGAATTCTAAAACAGTCATGGAAATAAGTAGTAGCCCAAGCGTCTGGGACCTGGAAAGGGCCCGGTGAAAGTCTGGTGATGGGTACAAATAAATGAATATGCCCTGCATCTTACTGCCTCCTTCTTACTTTTTATTTTTCCCATTGGAATGTCAGTAGGGTCTGGGTGGAGACAGAAAGAAGCGAGAGAATGCCCAGGGAATCCAATGGGAGAGAATCAGAATAACAGAGTCCTTGTGCATTCCTCAGGCTGCAGAGTTGACTTGTCATTTGTCATCGACGGGAGCTCAAGCATTGGCAAACGTCGATTCCGAATCCAGAAGCAGTTCCTGGTTGATATTGCCCAAGCTCTTGACATTGGCCCTGCTGGTCCACTGATGGGTGTTGTTCAATATGGGTAAGTGCCATTAATGTCCAGAAACAAAGTGATGCCGTGCACTTCATTTTGTGCCATAAATGATTTTTTTAAAAAAAGATCCTAGTGCACAGATTTACCTGTGCTTTATTGGCTATGCAAAGGCATTTGATTGTGTGGATCATTACAAATTATGAATAACACTGTGAAGAATGGGAATTTCAGAACACTTGGTTGTGCTCATGAGGAACCAAGAGGCAGTCATTCAAACACAACAAGGCGATATTGCGTGGTTTAAAGTCAGGAAACCTGTGCGTCAGTGTTGTATCCTTTCACCATACTTATTCAATCTGTATGCTGAGCAAATAATCCAAGAAGCTGGACTATATAAAGAAGAACGCAGCATCAGGATTGGAGGAAGACTCATTAACAACCCGCGATATGCAGATCATACAACCTTACTTGCTGAAAGTAAGGAAGACTTGAAGCACTTATTGATGAAGATCAAAGACTAGAGCCTTCAGTATGGATTACACCTCAACATTAAAAAAAAAAAAAAAAAAATCCTTACATCTGGACCAATAAGCAACATCATGATAAACAGAGAAAAGATTGAAGTTGTCAAGGATTCCATTTTACTTGGATCCACAATCAACGCCCATGGAAGCAGCAGTCAAGACATCAAATGATGTATTGCATTGGGTAAATCTGTTGCAAAAGACCTGTTTAAAGTGTAAAAAAGCAACATGTCACTTTAAGGACTGTGGTGCGCCTGACCCAGGCCATGGTGTTTTCAATCACCTCATATGCATATGAAAGCTGGACAATGAATAAGGAAGACCGAAAAAGAATTGATGCCTTTGAATTATGGTGTTGGTGAAGAATATTGACTATACCATGGACTGCTAGAAGAAGAATGAACAAATCTGTCTTGGAAGAAGTACAGCCAGAGTACTTCTTAGAAGCAAGGATGGCGAGACTTCGTTTCACATACTTTGGACATGTTATCAGGAGGGACCAGTCCCTGGAGAAGGACATCATGCTTGGTAAAGTAGAGGGTCATCAAAAAAGAGGAAGACCCTCAATGAGATGGTTTGACACAGTGGCTGCAATAATGGACTAAAGCATAACAACAATTGTGAGGATGGCCCAGGACTGGACAATGTTTCATTCTGTTGTACATACGGTTGCTATGAGTCAACTTGACGGCGCCTAACAACAACAGTTCTCAGATTAGTTTTCTTTCTTAATGCAAATATAAATGAAACGGAAGCAGTCCAGGTGCCACATAAAAAATTTGAGACTTCCAGAAAGGACCCATTGCTGGGGGGTTAATTCTGACCCATAGCGACCCTATAGGACAGGGTAGAACTGCACCATAGGGTTTCCTAGGCTGTAATCTTTACGGGAGCAGATGGCCATATCTTTGTCCCGCACAGTGGCTGGTGGATTCAAACCACCAAGGTTTCAATCAGCAGCTGAGCCCTTAACCACTTTACCACCAGGGGAAGGACAGGTTAATAAACACTTGTAAGTAAATAGCATTTGTACTCGTAGTTGGTAAAGAGGGTAGTTGTTAGCGTGGGAATCAGGAGATCTGGGTTTAAGTCCTAGCTCTAAAGCTAACACAATGTATGGCCTTGGACCAGGGTTTCATCTCTCTGATCATCAGTTTCATCATCTGTAGATAAAGAAGGCCCAACCCCCTTTCCACCCTGACTATTACAACATGTGTTTGAGGGGCTGCGCCCTGCACTGCCGCCTATAGATGAGACACCTAGAAAACAGCGCTTTCGGTTATAATTTTCTTCAGAGTCCACACCCTCTGCCAGAAGATGGGAATCTTCAAGTGTCTGGATAACCTTAGGCCTCTGTGCTGGTACTGGAAATGCTTACCAGGCAATGGGGCAAGATTGGATGAGGAAGAGGGTGGCCCCCAACAGGCAGCTGGCTGCACCAGGTGACTGTCCCCAGTTGGTTTTATTATTTTACTTAGGTTAGAAATTAAGGTGTTGGTTAAGAGCTTGGCTGCTAACCAAAAGGTTGGCGGTTCAAATTCACCAGCCGCTCCTTGGAAACCCTATGGGGCAGTTCTACTTTGTCCCATAGGGTCACTGTGGGTCAGAATCGACTCAGCGGCAACGGTTTATTGACATCCATTCTTAACCTTTTCTCTTACTGGAGATGATGAATCAGTCTTATTTCAGATATGAATAGGTTTCTTCCTGAAACAGATAAACAAATATTGACAGATAATGAACAATTGAAAGAACACGCATAAATCTCAAATATGAACCATTGAGGGTAGAATAATTATTGCACAAATTGAAACACTTTCCACAAAGGACCATCACACATGATGTGATGCCTCCCTCCCCTCAGACCTGCAGCTTAACGTTGGAAGTAGAAAACAGAGCTTGGTGCCCCTTGCTCAGAGCAGCAGCCACAGCTCATAAGACCCTCCTGAACATCCAAAACGTTCATACCCAATGACATCCAGGGAGTCTCCAGCCCCCTTCAAAGGTTTCCCAAGGGTCTGTTGTAGCAACATTGTAATCAATGTTATTTATGTCAACTATATAAAAATAACCAATTGCTGCAAATGCTAACTCTCAATGTCAAATTATCTATCCTGAGGGTTTTTATTTGAAATAGAATTGTTTGGTGTCATTGTTTTCTAGTTTTCAAAATGTCAGCCCGTTTTTATTCCTAAGTTATTTTTTAAGGACAGCAAACTGACAGCAGGCTTCTCCAGGGAAGAAATCTAAGTGTTTGAGTATCAGCTGTCCCTGGTCAATTTTATTTGGGGTTCAAAGCTTGGTGTGTTATCTTGTGTTAAAAATAGCTGTTCTAGAAGCTTGTGTACACCGAAGTTTGTAGTATAATATGAAAATAAGGTGATAAATATGTCAAGGAAAAGCAATGGCATGAAAATAGTGTTGTGTGCAGATGCAAACATGGATTAAAGAATAAATGTATCAGGGAAGGAAAAAAAATTCAATAAAGACTACCCCCCTTCCCTTCTCCCCCCCAAAAAAAGCCAAAACATTTTTTTCCACATTTTTCTGATATGATCACCATTTGCAGGAAAGATTTTACCTCCAGGTTTCCTAATTCCACTTTCTAAACCCGTCCTTTGCTGTCCCAGAGTCCTCATTAATTTGGAGCCCTTAAGGGAAGTGTGTGTCTTTTCCTTCATTTTCTGCCCCTATAAGCTAATCCATCATCTTCACCCGCCTCCGGCAGCAGGCAGGGAGTGGAAAGCATGATGCACTGGGGACAGGATATCTGAATTCTGCCCTGGCTCTGCTGTGTGACTTTAAGCAAGTCACTTAACCTCTCCATGTAAGTGCCACCATCTGTAATGTAGGGGGCTAGACAGGATGATTTATGAGGGCTCTGCCAGCCCCGATGTCCTGTAACTCAGTGATTAACTGCATCCCGAGACACCGCAGCAATGAACTGTGGATGAACAGAGTAGGCGAGCTGTCCCCACCCCCCTCCAGCCTCAGGGTTCCTATCAGGCCGAGACCATCAATGAAGCTTACACGGAGGTCATCAGGGACAGATGACCCAATAAACAAGGTACACACGGGTTTAATTGTGTTTACTCACTAACCTGCAGTGTACAACCCATGTGAAATTGGGCACTACAGATTAGTAAGTAAACACAATTAAGCCCGTGTGCACCTTGCTTACTGTAAGCCGGTGGTACATACCATGCTTACTGGTTAATCCACCCCTGGAGGTCATACATCCATCTGTGGGGAATAAAATAAATTGGAGGGTGGCATAAGAACAAAAGGATGCGGCTGAAGCAGAGACGCACTTGTCCAGCTGAAATTGCTTTTGATTTCAGTCACCCAGCTTCCTCCTCTGTGTGTCTCTCTTCAGTCCCTTCTTTATCAAACAGGTATTAGCAAGAGGGGGTGGGGCAGGTAAGGGTAAGGGTGCAGAGTTAGATGCAGTCTGGAAGCCTGTGTTTCTAAAGAAGGAAAAGCACGTGCTTACCTGGTTGGGTTGCTGATTTCTTGAAAGGCACTGTGGGCTGTGGGCTCCTACTAGATTCTTTGTTGTTGTTGTTAGTTGCCACCCAGTTGGCTCCGACTCATGGCGACCCCACGTACAATAGAATGAAACATTGCCCAGTCCTGCACTACCTGCACAATCGTTGGTGTGCTTGAGCCCATTGTTGCTGTCACTGCGTGTTTTGAGTGCCTTCCAACCTAGAGGGCTCATCTTGCAGCACTATATTGGACAATGATCTGTTGTCGTGCATAGGGTTTTCATTGGCTAATTCGTAGATCATCAGGCTTTTCTTCCTAGTCTGTGTTAGTCTGGAAGCTCTGCTGAAACCTGTCCACCATGTGTGACCTTGCTGGTATTTGAAATACTGGTGGCATAGCTTCCAGCATCACAACAACACACAAGCCACTATAGTATGACAAACTGACTGATGGGTGGTGGAATATCTTCTATACTCCCACTCGAATTGCCCCTGCTCTCTTGGACTCACAGACCATTGTGGCTTTCAGAACACCTGGATTCATCTCCTCATGCTACAGTGAGGAAATGGGGCCCTACAGAGTAATAACCACTCCATCAAGAGTAAGCACTTGAAGGGGAGGCTTAGTTTGGGGAGGATCTGGCCAAGGGGCAAGGACTCTGCAACCAGAATTTCTCCTTCCTCTAATGCTTCTCCGCTCGGTGACCACTGGTCCACACTGTGCACTGCTCCACCAGAAGAGCCCTTCCCTTGGTTTTCCTTAGGAGATGGGACCAGGCTAGAATTTAAAAGGACCCATATTAAATATTAAGGGGAGGCAAAAGGGAAATAAATTTAAAAAAATACAAGATGTATAAAAACGGCCTTGTTTACAAAATGCAGTGCTCATTCTGCATCCTGACTGCTAAGTGTCCTAGTCAAAGGTCTTTTGGGTGCAAGGGACAGAAAGCCACTCCAGGTAGCTCAGGTGAAGAGAGATATACAGGAAGGAGAGTGCTTACAGGACTGACAAGTCCTGCGCTCCCTCCCTCTCTCGACAGTTCTTTTCATCTCCAGTTCTCTCTTCTTGCCCACCCATTCTCCTCTCATCAGACCAGTATCCTCTGCCAGGCTCTTGGTTTCTGTTCCTCCACACTGGCTGAGTTTTCATGTCTGGCCCAGGCCCGGGGAAAAGCCTCAACCACTGTGTCAACTGGCAACGCTCCCTCCCCCATGTCCTCACTTCTACGCATGCAGAGACTCATCAGCCACCATCCAGCATGGTTGCTAACCATCTGGCAACCACAGCATTCCTGCCATGATTATCACACACCTGCAGTAAGCGGGGCAGCCTTCAATGCAGACTCAGAGAGGCTGAGTGACTTTCCCAAGAACACACAGCTAAATGCATGACCACTGGGAAGACAGCAAATATTAATCTCAGGTCAATCCCCAAGTGTCAAATAAAATTGACTTCAGAGTTAAATAGGCTACTGAGGATCTTGCTTATCTGCCAAGAACACTTCTGATAATTGAAGCGTTCCTCCAGAATGAAGACTGAGACACTGTGCTTGAACTAAAGGCCAAGGATCAAGCCTTTGTCTTGCACATGCATTCAAATTTAAAATTATACGGCCAACAGGCTCGTAATTGTACTTAATACCAACAGGAACACTAAAAGGCCAAATGAAAGTGGAGTCAGAACAAGTAGCTATTAGGTGAACTCTAGCAAACAGAATGAACAAGGCCAGACAGATTGCATTTTAGCTGTAGTCTATACCCACAGGTGCTAAATGCCCTCCAGATCTTCAATATGATCTCATTTTAATCCCCAATTTCAGTATAAAAGGAACATAAGCACACATGTTCTTTTGAACTTTGTAATCGACCTTAGGATATCAAAATTGGGAAAAGTTTTTTGAAAACAGTGGAACATTGGCTTTTCTTCATTTAAAAATGAAATAGACTATTCTTTGCTCGGGGTTCAATGAAAATTCCACCCCTTTGAAGGGAGTGGCTCTGAATTGGGCTGCATCCCCTTCCTCTTCTTACTTCTCAGCTCACCTACCCTCAGCATTAGACCAAAAGACTCAACCACACTCTCAGCTGAGCCTCCCTTCCTGCCCAAAAAAGGAGGAAGGATGTGCAGAGGCTCCCGTAGATGAGCTGAGCCACCAAGTGCAGGAGTGGGAGAAGCAGCACAGGGTCAAGTCTGGTGTCATAGGCGGAATAATGGCCCCTAAAGCTGTGCACCTCCTGATCCCTGGAACTTGTGATTATGTTACTTTATATGGCAAAAGGGACTTTGCAGATATATTTAAAGTTAAGGACCTCAAGATGGGGAGATTATTCTGGATTATCCAGTAGGCCCAATATAATCACATGAGTCCTTAAAAGTTGTGAACCCTCCTGGAACCATGAAGGTTGGATGAACCCCTGAAACTATTGCCCTGAGATAATCTTTAAACCTTAAACCAAAATCATCCCCTGAAGAATAGTTTAGCTGAACTAGTAAAGAAGGTCTGCCTTGAGCATTGTGCTCTTTTAAGAACTATCTATGTGGGATCAGACTGACAACAACAACTCCAAAGATTAGATAGGAACCTTAGGGGGCAGTGAATTTATGCTAATGGGGGAGAAACAACTAAAAAGAGGAGGGTGAGAATGGTTACACAACTTGAAGAATATAATCAATGTCCCTAAATGGTACATGTAGAAAAGAAAGGGGGGGATAATGGGCCACCTCTTTGGGTTACTGTTGTTGTCATTAGGTGCTGTCGAGTCAGTTCTGACTCATAGCAACCCAATGTACAACAAAACAAAACACTGCCTAGTGCTGTGCCAGCCTCACAATCATTGTTACGCTTGAGCCCATTGTTGCAGTCACTTTGTCAATCCATCTCATTGAGGATCTTCCTCTTTTTCGATGACCCTCTACTTTACAAGCATGATGTCCTTCTCCAGGGACTGGTCCCTCCTGATAACATGTCCAAAGTATGTGAGACGAAGTCTCGCCATCCTTGCTTCTAAGCAGCATTCTGGCTGTACTTCTTCCAAGACAGATTTGTTCATTCTTCTTCTAGCAGTCCATGGTATAGTCAATATTTTCACCAACACCATAATTCAAAGGCATCAGTTCTTCTTTGGTCTTCTTTATTCATTGTCCAGCTTTGATATGCGTATGAGGTGATTGAAAACACCACGGCCTGGGTCAGGTGCACCTTAGTCCTTAAAGTGACACTTTCCTTTTTAATACTTTAAAGAGATCTTTTGCAGTAGATTTGCCCACTGCAGTACGTCATTTGATTTCTTAACAGCTGCGTCCATGGGCGTTGATTGTGAATCCAAGTAAAATGAAATCCTTGACAACTTCAATCTTTTCTCTGTTTATCATGATGTGGCTTATTGGTCCAGTTGCGAGGATTTTTATTTTCTTTATGTTAAGGTGTAATCCATACAGAAGGCTGTAGTCTTTTTTTTGCCTCCTGCCCTTGAAGAGTTTTATTCTAGGTTAAAGCCAAAAGTTTAATAGAAAATGGTTGTCTGGCCTTAGAAGCCCAATAGGAACTTCTTTTTTTTTAATTGTTATAGTTTAAATGAAGTTTACATTTCAAGTTAGTCTCCCATACAAAAATTTATACATACATTGTTATGTGACTCTAATTGCTCTCCCCATACTGTGACAGTACACTCCTCCTTACCACCCCTGATTCCCCATGTCCATTCAACCAGCTCCTAACCCTCCCTGCCTTCCCATCTCACCTCTGGACAGAAGCTACCCGTTTAGTCTCTTGTATCTACTTGAGCTAAGAAGCACAATCCTCACAAATATCACTTTATGTCCCACAGTCCAGTCCAATCCCTGTCTGAAGAGCTGGCCTTGGAAATTGTTTTAGCTCTGGGCTGATAGAGAATCCAGGGGCCATGTTCTCTGGGGTTCCTCCAGTCTCAGTCAGACCATTAAGTCTGGTTTTCTTATTAGAATTTGAGTTCTGCACCCCACCTTTCTCCTGCTCCATCAGGGACTCTCTATTGTGTTCCCTTGTCAGGGTGGTCATTGGTGGTAGCCGGGAACCATCTGGTTCTTCTGGTCTCAGGCTGATGAAATCTCTGGTTTATGTGGCCCTTTCTGTCTCTGCGGCCAATACTTTCCTTGTCTTTGGTGTTCTTCGTTCTCCTTTATTCCAGGTGGCTGGGACCAATTGATGCATCTTAGATGGCCGCTTGCAAGCTTTTAAGACCCCAGACGCCACTCACCAAAGTAGGAGGCAGAACATTTTCTTAATAAGCTTTGTTATGCCAGTTGACCTAGATGTCCCCTGAAAGCATAGTCCCCAGATCCCTACTCCTGCTACTCTGTCCCTCAAAGTGTTTGATTGTGTTCAGGAAATTTCTTAGCTTTGGTTTAGTCCAGTTGTGCTGACTTCCCCTGTAGTGTGTGCTGTCCTTCCCTTCACCTAAGATAATACTTGTCTACTATCTAGTTAGTGAATAACCCTCACCCTCCCTCCCCAACCTCATAACCATCAAAGAATGTTGTCTTCTATAATTAAACCTTTTCTTGAGTTCTTATAATTGTGGTCTTATACAATATTTGTCCTTCTGTGACTGACTATATTCACTCAACATAATGATCTCCAGATTCCTCCATGTTATAAGATCTTTCACGGGTTCATCGTTGTTCTTTATTGTTGCGTAGTATTCCATTGTGTGGATATACCATAATTTGTTTATTTGTCCGCTGATGGGCACCTAGGTTGTTTCCATCTTTTTGCTGTTGTGAACAGTGCTGCAGTGAACATGGGTGTGCATATATCTATTCGTGTGATGGCTCTTATTTCTCCAGGATATATTCCAAGGAGCGGGATAGCTGGATCGTATGGTACTTCTATTTCTAGCTTTTTAAGGAAGCGCCAAATCGATTTCCAAAGTGGTTGTACCATTTTACATTCCCATCAACAGTGTATAAGTGTTACAGTCTCTCCACAACCTCTCCAGCATTTATTATTTTGTGTTTTTTGGATTCATGCTAGCTGTGTTGGGGTGAGATGATATCTCATTGTAGTTTTGATCTGCATTTCTGTAATGGTTAATGATCGTGAGCATTTCTTCACGTGTCTGTTAGCAGCCTGAATATCTTCTTTGACAAAGTGCCTTTTCATAACCGTTGCCCATTTTTTAAATGGGTTATTTGTCTTTTTGTTCGGGAGGTTTTGCAGTATCTTGTAGATTTTAGAGATTAGACGTTGATCGGATTTGTCGTAGCCAAAATTTTTTTCCCAGTCTTTTGACTCTTTTGGTGAAGTCTTTTGATGAGCGTAAGTGTTTGATTTTTAGGAGCTCCCAGTTATCTCATCTGTCTTTCAGTGCTTGTGCATTATTACTTATGGTTCATATTGTGTTTATGCCATGTATTCGGGCTCCTAGAGTTGTCCCTATTTTTTCTTCCATGATCTTTATTGTTTTCAATTTTATATTTAAGTCTTTGATCCATTTTGAGTTAGTTTTTGTGCGTGGTGTGAGGTATGGGTCTTGTTTCAGTTTTTTGCAGATGGATATCCAGTTATGCCAGC
>NW_004443941.1:27349345-27350390 GCF_000243295.1 Trichechus manatus latirostris | reverse complement strand
TCCCTAAACTTCTGTTTATCTGGAAATGCCCTAATTTTGCCATCTTATTTGGGAGACAGTTTTCCTGGATATAAAATTCTTGACTCATAGTTACTTTCCTTCAAAGCTTTATATATGTCCATTGCAGAAGGCCAGAGTCTTTCATCTTTATCAATAAATGCTTCAAGTCCTCTTCACTTTCAGCAAGCAAGGTTGTGTCATCTGCATAATGCGGCTTGTTAATGAGTCTTCCTCCAATCCTGATGCCCTATTCTTCTTCATATAGCCCACCTTCTCAGATTATTTGCTCAGCATAAAGACTGAATAAGTATGGTGAGATATACAACCCTGATTGACTCAAGGGCAATGGGTTGGGTTGCTGGGAAGATTAAATGTGCAATGCTTGTATGATGCTTAGCAGTGTTTGGCAAATAGTAGGTGCTCGGTTTTGAATTGTAACTACAAAAAATGAATTTCAATCTCAGTTTTCACTTCTTCCTTTTCTAGGAAAATAATAAAATCCTCTGGCAAATGGAGCAAGTAGAATAAGCAAGTCCGTATTCAGCCCCCATCTCAATAATTTCTGCAACTCTGGGCAGGATATCTGATTTTAGAAAAGCAAGGAGAAAAAAATCAATGTCTCAAAGCTTGCAGCCAATAAAATCTTAGAAGTGGCAATTTCAAAAAAAAAAAATGCTGTGAACATTTCCTGGATGGAGTCAGAGGGAGATGTGACTATGGAAGAAGGGCTAGAAACGTGATATTGTTGCCTTTGAAGAAGGCAGAAAAGGCAAGGAAACAGATTTTCCCTAGAGCCTCTAGAAAGGAACACAACCCTGCTGTCTCAGTCATCTAGTGCTGCTCTAACAGAAGTACCAGAAGTGGATGGTTTTAACAGAGAGAAATTTATTGTCTTCACAGTCCGGTAGGCTGCAAGTCCAAATTCAGGGCATCAGCTCCAGGAAAAGGCTCTCTCTCCGTCGGCTCTGGAGAAAGGTTCTTGTGATACCTCAGTCTTTCCTTGGTCTGGGAGCATCTCAGCACAGGAACCTCAGGTCCAAAGGAC
>NW_004443941.1:27315153-27349245 GCF_000243295.1 Trichechus manatus latirostris | reverse complement strand
GTCTCTGCTTGCTTCTCTCTTTTATATCTCAAAAGAGATTGCATTAAGACACTGATCTTGTCAACCTCATCAGTATAACCTCATCACAGTGATAGAATTTACAACACATGAGGAGATCACATATAATCTCATCATAGTGGTAGAGTTTACAACACATAAGGACATCACATCAGATAACACAATCATACAATACTAGGAATCATGACATAGCCAAGTTGCTACACACATTTTTTTGGGGGACACAACTCAATCCATGACATTCAGGCAACACCTTGATTTTAGCCCAGTGAGACCTGTTTTGGACTTCTGACCTCCAGAATTGTAAGGTGGTAAATTTGTGTTGCTGTAGCCACTCCGTTTGTGGTAATTTGTTACAGCAGCAATAGGAAACTAATAGACCCGGCAGGAAAGACTGTCTGTCAAATTCTCTAAGTCTGCAGGCAAAGGACAGGTGGGCTAGGTACAGGAAAGAGTAGGAGGGTCTGGGAGATGTGGCACAGCCCAGGATGGGACCCAAACCAAAAAAAAAAAAAAAACCCACTGCTGTTGAGTCAATTCCCTATAAGACAGAGTAGAACTGCCCCATAGCGTTTCCAGGGAGCACCTGGTCGATTCAAACTGCCAACTTTTTGGTTAGCAGCCATAGCACTTAACCACTACACCACCAGGGTTTCTGGATAGGAGCCAGGAGCTCTGAATCATACCACCGTAGGACTTCAGAGCGGGAAGGGACTACCTGGTGTCAGGGGAGAGCTTTTAAAAAAAGCTGATGCCTGGGCCTACCCCAGACCTATTCGATTAGAACCTGGCACGGGATGAGGCCCAGACTTTAGTATTTTAATCTTTGATTCTCATCTATAGCCGAGGTTGAGAATCACTGAACCCATTTCCTGAGAGGGGAAAGTACAGCTCACCTTCCCAGGTTACGAGTGGCAGGGCCCATCTTGAAATCATCCGCTAACTCCCACGGGGTGCGCAGCCTACAGGACCAACTGCACAGGAGTTAAGAGGATGTCGGAAGAGTGCACGCTTATTCCCGAGGGCCCAGGGGCATTTGCAAAGACCCCGCCACACACTTCTCTCTCCTGTGAGTGTCTGGGGAACACTGAGTCCTGAGGCCCCAAATACAATTTGCACAAGAATCTTAGGCTTTTTCTATTTCCCACCAGGCAGTTCTCCTGGCAGTACACAAAGCGACGGTTGCGCTTGACATCCGTCGCTTTTGCTAAACGGCTCCCCTTGAACTCACATCACATAGTCACTGGGCTTTTCCAGGGACCCCTGAGATCCTGCTCCCCTAGAGAAGCTGATCACCATCCCTGTGCACATTAGAACTAGCTGGGGAGCCTTTAAAACTCCTGATAGTCAGACTAAACTTTGGGACTACTCAGTCAGCATTCCTGTGTGAGACTCAGACACCATCCGTTTTTAACACTGCTCAGGGTGATTCTATTGTGCAACCAAAGTGCCACCGCAGAGCGAAGCCAGGTATATTCCCGTGGGGGCTGTGCTGACCTCTGGCGAACCCCTGCCCAGCCCCTACCACCACCCGCCTTGGGAGCCCAGAGGGTTGCAGGAGCTCCGCCACCTCCCTTCCTCAGGGGAGGCCTTTCTCAGACA
Organism: Trichechus manatus latirostris; assembly: GCF_000243295.1. Classification (NCBI taxonomy): domain Eukaryota; kingdom Metazoa; phylum Chordata; class Mammalia; order Sirenia; family Trichechidae; genus Trichechus; species Trichechus manatus. The sequence continues at coordinate 27,347,625 of NW_004443941.1, read as the reverse complement.
GGCTTTCTGTTCTCTTGCTTTCTCTAGACGTATTCCACGTTCTGTTCTCCTCCCTGTGTCAGTGGCAGCCCCAGCGCCACTGCTGATTTTCTTGAACCTTAAAGCATCCTCCAAGACGTTGCTACCCAAAGTAGAGTTCACAGTCTCGTCTGAGAGGTTGTTGCTCAGGACCTCCAGAATCAGAATCTACCTTGTAACAAGATCCCCAGGTGGCCGGATGCATAGTAGAGTTCAGGAAGCTCTATTGCCCGGACATCGCTTCCACAGCATTCGCCCACCCTGAGGCACAGCTTTCGTGACTTTAAACTAGGTGTTACAAGATAAATAAATCAGTAGACTCTGCCTTTAACCAGAATCAGAGACTTAGGACTGAAAGGGCCTCAGAAGTCTTCTAGAATCCAGTGCTTTCCAAACTTCCCTGAGGATTAGAATCGCCTGACGCCCTTATTTTAAAAAAAAAAAAAAAAGCCAGACCCTAGCCCAGACCTACTGAATGTGAATTTCTTTCAGAGAGAGGCCTGGTAACCTGTATGGTTTAACAAGTGCTCCAGGTGACTTTTATCATCAAGGAGGTCCGGAAAGTCTGATGGTCTGCCCCACTCCCTGCCCCCAACCCCACACTTTCCTTGGAATCCCATTATGTCCACATTTACATGGACATATCAGTCCTCTCTGACTGATGATCTTCTTGCTTCCTTCTTCTTAAACATATGCAGGGTAGCCATTTCCTACTGTACAAATTATCCTTTCTATGCAGAGCCAAAGTCTGGCTCCCTATAATTTCTTTTCATTAGTCCTAGCTCTTCTTCCAAACATAGAGCAAGTACATATTTTTTCCTTGAGCTATAAGCCTGTTTATTTTCACCTCTTACTTTCAAAGAAGCCTTGGGTATTGCTGAGAACAAAAGTTGTGTTTTCCTTTAATGAGAACTTGTAATAAAATTATAAATTAAAAGTTTGTTTACATAAAAACATAGTGGCATGCCTCTTTGAACTTTTTAAATATTCTCCATCTGTGAAAAGTAACCAGACAAGGGTCTCAGGCCACCAGCCCATATATCCTGAAAAAGGACATGCAGCTATTTGCTCTGGTACCAAGTCTAAAGGTTAACCATTTATCATTCACTCCTATGACTTAATTAAATTACAATTTAACAAATATTTATTGAGTGTTTGCCATGTACTAGCACTATGCCGTTTGCTCGGAATTGTTGTTGCTGTTGTTAGGTGCCATCAAGTCGGTTCTGACTCATAGCGACCCTATGAACAACAGAACAAAACACTGCCCCGATCCTATGCCATCCTCACAATCGTTGTTATGTTTGAGCCCATTGTTGCAGCAACTGTGTCAATCCATCTCGTTGAGGGTCTTCCTCTTTTTTGCTGACCCTGTACTTTGCTGGGGGTACTGACATAAAATTCATCCAACTGGTTTTATTTCAATTGCTTGTAAATCCTTTGGTGGATGAGCTCTGTGGCTTTGCCTTTAGTCATAATTTTAGCAATTGGAAAAGTTCTCAGAAGTCCTCTGATTCAGCCTTCCGAATCCATTTAAAAAATTTTTAAAATGTGATAGAGATTCCCTTCCTCAGGACTTTACAACCTAGTAAGGGAGGCAATATTTTAAAAAGAAATAACATTAAATAAAATTAAAATCACCTATTCATTAGGTATATGAATAGCCAATCTGTTTGCCTGTGAAGATGGACTTATGTACCTCTGATACAATGTCCCTCTATGATACAGTTGCCTCATGTGCATACAAAAACTGGACAATGAAAAAAGAAGACAGAAGAATTGATGCATTTAAATTGTGGTGTTGGTGAAGAATATTGAAAATACCATGGACTGCCAGAAGAATGAGCAAATGAATCTTAAAAGAAATAAAACCAAAATGTTCCTTAGAAGTGGGGATGACAAGACTTTGTCTTGCTTACTTTTGACATGTCATCAGGAAAGGCCAATCGCTAGAGAAAGACATCGTGTTTGGTGAAGTAGAGAGCAAAAACAAGGAAAATCTTCAAGATTGTTGCGGTAGCCTCAAACATATCAAAGATCATGAAGATGGCTCAGGACTCAGCAGTGTTTCGTGATGTTATATACGAGGTTGCTGCGAGCCAGAGCCGACTCAACAGCAGCTATCAACAGCATGATGTAATACAAGCAGAGGAAGCATTGATGTGGAGCTCAGAGGTAGAGTACTCAACTCCACCTGGAATGGTCCAAGAGAGGAGAGGACATTTGAGCTTTCTTTCATTTATTTACTCCACAATAAATTATTACCCTCTATGCTCGGCACTAGGAAAAGGAAATACTGGGTCACAGCACCTGTTCTCAAGTAGATTATACGTAGTATGGGAAAGAGACAGGTAATCAACAATTGCTCTAAAAAATGATCAACGTTCTAACAGCAGCCAGCACCGGGTTCTCGGGAACACCAGGAGTGCAACCAGGTGACAGAGAAGATGTTCCACATTCAATAAGTTTTTTTTTTTTTTTTTTTTTTTTTGGTAAAAACTTTTGAAAGGAAGCTTTATATTTTTTCCTTTTAAATTATTTGTTGATGAGCAACATTTAACTTATGATTGGCTGTGATTTCTCAACAATCATCAGATACACCAAGGACATCTTACCAAGTGAGAAAATTTAGCCTACAAATCATATCAAATGTAGTTAAATTTTTAATGAATTTAAAATTTTACAGTTAATGAAGCATATATAATGTTATGTTTAGTAGACAATTATATATTTATCATTGTCAATATCAATTTTGCAATTTTTTATTTTGTAGCTTTTTTTTTTTTTTTAATGTTTCAAACAATTTTGTCAGCCCCTAAAAAAGTTCATAATCCTTGGTCACTAAGAGAAGACCCAGATGTTGGGGGCCCTGAAGTTTATACAGTATGGCAGCCCTCTTAAAAAAAAGAGTACAAGATTACAAATACAAAATCAGGCATCACTAGATTCCTGGTTAATCTGCCTCTTGGAGGCACTTAAAGTCTATTGGATAAATTGTCCTCTACAGAGGCCACCCGGGGCTCAAGAAGACCAGGTAGGAAGCTATGGCAATAGTCCAGGAAAGAGAAGATGAAAGTTCAAAGATGGATTTTCATCTCTTTCCTGATGGAAACAGAGGGTGAAGGATAGGGAAGACACAAGAGAAATTTAAGAAGCAGGTCAGATAGGGCATGGTATTTGATGAGGAGGGTGTCAAGAATGCATACTGCTTTGACGGCTCAGGTCTCAGGTTTGGTGAATGGTTAAGCACACGACTACTAGTTGAAAGGTTGACAATTCTACCAACCCAGGGGTGCCTCGGGAGAAAGGCCTGGAAATCTGCTTCTGAAAGGTCACAGCCTTGCAGCCCCTATGGAGCAGTTCTACTCCATACATATGGGGTCGCCATGAGTTGGACTCAACTCAGTGTCAACTAACAACAAGGATGACCCAGGGAGTCAGAAGAGGCAATACAGAAGGGGAGACAGGTGGTTGGGTGGGGCAGGCTTGGAAGATAAATGACTTCAGTTTTGGAACTATCAAACCTGATGTGTCTGTGGAACCACCCCAGGTGCCACAAGGTGCGTTCCAGATGGAGATGTATGGAAGCCATCTGATGTACATCTGGGGTTCAAGAGAGAGGACCAGGTGTGCCCTGGACAGCTCTTGGCATGTGAGTGGTCGCTGAGCTCAGGAGTTGAGATTCCCCGGGGAAGTGCATAAATTAAGAAGCGATGCATGATGGAGACAGCACCCTAGCGAAACACCGGCGTTTAGAGGTGGAGATAAACGGAAGAACAAAGAAATACTTGTTTTCTCAATAGTGGTGTTGTGGGGAGGAAAAAGCTGAATTAGGCACAGAGATTGTCAGCTGGGGGTGGGGTCAGGAAGGCAAGTAGCTGGAGCTGGAGCTGGAGGGTGGGGGGAACGGCAGGATTTGGGCTTTCCAGCTGAGGGAAGAGGTAAGCAAAGGGACAAAGCTAGAAAAGTGAGCAGTTCATTCAGACTAGATTATAGAATATGATGGGGAAAGTAGGGAGGGAAAGGGAGAGAGTGAGAACAGCATTAAAACGATAGGTTGGAATTATATTAGGATGGGCTTTGAAAGCCAAAATATGAAAATTAACAATGGGAGCCACTGATGGTTTTTGAGCAAAGGAATTTTACAGTCAGGACTCAATTTGAGGAAGAATCCTTTAGCAGATGTACATGTAACTGGCATTGCAGAGACCAACATAGAAATCTTATAATAGACCATGCAAGAAGTGAGGGGGGCCTGAGCTCAGGGTTGCCATAGATACTGAGGAGGGGATAAAAGCAAGTGACAGAGGGGACCTTCCTCACAGGTTGTATGAATGGAGTAAGTAAAGACAGAGTGCAGGTTTTGAGCTTGGTGGCTGGGAGGTGAGTATAGCGTTTACTGAAATTAATTTGTAAGAATATAAACATGTAAGCCCTTAAGCCTGGAGGGAAAGAAGAATAAAGCAGGAAAAGCGATAGTGCTCTACCTTTGTGTAACTCCTCCTCCCTGTCATCTGCACTCTGATTTTTATTACTGCAGCCTCATATCAGCATGGGTTCACCGCAGCCCATTCACACTGTAGATTCACAGTAAGGTCGTGCTCAGCTAAAATGCCTGCATTTCCCCATTCTGCAGTTTGCTTTGTTGTTGTTTGTTTCTTTGTTTTTGTTTAATCCTATACATAGAACTAGGTCCCTGAGTGGCACAAATGGTTTGCATTCAAATGCTAACCTAAAGGTTGGCAGTTGGAACCCACCCAGCAGCACCACGGAAGAAAGGCCTGGTGATCTGCTTCCGTAAAGATTACAGCCAAAGAAACCCTATGAAGCAGTTCTAAACTCAGTAGCATATGGAATTGCCATGAGTCAGAATCAAACTGATGGCAACGGGTTTGGGTTCTTTTGTTTTGGTACATGGAGAACTCAGCTTTCATCTAGCAGAACCTTGTTTTTATCCGGTGTATGGGATTCGGTTGAGTTTTGCCCCAGTGTCCCCACTTAACCAACCACTCAACTGAGCTTGTTTTAAACTTTCCTGTCTCCCCTCTTGCTTTGCATCACCTCCATTTAGAGAAGCATGCCTTTTGGCCATTTTGCTTTGGTTTTGTGTTAAGAACCAGCCCCTCGTATTCACTAATAAAATGGCAGGCAGGAGGGCATCTTTCAAGCTTCTTTACACTTTCTCCGCTAACACAGATCACCTTCAGATGGCTGGAAAGATTAAAAACAGGGCAGGAGGGAGGGCGAGAGGTAGGTCCTGGAGCAATTCCTTGATGATGTGCTGCAGATCTCCAGAAGGACTAACCAAGAATCCGCTCTAGGTCCTCTTGGAGTTCCCACTGGAAAACTGCCCAGAGCTGCTGCTTCCTGGATCTACTCCTGGTGTTTGTGGAAAGGCTGCTTTTCAAGTCTCCTTTTCTCTTTCCTCAAGGACTGGCTGCTAATTTGCGGGGGCGCTTATTCAAAACTTAGTAAGAATTTCAAGGCAGCAGCCACAGAACCTTAAACCAAGCATGGCCCTTCTGAGTGCAGCATGAGATGTCTTTTACAGCACGCGCCCACTTCATCCTGGACGTGCACACACTCCACCCGACAGAGTCCTCCTTCTTCCCAGCGCTCCTTCCACTTGGTCATAAAAAGTATTCCACATCCTGCTGCTCAGCAGCTCCCAAGCCTGTTCTCGGGGCTTACCATGGAGACTTATCATTAGAAAAAGATTCTCATTCTGTTTCTCTGCTTAATTTGCTCCAACTCCTCTCCAGTTATGGGGGCAGTTGTGGTCCAGTGGTAGAATTCTCACCTTCCATGCTGGAGACCCAGGTTCAATTCCTGACCAATGCACCTCACGCACACCACTTGTCTGTCAGTGGAGGCTTGTGTGTTGCTATGATGCTGATGAGGTTTCAGCAGAGCTTCCAGACTAAGATGGACTAGGAAAAAAAGCCTGGCAATCTACTTCTGAAAATCAGCCAAAGAAAACCTTATGGGTCACAATGGTTTGATCTTCAGCCAATCATGGGGATGGCCCAGGACTGGACAGCATTTCGTTTTGTTGTGCATGAGGTCACCATGAGTCAGGGGCCAACTTGACAGCAGCTAACAAATCTTGGTAGACATTGATCCTCTGGATGAGATTTGAATAGTCTCTCCTGCTCTCAGGAGCCACACGATGAGAAAGATGGAGTGTTGTCTTCTCCTTGGCATCACCATTAAAATGCAATTCCAGTTCAAGGGATGTTATGGATTGAATTGTGTCCCCCAAAAAATGTGAGTCAACTTGGCTAGGCCATGATTCCCAGTATTGTGTGATTGTCCACCATTTTGTCATCTGATGTAATTTTCCTATGTGTTGTAAATCCTACCTCTATGATGTAAATGAGGCAGGATGGAGGCAGTTATGTTAATGAGGCAGGACTGAATCTTCAAGATTAAGTTGTATCTTGAGTCAATCTCTTTTGAGATAAAAAAGAGAGAAGCGAGCAGAGAGACAGGGGGACCTCCTATTACCAAGAATGAAGAACCAGGAGGAAAGCACATCCTTTGGACCCCGGGTCCCTGCACTGAGAAGCTCCTAGACCAGGGAAAGATTGATGACAAGGACCTTCCCCAAGAGCTAACAGAGAGAGAAAGCCTTCCCCTGGAACTGGCACCCTAAATTTGGACATCTAGCCTCCTTGACTGTGAGAGAGTAAATTTCTGTTTGTTAAAGCCATCCACTTGTGGTATTTTTGTTATAGCAGCACTAGATAACTAAAACAAGGGGTAACTCAGAAAGTGGCTAATAGTTGAATTTTTTTCCTGTAGAGCAGAGTCTAGGACAGCCCAGGGACTTTTGGGCACTCAATAGGTATGATCCTTACGTTGGTGAAATCCCTCTTGATAACACTCCTGATCATTAGCGGTATGATTGGTGTTATGATTGTTGTTTTATCTAGATGAGGAAACTGAGGTCCAGAAAAGCTGAGTGACTTACCCAAGGCTGCACAGCTAGGAAATGGCACAGTCAGAACTAGAACGCAGACCTTCTGGGTCCTAGAATAAGCTGTTTCTCCCTACATACACTGAGGGGGATTCTGGTCTCATTTCTCCATTACTTCTGTCCACCTAAAACCAAACCTGTTGCCGTCAAGTTGATTCTGACTCATACCAACCCTATAGGACAGAGTAGAACTGCCCCATAGGGTTTCCAAGGCTGTAATCTTTACAGAAGTAGACTGCCACAACTTTGTCCTACAGAGAAGCTGATGGGTTCAAACCACCAACCATTTGATAGTGGGATATTTTTCAAACTACAGCTTAAGGCTTTGAAGAAGCTTCCATTCTATTTGTATATAAAAGAATAGACTATGATTTCTGCTTTTCTCCAAAAGTAGTAACTTCCAGCTGATTTTTGTTTCTTATTCTGACTCTCCAGTGACAACCCTGCTACCCAGTTTAACCTCAAGACTCACATGAATTCCAGAGATGTGAAAGCAGCCATAGAGAAAATGACCCCGAGAGGAGGGCTTTCTAATGTAGGTATGTGATCTGGACTCAGATAATTCTATCTTGCTAGCATGGTTCTCTTTCTACAGGAGTGCTTTTTAACATCCTATATGTTTTTGTTGTTATTAGCTGCCATCGAGTTGACCCCTGACTCATGGTGACCCCATGCTCAATGGAATGAAACGCTACCCAGTCCTGCATCATCCCCAGGATAGGTTGCAGATTGGGCTGTTGTGATCATAGGGTTTTCACTGGCTGTGTTTTGGAAATAGATTACCAGGCCTTTCTTCCTAGTCCATCTTAGTCTGGAAGCTCTGCTGAAACCTATTCAGCATCATAGCAACATGCAAGCCTTCACTGGTCAGGAATCAAACCCAGCTCTCCCACATAGAAGGCTAGAATTCTACCACTGCCCTTGGACATTCTATATGTTGTTGTTGTTGTTAGGTGCCGTAGAGTCTATTCCAACTCACAGTGACCCCGTGTGACAGAGTAGAACTGCCCTATAGGGTTTTCTAGGTTGTAATCTTTATGGGAGCGGATCTCCAGATCTTTCTCCCATAGAGCTGCTGGGTGGGTTTGAACTGCCAGCCTTTTGGTTAGCAGCCAAGTACTTCATGGCTGTACCACTAGGACTCTTTAACATTCTCTATAGGAGAAAAAAATAATAATCTATCCAAAATGACTCATATTAATATCTGTATATTTTCTAAAAAGTATTATCATTGATTTGAGAATCACTATAATCTATATGCTGCAGAGCCACAGCAATGTCTGGCATTTGAGAATGGCAGCATCTTCAGGATGAGTAGCACTTCTATTGTGGCTCTTTCCTGATTGGCCTACAAGTTATCAGTTATTTAACTTTAAATTTGTAACCAGTTTTATTCAGGAAGCTTCCTAATGCCCCTTGAGAATCTTGTTCCCATCGATTCCTGTTGTAGTGATGACTGTGCAGGAGAGACATGTTCTTGGTTTTAAGCTGAGTCTCTCATGAGGTGTCTGAGCCTGGGTGGGGTGACCAGAAGTCCAAGGTCTAGTCCTCAAAAGGGCAGGTCCGGAAATTTCATTTTATTGGTTCACCCAGAGGTGACCAGGCATTAGGAAACAGTTTCACACTAACCAAGCTCAAAGACTGTCCAAGAGCCCATGCCAATGTATTAATTTATAAATGGTGTCCTGGCTTTGGGGACACTGGGAAGGCTAATTGTCCACTTCTCAGGGAACCCGTTCCTACCATCAAAGTCCAGGGAAATGAAGAAGTGATGCACAGCTGCTCAGCATGGAGTGCACACATAGAGAATAGAACTGTCTTTGGGGGAGCATCCTCAAAGTTACAGTAAATCTAATTAATTATTTCTCTCCCCACTTTAGTGTACATCTATATAGTGACCAGAATAGTAATGTCTTAGGCTGGGTTCTCTAGAAAAGCAAAACCAATGAAATATATCTATGTATATGTAGAGAGAGAGATTTATCTCAAGCAAATGGCTCCGTGGTTATAGAGGCTGCAAGTCCCAAGTCCAAGGGTTAGGCATCAGGCTGGAGGCTTCTCCTGACTCATGTAGCTGCAGAGCTGATGAATCCAAGATCAGCAGGTAAGATGGCAAACTGCTGGCTCACAGGCTGCAGAGGCCAACAAATCCCAACATCAGCAGGCAATACAGCAGGTCACTGGCTCAAGTCCCAAGGACCAGAGGTCAGATGACAACAAGCCAGATGCAGGATCCAGAGTGAGCAAAAGCCAGGGAGCTTTGCCAAAATGTCCATATATGTTGGATGCAGGCCACACCCCCAAGGAAAGTCCCCTTACAACTGATTGACTGATCACATCAGATCACATCATGGAGGTGATTACATTATATCACAAAATGGAGGATAACTACATCATTACATAACTGCCAAACCACTGAGAATCATGGTCCAGCCAAGCTGACACACAACCTTAACCATCACAATCAGTATCTAGCAAATATAGAACCTTGACCTTTGAACAATGCTAAATAAACACTGGCTAAGTCACTGCTGTCCAGGCCCCCAAATCAATAGTGCTTCATCACAAACATGATAGAGTTGATTTCTGATTTGTTTTCAACTTTATACTTACATCAGTGAAGTTCCAATAGTGTACCCTGGAAAAGACTTCAGAAGGCATTTTATTTCTTTGATGAAATTAGTGACATACCTTAATCTAATTGCATGCTCTCACTCTGCCTTTGTATTGATCAAGGTTTGAGTTCAGAGAACAGAATCTACTCTGGCCGGCTTAAGCAGAAAGGGTTTTATTTCAGAGTATTAAATGGTTTCAAGAATTATGGAAAAAGAATTATTGGGATGCCTAAAGAAACAGGCTCTAGGCTGACTTCTCCAAGATGACTTCCTAAAGCTCCCTGTAGAACAAGGTTCCAAAGGGGCCACTGCCTCTTCCAAGATCAGGAAACCACTTCGTGAATTCTGCCAGCTCTGGGCCTTGTTGACAGCCAAGTCAGGAACCTCCTTTAGCCAAGAAGCCACCGTGATTAGGAAGCTGCTGCTACAGCTGCCAGCTCCAGAACAATTCCCTGCCTGTTCCTATTCACATCCACAAAACAGATGCTCAGCACCCTACCACCTCAACACCAATGAAGCTAAACATGGGCATCTTTGCTAACACTGCCACCTAGAAGTCAAATTCTCTACAGATACCTTGTCAGCAGAAAGAGCAGAAACAGAAGTGAAGTCTCTGCCTTACTTCCACCTTCCAAATATACATGAGTGTATCAATTCATGGAATTAAAACAAATCTAGAACCCTGGTTGCAAGGGAGTCTAGACAATGTAGTTTTCCTGTTCCCAGCCTCTGCTCTGGAAGGTACTTGGAATATGTGTTGAGCACTAATTCACTATGGTCTCCAAATTGGGTGAGATTGAGGTGATCTTATGGTTCCCTGTGCTCTGATATAGAGCCAGAGGGAATTGCTGGGTTCCCCTGGCCTTAAAGAAAATGGTATCTTGTCTGAGAAAACAGCTCTCAGAGGCCAAGGTTTTTTCTAGCAACCAGGTTCTATGCAACCAGTTCACACAGGTTCTCTAAGACATTTCTCCAGTAACTACATATGTAACTATTTGGTCTTTTCATTTGCCAGGTAAGACTATACTAGCCAACAGAGCCAGCATGCTGGCCAAAAGCAAGAGAGTGTAATGACAGTAATCCTAACATCTTCAGAAGGTGATTCTTAATTTTTTTTAGATTGAGGACCCTTTGAGAATCTGATGAGAGTTATGGTCCTCCTACCCAGATAAATACTTATACACACAAAATATTGTATATAATTTCAGGGAATTTGTGAATACACAAATACTCTAGCCTGGCTCCCTCAGGCTTCCCCTGTGTCCACAGAGCCCAGGGTAAGAGCCCTGCCTTACTTTTATGAAGCTGTGCTGATTCTAAGGAGACCACTTGTCCCAGTCTGCTAGGGAGGACATGGGCTTTCATTGCAAAACCGGGCAAGTCGCAGGCACACCAGGACAGTAAGTCACCCTAGTTGACTCTGAAATTTTCCTGAGGCCCTGGAAGGTGGGAAATATGCACTTGGGAAGGGCATGGTAGAGAGCCTTGTAACGCTGCATCACCATTGCACTCAGCTGGAGGAGATTATTGCACTGGATGGATATCTAGGCCCAGCTATCTGGACTGAACTACTCAGGGCCATACCGCCTGTAGGCGTTGCAGCCGGGGCTAGGACACAGTCTCCCAGTTCTTGTGAATACAGCTCTTCCCTGGCCAGACAGGCTTGGGCCCTTGGATTAGCACTGCAGCTGTGAGAAAAGATACCACTGACCCCAGAACACAGCCCTCCACAGCAGCAGCTCCTGGAGCACTGGGCTCACCCCAGGCTGCAGGAGGCCAAGAGGCTACTGTCAGTCACACCAGGCCAACTCCTCCCTCCCCACGCCCTTTGAAACAATGTGGGACCAGCTTAGGGGCTTAGTATGGTTCCAGCACCCAGGCAGAGAGGTGACCCCTTTGTTTCCATGAAAGTCTTTCCCACCTGTTTCTGGCCCCTAATTTTTATTTTTTTTTAAAAGAAGAGACCATTAGAAGTTAAAGGCTTAAAATGAAACTGGGATGGGAGTGAGTATATGTGTTTTTCTGGACCTCTTTGTGCAGCTGTCAATTCCTTATTTGTTCTGATGGTGAGAGCAGGTCCCAGAGGAGTTACTTGAGGGCCCAGAAGGGCTGCCGATACGCCCATGAGGAGGAGACAGAGCAGGAGAGGCAGCATGTGCCTCAAACTCGGACAGTCTGCTCTGGGCCAGCCCCAGTGATGATCTTCACAGTAAACAGAAATAGCACATATGGCAATTCATGGGCTGCCCAGCTACACAGGCCTACACCTTAGCTAGGGGATTCAAGTCCCAGCAGAACCTCTGCGTGGCCACATTTGCCTGGTCTGCATTTTCTGTGTGGGCTCCTATCTCCCAGCATCCCCCTGTGATCCCAGAGAAGCAGGGTAACCTGGATGCTTGAGATGGAAAGAGCTTGGAAGAACAATATTCCATGTGCTCAGCCTGGCCTGACTGAAGGAGACAGAAGACATGGCCCTGAGGGTATCCTCAGCCAGAGTGCATCAGAACACTACAGAAGCAGAGCAGCCACGTACAGCTGCACAGGTTGGGCACCATACAGCTCCAAAAGGTGTCACTCTCATAGACATAGGTGTGAGTCCCTCATCTCCTCTCCAGTTGTGTATTACAGCAGCCTCAGGACCAATGTAGAGCACTCCAACCTGGCTCCCTCAGGCCACAGTTTTACATAGATTGCTACATAGATATAGATATATAGATACTGTACAGATACATAGATATCCCTGCCCTCTTAAAAATACAAAAGTGCTGTTCCTCTTCCTTTATCTTCCTTTCTGTCCTTTGCAAAACGGCCACTGTCCCTGGGATACTTAAAACCAAGCCCTGCTCTTTCTGATTATTCACAACACCCTCTAGGGGGAGAATTCTGCTTCTTTGGTTTATTGCTTAATTACATTTTGGGGTTAACTGACGGTTAGTCTTTAAAAGCACTTTATATTTCAAATTAATACTTCCAGCTCTAAGCATTCTAAAACATCTAAGCTTGGCGGGGGTGGTCATATTGGTTGGGCTTCTAGTTAATTTGTTGGGTTTCCATTAATTGAGGTTGCTCCATCCTGTATATGAACACATTAAATCTACATTTCTTTAAAAAAAATTCTGTGGCTGAGTCATAGTATCCTTTGCCTACTAAGACTGTGATCTGTTTCCGTATTTATAACCAGCATGATCATTCCAAGCACAAGTTTTCTTTCTTCCAGGCCGGGCCCTCTCCTTTGTGACCAAGAACTTCTTTTCGAAGGCCAGTGGGAACCGAGGTGGTGCTCCCAATGTGGCCGTGGTAATGGTGGATGGCTGGCCCACAGACAAGGTGGAAGAGGCTTCAAGACTTGCAAGAGAGTCAGGAATCAACATTTTCCTCATCACTATTGAAGGTGCCGTTGAAAAGGAGAAGCAGTATGTGACAGAGCCCAACTTTGCCAGCAAGGTATGTAAATGCCCAGAGTCCACCCAACCTGAGGGTTCCCTGCACTCTGAAAATCTGTAACACCTTCCTTCAAAGCTGTGTTTCACCTTTCTTCAAACATGGAGTCCCTAGATGATGCAAACAGCAATCTACTTCTGGAAAATTGGCTATTGAAAGCCCTCTGGAGCACAGTTCTATTCTGACACACGTGGAGTTGCCATGAGTTAGCATCAGATAGTAACTGGTTTTTTTGTTTGTTTGACTGTTTGTTTTTTAAGCCCACTTCTAGGGAGGAGAGCCTCCGGTGAGGGACTATAAGTCTGGAACCCGGAATAACCCCCTCAAAACAAGATTTCACACCCACTTGGTAAACCAAGGCCAAGCACTTTGGGAAGAAAGTGGAGCAGCAGTGTCCCCAGTGTCACCTAGAGGCTCTCCCTCATTCCTCCCACAGCCCCAGGGGCTAGGGCGGGGCCCCACTGAGCCTGCACACACACACACACACACACACACACACACACAGAGAGATAAATAATGAGAAGGAGTGATTGGACCAGATCAGCGGTTTTCAAACACTACTCCTGGGTTCTGTGGAGATGCCTGTCAAGAGATGGGACCAGAACAGATGGGATGGGAACCTCCAACGCCTGTTGCACAACCAGCTCAGCTTTTGTATGTTTCAGTGGGACTCACAATAGCCTCCCTCCAAAGAAAAGTTCCAGCTTAGAAAGAAAGAAAACCTTGGACTGGTTTGTCTTTGATGGTCTTCCTTCTTTAAATATTCTCCATTTTCAGATCTAATAGTGCTCAATACCTTGCATCATCTCCAACTGCTGTCTATTTCATCCTTCTTGAAATTCTCTTCTCCTTCAAATTCCAGGACGTGGTGTAGCTCCTATTTCTTTCGCTCTCTCCTTTTTTCAGTCTTATATCCTAAATGCAGACTTCCCCAGGACTTGGTCCTTGGCCCTTTGCTCTTCTCTCACTAGGTTTTCTCACCCCGCCCTCACCACCCTGGAACCTGACCCAGGGACTCAGCTTCAGTCTGCACTCAGAACAGCAACTCCCTCTTAAGTCTCCACCCCTGGCCTCTCTCTTGAGCTTTATAGACATCCATTTCCAGCTGATTGGCTTTTCTCCACCTAGATGTCCTGTCAGAACTTTAAATCCTACATTCAAAAAGCTAAATCCATCCTCTTTCCCACCTAAACTAGCTCCTCCTCTGGACTTTCCCGTTTGTATTATGGCATCATGCCCACCTCCCACACAGCCATCTCAGAATGCCTACTCAGCTGCTGAGCCCCGCAATCCCATCTCTTACATCCCTCTACTCTTCTCATGCCCAACACCCCCTCCTCATTTCTAGCTAGTACTCTCTATCTACCTTCTCTCTCTCCTGGGTCTTCCCAGTTCAGACTTAACAATGAAGCCGAACTCATGTTTATGAAGGGCTCCTCCAAGCCTATTTGTTCCTTTCTCCAAATCCATCACTGTTCCCCCATTGCACTCGTTGCCCTCTGGCGTGTCATCCCAACCCACCTTCCTTGCACATCTCCTGTGACCCACACACAGGCCCTGTGCTCCAGCCAACTGGTTTCCCTCCATGCCCAGCAGGCCCCGCTCTCTCCTGTCATGACTTGGCTTAGCTGCCTGGTGGGAGGCCCTCCTCTCCATCCATTGGCTGGAATTCAGCTCAGCCTTCAACACGCATCTCAAATACTACCTCTTCCATGGAAAGTTTCGTGGACCCTATTTAGGTTTTTACAAGCCAATTAAAAAATGTTTCCTAGGAAAGTTCTAAGCCATTTGTTTTTAAATGGTTTTTTAAGTGGTACGGGTTCATCTATAGTCACAAGTCTGTGATTTTCTCTCTGCCCCTGTAGAGGCAAGGGCAAGAAGGAAATGTCCCACCTTAGGAACACTAGCGCCGTCACCTCCTGGAGCACACCAAACAGTTTGTTCGATGTTTATTTGCAGCTGCCTTAATTTTTTTCTGGAACAAGCCTGGGCACAAGTAAATAGGTATTCATTTGCCTCGAGGCAGGGTTGTCTAGAGGACAGAGCTTGGGTTTTGAAGTAAGATAGATTTGTGTTCCAGTCTCAGGGACTTTGAGGATGTTCCTTCATGGCTGGGCCTCAGTTTGTTCCTTCATGACAAGGTTATAAAACCAGAAAACCAAACCCATTGTGTGGAGTCAATTCTGACTCATGGTGACCCCATGTGTGCAGAGTAGACCTGTGCTCCACAGGGGTTTCAAGGCTATAACGTTTTGGAAGCAGATCACCAGGCCTTTCTTCTAAGGTGCCTCTAAGAGGGTTCAATCTTCTAACCTTTTGGTTAATAGTGAGCACTTAACCATTTGTGCCACCCAGGCACTCTGACAAGGCTATACATACAAGGTTGTAATTCCACCTTGCAGGGTTAAGGTGGGGATTTATTGAGAGAATCTGTCCGAGACCATCCAGTGCAGCATCTGACACACGTGGCCACTCCACAACGATGGGACCCCTTCCCGCTGGATGAAGGGCTACTCTGGAAACATTTTCTTTAGTCATTTCTTGTGTGTGTCTTCTGTTTTCCCAATTACAACAAAAGCTTTCTTTAATCCTCTCATGCAGTGGTGCCTACCACTGCCATCTTGTGGCTGGCTGCCAGTACAAATGAGTTGAAAGGCCTGGAGAGGCATAAATATGAAGCTGAAATCAGTGATTCACATCTCCCTGTGGATTTGTTTAGCAGATGAGTCTTTTCACTAAACCCCAGCTGGGGGAATCATGTGAGTCCTGGGATGACTGGAGGGGACTTTGCCCCAGTGAGTGCCTGATTGAGTGAACCAAGATAGAAAAAGAGAGTATTCAGAGAATTAGTGCAGAAAACAAGAGGTCTGTTTGCTTCTTTGGCTGTCCAGGTGGCAAAGGGTAGTGTGACAGGTGGGAGGACTTGCCCGGCAGCCTGGTAAGTGTCCCTCCCCTCTGTGTCTTCCCAGGCTGTATGCAGAACAAGTGGCTTTTACTCCCTCAACGTGCAGAGCTGGTTCAGCCTACACAAGACCCTGCAGCCCCTGGTAAAGCGGGTCTGTGACTCCAACCGCCTGGCCTGCAGCAAGACCTGCTTCAACTCGGCGGACATCGGCTTCGTCATCGATGGCTCCAGCAGTGTGGGCACCAGCAACTTTCGCACACTCCTCCAGTTCGTGGCCAACGTAAGCAAAGAGTTTGAGATTTCTGACACGGACACGCGAATCGGGGCTGTGCAGTACACCTACGAGCAGCGGCTGGAGTTTGGGTTTGACCAGTACAGCAGCAAGCCCGACATCCTGAACGCCATCAAAAGGGTGGGATACTGGAGCGGAGGGACCAGCACAGGAGCAGCCATCAACTATGCCCTGGAGCAGCTCTTCAAGAAGTCCAAGCCCAACAAGAGGAAGCTAATGGTCCTCATTACAGATGGGAGGTCTTACGATGACGTCCGAATACCAGCCATGGCTGCCCATCAGAAGGGTAAGCTGGCCTTGCCAGGCAGTTGGGGTTCTGAGGAGCTTCTCTGGGGCTTGTGAGCTAGTGGGATAAGGAAAGTACTGTCTTTTTATGAGGAGCCCCTGGGTGGTGCAAACAGTTAATGCACTCAGCTGTTAACCAAAATATTGGAGGTTTGAGTCCACCCAGAGGCACCTTAGAAGAAAGGCCTGGTGATCTACGCCTGAAAAATCAGCCATTGAAAACCCTGTGGAGCACAGTTCTACTCTGACACACACGAGGTCACCAGGAGTCGGAATTGACTGTAAAGCAACTGGTGATCTTTTTATGATTGGTTTTGTGACCTCTTAATAAAATGTTCAAAACCATAGAGAGTATTAGAAGTGTAGTTAAACCTTTCAGGCCCCTTTGAACAGTGAAGAGGGAACAGACCACCCACCAGCAATTGCAGATTTGGTGGTGGATATTGCTATATACATGACTATAAGTGCTTCTTGTATATTAATATAGACAATAGAGCACACAAAGGGAACAGTCAGGGAAACCTCTTAGACATAACCAAACACCTCACAGGATGAAGTTCCTAGGCTTGAAGCAAAGGACCATAGACTCAGGGGACATCTATGTCAATTGGCACAACATGGTTCATAAAGACAATGTTCTGCATCCTACTTTGGTTAGTAGCATCTGGGGTCTTAAAAGCTTGCAAGCAGCCATCTAAGATACAACTATTGGTCTCTTCCTGTCCAGAACAAAGGAGAATGAAGAAAACCAAAGACTCAAGGGAACAATCAGTCCAAAGGACTAATAGACCATGTGAACCGTAGCCTACACAGCCCCGAGACCAGAAGAACTAGATGGTGCCCGGCTACCACTACCAACCACTCTGACTGGGATCACAACAGAGGATCCCAGACAGAGCGGGCAAAAAAATGTGGAACAAAAAATCAAATTCACTGAAAAGAACAGACTTACTGGTCTGGCAGAGACTAGAGTAACCCCTGAGACTATGGCCCTAAGACACCCTTCTAACCTGGAATTGAAGCCATTCCTGGAGACCACCTTCCAGCCAAACAATACACAAACCCATAAAGTAAACAATAACACCAAAGAGGAACGTGCTCCTTAATCAATTATACAAGATCAAAAGGGCAATATTTGCCTGAAAGCAAAGATGAGAAGGCAGGAAGGGATAGAAAATCAGGACAAAAGGAAACAGGGAAACCAGGGCAGAAGTGGGGAGAGTGCTGACATATTGTGGGGAATGAAGCCAAGGCCATGAAACAGTTTATGTACAAACTATTGAATGAGAATCTAATTTGCTCTGTAAACTTGCACGTAATGCAAAATTTAAAAAAGAAGAAGAAGAAGAAAGAACAGACCAGGGGGGCAGCAAGTTAGTTTCCAAAGTCTTGTTGAAAACTGAAGACCTGTGGGTGACCGGAACATTAACCCTTTCTTTACATCCTATACCCTAAAGGCATTTTACATGAAATTGTGATTCATTGACAGGGAATTAGATTTATTTAATCTCTGTTGAAGATCACCAGATTGTGTTGGTACATATTAAAGAAAAATAATATTTTTAAAGAAAAATACTATTTTTGTAAGCAACCGCTGACAAGATGTTGGGGGTTTGGAGGCAACCCTAGAGAACTTATTATTCAAAATACAGTCATGCGCCACATAACGTCTATTTGGGCAATGTCCCACAACATATAGGTCCATGGTCCCATAAGGTTATAATAGAGCTCAGGAATCCTGACTGGAGAATGGGACGTAGTAGACATAACCAGACATAGCAAACGCAACAGCTTCCTGCATGCAACACATGTCATCTCATGTCTCTTGTATCCAAAGTGATTGCACTACCAGGCATATAATGGTACAGTACATATATAACCTATAATACATATGTCTTGATAGTCATAATAAATACCTAAGTTACTGGCTTATGTATGTACTGTACTTTCTATTATTTTAATGTGAACTTTCCCTACTTACAAATAAAAAGTTTACCTC
Source organism: Trichechus manatus latirostris (assembly GCF_000243295.1). NCBI lineage: Eukaryota > Metazoa > Chordata > Mammalia > Sirenia > Trichechidae > Trichechus > Trichechus manatus. The sequence continues at coordinate 27,329,091 of NW_004443941.1, read as the reverse complement.
GTAACAGTGTATGCTTAGACTGGTAGGCACCAGCATCCAATCTCGTGTATAATGCATCTCGAGTGTTGTAGCATTCTCTCTCTGTTTAATTTTCTTTCAAAAATACCACCATGAAGTTCATCATGGCTTCCAAACACAGCAAAACCAGCACTAGTGATAGCAGCAGCAAGAGGCAAAGGAGCAGTACAGTACTGTATGTGCACAGTGTCTTAGCTATTTAGGCAGTACAGGTACACTACAGTATCCCGTATAGCTTTGCTAAGTATATAATATGGAGTTTACACAATATCCAAATCACATAATATCCTATTTGGCAGAACGTATCATGGATGTTAAGCAACGCATGACTGTTTTTAAAGAAATATTTCCATATAAAAATGTATAAGAGGGCATTAGAAAGTTTAAAACTATGAAAAATGGGCAAGATATTTTTGTAAATGTTTACTAAAACAGTCACATGTATGCCCTTTTTGCAGGATCTATGTATAATCACTGTTTTTTAAAAGTACCATAAAACACAAACAACTTGGAGAATGCCCCATGTTTTAGTAGTAATAGTCATAATAATAGAAGTGCACCAGGTGGTCCGTGAACACCAAGGACCTATAGATAAGTGCTAGTGTCCACTCGGCCATGGTTGGTTGTTTTCTTCTCTGTCTACAATTGAGTTATTTTACAGGATTTTCTGTATTCTTAAAAGCTGATTTAATCCATCCTGAAATGAGGAGTAAAATAAGCAAATAAGCCATAGTTCACTAGCTTATGGAAACCAAAGTAACAAGCCCGGGGTTCAGGCATAGGCTCCTCGTATTTTACCCTTGTGGAGCCTGTGGGGCATGCTCAGCCATGGCAGGATGTCTGATGGCCCACATGCCAGCAGTCACCATGTCCCTTGGGCTCATACCAGCAGAGTGAACATGGTTTAAGGCTCAGAAGCAAGCTGTCCAAAGTCCCAAAGTGAGTGGGCAGAGCTGGAAGGATCAGTTCTAGACGACAAGCCCAGGGTTCTTCTGCTTTCTCCAAACATCAGTCCCCCTGCTCGTGTTCAGCACCACAAACACTTATTTTTCTAGATGGACCTCCTTTGCGCCTAACCCAGCGGGTATCCCTGTCCTGTTTGGCAGGAGAAGTGAAGACTGAGGGAGATGTTCTGGGAGCTATCAGCGGTGTCATGATCTGGGAAATTTTAAAGTACTAGAACCAATAGATACAAGTTGCATGGAGGCAGGTTCCTGCTCAGCCTAACACTAACACTTGTCTGAAAACTAATGAGCATTTCGTCCCTGGGAGCATCCAAGTTGAGGCTGTCAGAATTGCCAGTAGAAAGTTCCCTACAGCACAGCAGACTCAAGGATCTGAAAAGCTAAATTTCTGATACTGTCTGTGTTGTCTTTATCGGGGGCAGCCTTTCCCCATCTTTGAGCAGAAAAGATAGCTTAGTCAGTCTGAGGCAAGACCTATAGCTAAGCTGCCTCCTGCTCCCCAGCCACTTGGCAGTATTTTAAAGCCCAAAGCTGGCTCTTCCCAATCTAGACAATATGCAGAGAAAAAAATTGGAGAGTTGATAAAGGAACTGGGAGAAGAAATGCAGCTGAGTGGGCCAGTTGAAAGCAGCTTACACGAGAACTATGTGGCCAGGTTCAGCTCAGCAGTCAACGGGACAGAGCTCCCAGGAGAAGACACTGGAATCAGGGAGATGGGCCCTTGTGCTTGGGCAGGAGGCCACACCAAGCTCTGCCCTCTACTCTCATGGCACCTCACTCACCCTCCTTGGGCAGGTGGTGGGTGGTGGGGCAGGCTTTTATTGACCAGCTGCCCCCAACTCAAATCAAGAACCATCATACCAGGCATTCTCCCTGCTTTCCAGTAAGAATGGATACCTAGTCTCTGAAACATGTCCTCTCCTCTCTGGGACATCTTGTGAACCCCACCTCCCTCCCTTCTTCCCTTTTACAACCCATCACCTTCATTCCCACTATATTCTTTCCCATCCACATCAAGAATTGCTTAAGTCCCTCCCATCCTAAAAAATAAAAAATTCTCCTTGACCCCAAGTTTTTGCTTCAGTTAACACCTGCCTCCACCACTTCACAGCCAAACTTCTGGAAAGGATTAGCTGTACCTGCTAAGAGAGCCTGAGTCGTTCAAGTGGGTTGCAATTGGCTGCCAGCCTAAAGGTTGGTGGTTCGAACCTACCCAACTGCTCCACAGAAGATAGGCCTGGCAATCTGCTTCTGTGAAGATTACAGCCGAGGAAACCCTATGGAGCAGTTCTACTCTGTAACACAAGGGATCACCATGAGTCAGGGGCCAACTCTATGGCAACTGAAAACAACATACCTGCATCCCCACATCTTCACTTCATTTTCACCTTCAACTCACAGCAGTTCATTTGGTTTCTTCTCTACCTGGTCTCCTGAAACTGCTCTCATCAAGCTACCAATGCCTTTTTTTTTCGTTTTGCTTTTGTTTTTTCTAAGTCCAATGAATACTTTTCTGCTTTTATCTTATGAGGCCTCCCTGAAGCATTCAACACAGTTGGCCCCACCCCCTCATCTGGAAGCCTTTCTTCACAAGATGATGGAGCAGGTGCTGGGTGACCATCCCCCAGGACCTTGTGCAAGGGTTCCTGCACTGGGAAGGAGGTTGGACTCTATGGCTTCTAAACTAAAAAAAAAAAAGAAAAAAATACATTGCCCTCAAGTTGATTCCGACTCATAGCGACCCTATAGGACAGAGTGGAACCACCCCATAGGGTCTCCTAAGCTGAAATCTTTACGGAAGCAGGCTGCCACATCTTTCTCCCACGGAGCCACAGGGTGGGTTCCAACTGCTGACCTTTTAGTTAGCAGCCAAGTGCTTAACCACTGCACCACTAGGGCTCTTAGGGCTTCTAAAGTCACCCTGAAACCTAAAGCAATTCGGGTTCACTGTTTTAGTTAAAAAGATACTGAACTGACTTTGACGCGTTTAGGACTTGCTGAGATCTGGCTTTCCACAGGGCAGAGCAGGCGTGTGCCATGTAGTATGACCTGCAGGGCACCAGGAGGTTTACTTATCTCAAAATATCTTCCCCTCTGCCTGCTCTGGGACATGAAATTCTTGCCATGTATTTACTCTGTTTTCCCTCCAGCCCCGGAAAAGACTAGAAACTGCTTGGGGGCAGCAACTATATCAGTTTTGTTACTATTGGCATATAGTAGCTGTTCAAAAGTATTGAATGAATGAGTGGATGAATGAGGGCCATTTAATTCTAGAAACCTAGGGGCCTGTAGGGAGGCCTTTTTGGCATTTTTGCTTGCACCTGAAGACAACAGCCAGCAAAGCAATCAGAAGGCGCTGCTGCGTTGGCAGTGCCTTTCCCTGGGAACACTTGCTTCACCAAGCCCTTGTCCCCACAGGAGTGATCACCTATGCGATAGGCGTTGCATGGGCCGCACAGGACGAGCTGGAAGTCATCGCCACTCACCCTGCCAGGGACCACTCCTTCTTCGTGGACGAGTTCGATAACCTCTACAAATCTGTCCCCAGGATCATCCAGAACATTTGTACAGAGTTCAACTCCCAGCCGCGAAACTGAGCCCAGAGCGGACAAAGCAGTAGCAAACACTGCTCTACCAACTGGTTCTTTGGACAACCCCAGCGCTTCACGGGGCAGATGCAGGACAGCGAGGCATGGAGGGCTTGGCACACAGACGTGTTCTCGTTCTTCTTTGCCATCGTTTTTCGTACTTCAAAACTTGGAGTTAGAAAGACGATCATAAGTTGGTAGAACGAGCTGAAGTGATATATCATTTTGAGGGTGTTGGGGATTTTTTACATTTTGACAGTTGCTTTAAAAATAAATGTTCAGAATAGAGTGCAGCACTTGTGGCAGGTTTAAGTGGAGCTTTTGTGAGATTTTTTTCCTTTATTCTCACTAGAACTCTGTAACCCTCAACAAGTTTCATTTTGTCATGGTATTGTAGGAGTTGCTTAATTAAATGTTTACCAGGATCACGTGCAATCATTCTGGCTGTCGTGTGTAGTGCCACAGGGTTTGTGGGGGGCCTCCCTCTCTGCCCTGCCCATTTCCAGAGCACCTGCTGTGTGCTCCACCAGCCGGTGTGACAGCACACCCACAGAGCTGCAGAAAAAGTGTGGCAGCAGCGTAGCTTCTCCCAATTTGCCTCCCTTTTCACTACCATCCGAGTCCCTGGGTGGGGCAAATGGTTAACTAGCATGGCTGCATTTTGAGGTTTGAGTCCACCCAGAGGCACCTTGGAAGAAAGGTCTGGCAATCTACTTCTGAAAACTCAGCCATTGAAAACCTTATGGAGTACAGTTCTACTCTGACACACATGGGGTCACCACGAGTTGGGATCGACTCGATGGCCACTGCTGACTGGTCCCTATCATCTGAATCCCTGAGTACCTGTAACATATTACTTCAGGAACAGCTGGTGAAAGGCCCTGGAGGAGCAATGTGATCTTGCTTAAAAGTGGTGTATTAGGCCATTGCAGGCACTCTCAGCCCAGGCTGCACAGTAGAATTACCTGGGGAGTGGGGAAATGCTGATTCCCAGGCTACACCCCAATACCAGTGTAACCTGAGTTTCTGGGGCATGGAGCCTGGGCATTGGTTTTTTGTTTTGTTTTGTTTTTTACGTACTCTCCTGGTGATTGATATGCAGGCAGGATTGAGAACCATGGAGCTATCCCTGAGAAGGCCAGTGTTACAGCTCCTTTCTGGGAGAGTCCCTGTTTATGCCTGTTGTCCAGGGTCCCATCCAGCTTAGCATTTGTCTTGGATCTTTCATTGGTTAACTAAATGTTATTATTAATAATTGCCTTAAAATGAGCCAGGATGGGCTTGATTGAACTCTACTTTTTACCTCTAGCTTCTGCCAGGGGTCATCTGTTAGGGTGTGAGACATGTACAGTCGGAAAACATTCAAAGATCCATAAATAGAGTGGAGCTTGACAACTTTTCTTTTGTAAAAATGTGTGTTGAAGAATGCTACTCTGCAGAGAGGCAAAAGATAGTACCTGTATCGGTTGCTGCTGTTAGCTGCCGTCGAGTCGATTCTAACTCATGGCCACCCCATGTGTGCAGAGTAGAACGGCTCCATAGGGTTTTCAAGGCTGTGACCTTTCAGAAGCAGGTCACCAGCACTTACTTCTGAAGCTCCTCTGGGTGGGTCTGAATTGCTGCCTTTTGGTTAGTAGTGCCGTTTGTGCCACCCAGGGACTCCTGCCTGTATCAATACTTGGGATAAAACATTTACATAAAAAATTGGAATTGAGGATCTTGTCCATTTAGCAGAATTTTCTCTGAGTTTACCAAACCTTTCAGTACATGGGGAGAGAGTATATTATCAATTAAAAATATTATGGTCTACAGAGAAGAATCTACTAAAAGTGTCAAGCAATTTCAAATTTATTACCATAAAGTTTACTTTGAAGGTGATTGCAGACAGTTTTGTTCAAAAACTTCAAACTACAAAAACCATTTTTAAAGAGGAAATTCCTCAAAAGATATCACACTATAAAAGACAAATACAGCTAAGAAACTAATTAACTGAAATAACTACTAGGAACAATTATTCTGCCTATGTTTTTGAATAGGTAGATAATCAATCTAAAGGAGGTTTTAAAAATGCTATTTCAATGTACTCATCTAAGTTATTTTAATTTCTTTAAAAATTTTTTTGTGGAAAATAGTTTTTTAATATAACCATTTTATAGAGACTTTAACGTAATAAAACCAGGGACTCGGACAGACATGGTTGTGGCAGCATGCTTGTCCGTTTTCCCATTCTTGCCTATTCTGTAATATTCTTTGGACTTGGGCAGACATGGCTCTAGCAGCATGCTGGTCCGCTTCCCACTTTTGTCCTTTTGAATATATGCTGAATAAAACTTCCTTTTTGCTTTAAAAAAAAAAAAAACAGTCTGTCATCAATTCATCAATGAGTAAGTATTTCCCAAAATAATATAATTTTCATTATTTTAGTGCCCTCTTTCACTCACAAAATGACCCAGTCTGGAACATAAATTATGTGGTGACCCTAGTTATAGGTATTACGCTTTTGAAGATAAACAAAACCAGTTCAAATGGGCATATTGTCTAATGTCATCAGCAAATACTTGCGTGTATGCCATGTGAAGGAAAGGATCACAGGAAGTGAGGTGGTTGAGAAGCTCAGAGGCTACGGTGTCATCAAAATTGCTTGTGTGGATGTTCAGGTCATCAGAGGTGGTGACAGGAGTCACAACAATAGTGACAGGAGTCACAAAGACAGTGACAGGAGTTAGGGCACAAAGAAAATAGTGAGCCAAGCCCTGGTACCTGCTGGGAAGAGAGAGAAAGTGACTGGGAGGTTGGTAGAAGACAGCAGTGATGGGGACAGGAGGGCAGAGTGTCAGAGAAACTGGGGCCTTTGAAGGAGGAAGGAAGGCAGATAGTTAAAAAGGAACAAAGGGGCAAGGAGCAGACCTATCCCCATTTCAGGCACAGGGTGTGTGATGCTTAATTTTATGTGTCCACTTGGTTAGGCTATGATGCCCAGTTGTTTGATCAAACACTAGACTAGATGTTGCTGTGAAAGTATTTTGTTGATGTGATTAACACCCAAATCAGTTGACTCTAAGTAAAGGAGGTTTCCTTCAGTAATGTGTGTGGTCCTCATCCAGTCAGTTGTGGGACCTTAAGAGCAAAAACTGAGGTTTCATGGAAAAGGAATTTTGCCTCAAGATCGTATCATAGAAATCCTGCCAGTTTCCAGCCTGCTGCCTGGACTACAGATTTCAGACTTGCCAGTCTCCATAATCTCCATAATCCCGTGAGTCAATTCCTTAAAATACATACATGCATACAAACATACATAACTCTCTACATACATTCTATTGGTATTATGTGTGTATAAATATGTGTGTGTATGTGTGTGTATTCTACCAGTTCTGTTTCCCCAGAGAACCATGACTAATACTGGGTGACAGACAACAAACAGCCCTTACTTGGGAGGCTGCAAGAGACAGTCACGTTTTAGTGAGGTGGGGGCAAGAAGATAAAGGGGCCGAGACTTCTGGGAGCTTGCTGACAGCGGAGAAGATTTCTCCAAGATGCAGTGGGAAAGCTGGGGTGGAAAGTGGGGGTTTGGGTCACATCAGGGGGTAAGTTTGAGGTTGAGTCCTGGTGATGATGGATGACATGGGAGGCTTGAATAGAACTGCTGCCTCACTCTGTGCCCAACATTGCTAAAGCAAGACGAAAATCTTGACACTGGCAACAGAACCTTAGAGACAACCTATGTCAAACTCTCAAGTTGCAAAAGAGGAAACTGAGGCAGCTACAGAGGAAGAGGACTAGAATATAGATCTCCCATCTTCCAGGGCCTCCTGTTGACTCACTTGACCACCTTTTGTTAGGGTCAGAGCCTCTTACCCTACCCAGCTCTGCACACCCCTGGGCTCTGGTTCACCTTCACAGGGCTGTCTCTCTCAGCCTCTCACCCCACCCAACTGTGCAGACCCCTGGGCTGTAGTCCACCTTCACAGAGCCTGTCTCAGCCCTGCAGAATCCCTAGCCAAGTCTCCTGAAGCAACTCTCTTTCATTTCATGGAAAAGCTCTTCCACGTCCTTTCTCCCCAAAGGCAACCAAAACAAGCAGACAGGGAGCACTGAGCCTGGTTCTCTGGGTGCAATGGTGTCTAAAACCTACCCATATCAATGTTTCTACCTCTCAGGAATTAAGGCCCTTTGAAAGGGGTTTCCTTGCTAAGACTCGACCTGTTGCAACAAGGCTCTTCTAGAAATTTCTGGCCAACCTGACAGGGTCCAGATGTTTCTTGTTTCTCTGGGGTCTTTAAACCCTTTTTGAACAGGAGAAAACCTCCCTCAAGCAAGTTTTCCAGCGTCAGTCTCATGGGAGCCAGCGTGGGTTTATAAAGAAGGCACTGCTTCTGCTTCCAAGGATTTTCCAGCCTAAGAGACAAGCTTCCAAATAACAGTGTTATTTTCAAATCAAAATCCTAAGAAACGTTCTCCTCTTAGATTACAAATATATAAATGTTTTAAGTAGGAGATATGCTTGAAAGCACGAATTCAATTACTTTGAGGAATTTGCAATCCAGTGGGAAACCACATACAAATGAACAATTAAAATCGTATAATTACTATCATGGGAGCAGGCTCAAAGTGCCTGACTGACGATTGCAAACAATCTTATGAGAAAAAAAATCATAATGCCTAACAATTAGTAGGTGCTGTGTACCAGACATTGTTCTACAGGCTTCACCTGTATTAACTCACTTATCTCAATTTGCCGAGAGATACTATTATTATTTTACAGATTATGCAACTGAGGCATGGAGAGTCAAGTAACTTGCCCCAGGCCACCCCGCTGGTCAGAGACAGAGCCAGGATCTAGCCCAGGTGAAGTGACTCCAGGGTCTGGATCCTTAACCACTTTGCTTTTTATTAGCTACAGTGGCCACATATGGGGTTCTTTAGTAAGTTTGACAATTTAAAGTATGCATAGAATTCTGCATGATACACTCTCAAATCAAAAAATAAATAAACCCTTTACCATGGAGTTGATGCTGACTCATGATGACCCCATGTGTTACATAGTAGAACTGAGCTCCCTCCATAGGGTTGGCTTTTTTTTGGCTGTAATCTTTACAGAAGCAGATTGCCAGGTCTGTCTTCGACGGGGCTGCTGGGTGGGTTCAAACCGCCAACTCTGATGTACTCTCAGTCTATTAAAGGTACAATGTAAACTCCACTTCTACCCATCATTCTTCCTGATTCTCTGAACAGCCATTCTGTCCTCACTTAAGATGGGAGATTTTTATCTCCAGTCAGATCCCTAAACATAGTGGGCTCCCCTATCTTCTTGCGAAACTCCTACTCATCCTTCAAGTCTCAGTCCTAATGCCACCTCCTCTTTGGAGCCTGCCTTGACTTGCTCAGATAGACTTAGGCTCTCTGGACACAGAATCCCTGCCCACTCATTCTCCAGAGTCCTCTGTGGTTTCTTCGTATCAGGGGATATAACCCACACACGTTATCAAGGACATGGACTACAGGGAATGACAGTGCTAATCCCCTAATACAATGGCTCTGGTGGGATAAGAGACAAAGATTCTTCAGGAAGAGAGAAACGGGAGTATGTCAAGAGAAACAGTCTAATTCCACCCAGCCTGCAACAGTCTTCAAATGTCCTTCTGAGGTTCATTACTGTAGATTACAAACACTGTTTCCCTTTTTCTGTGAACATTCCTGAGTTTAGGTCAACAAACATGCTTTTAGTACCTATTACATGTCAGGCACTGTGATAGGCAGTGGAGTACAAAGATGAATAAGACCTGGCTCCTGCTTGAGGAGCTTCTAGGCTAGTGGAGGAGAGACACTCATAAGCAGATAACATCTGCCTAGTGTGTCAGATGACAGACAAGCTTGGGAAGGCTTCCTGGACTGGGTTTTTTGGGAAGAGTCCATTGTAGCCAAGCAAAGGACAATAGGCAATTTGTCCTGGCAGAGGAAATGACCTGAGCAAAACATAGAGACATGAGTCAGTGTGGTGCAGAGAGGATGACAGCGTGAGACTGAAGCAGGGCTTTCAAAAACTGAGACTGGAGAGAGAGGCAGGGGTCAGGCCCCCAGAGGCTGGTTGGTTCAGGTTCTCTTGGTTGCAAGTAACAGAAACTCAATTCACAGTAGCTCCAGCAAAGGACCACCACCTGTCTGTTAGTTTGCTGTACTGTGGTGGCTTGCATGTTGCTATGATGCTGGAAGCTATGCCACTGGTATTTCAAATACCAGCAAGGTCACCCATGGTGGACAGGTTTCAGCAGAGCTTCCAGGATGAGACAGACTAGGAAGAAAGGCATGGTGATCTACCTCCAAAAATCAGCCAGTGAAAACCCTATGGATAACAACAGAATATTGTCCAACAGAGTGCTGGAAGATGAGCCCCCAGGCTGGAAGGCAGTCAAAATATACAATGACTGCAACAATGGATTCAAGCATACCAATGATCCTGAAGATGGAGCAGGACCAAGCAATGTTTCGTTCTGTTGTACAGTGGGTAGCCATAGTTGGAGCCAATTCCACGGCAACTAACAAGCAAAGGGGGGGATTCTTGGGAGGAAACTGGAGTAATTCATGAGTTCCAAGGTCAGGGCAGCAGCAGAGCCTCAGAAATGGGACAAGTGACAGGAGAAGGACAGGAGAACCAGTCAGCCCTCTCGCTCCACCCTCCTCCAAAATGAGCTTAATTTGAAGATGGCGGACAGCCCTGGAGACAGGCAACACAGTGAAACTGCCTGCCCCTACAGACTTGACCTGTGATGTGGCCCCCTTCAGTAGGTCCACCCAGTAAACTCAGCTGATAGCTACCATAGGGGATGGACACTTACATCCTCCTATCTGATCACCTGCTATAACCCTTTAAAGTTCCTTGAAGCATCAAGCTGTTCTGAATGCTGCTGAATACATTCCCACAAGTTCTCAAGTTTGGAAAACTGAATGCAAGCTGAATAATTCTCTTCCAGCTCTGTAGTCTTCCTATGTTTTGCTTAGAAGCTTTACCCAGGGAAGCCAGTGACCGCCTCTCTGCGACTGCCTTTCACTTCTCTTGGCCTCAGTGGCTGCAAGATGTTCCTTATTTATACACTGTTCAGTCAGCCCCCAAATACACTGTCGGGGGGCAGACGTGATGCCTCTGGGACCCACTTCTGTTTTTAGCATGAAGGCGTGAGGAGAAACATCATATTTACATAACCATCCACATGGAAAACAAATACAGTTGAAAGACCATAATTTCAAAGTAGGCTTTGCTTCTTTCTTTTTTTTTTAGTATCCTTTAATTGAAAACCATTGAACTAAACTTTATCCCTGCCATCCCTTTTACACAAACTAGAACTGTAGGCAGTAAGCTGCCCAAGTAAGCAAATACTAGACTCAGCTTGGCAGCTGAGACTTTCTTATAAAAAATAGAATTCCAACTGAATAGCTCCTTTCTGCAGCTGCTCCAGTTTCGCACTGGGGTGCTGTGAGCAGGGTGTGTTCAGGTTAATGGCAAATTGGAATCTGGATTCTAAACAGCCAGCCTTTACACAGAAACCTGGAATGTCAGGAAGCTATAGAAACTGTGCCAACAGCAAAACAAGACCTAAAATCAAGTTCATTGTCATCAGTTTGACATCCCCAAGGCATTCTGTATCCTAGTATTATAATATTGATTTTTTTTTCAATTATTCTAATGCTATACAAGTTGTCCTTTAAATCACAATGAAAGGGAGTGACTTTTCACCTCAATAGGAGGGTTGTGTCACATCCTAAAACTAAAGAGGGAACAGGGATAAGTGGAAAAGTAGTGAGTGTCTAAGACATGCACCAAGCAAAATAAATGAGCAGATGGAGTTTTCTAAAGGGCAAAGTAGTGGTGGAATTTGGTTTCCTCCTAAGAAAACAGCCTCATGGAGCTGGGGACACTGTGACCTACATGTAAGGCCTGGAATATCCACGTGTCCTGTCTACCTTCAGAGAGGGGCATTCTCCTGAAGTGGAAAATCAATGCTTTTCATCTTGGAATCATTCTAATCTAGATAGTCAGCAAAAATCTCTGGAAGCAAAGTGATGGTGGGCAGGGGCAGCCTCAGCAGCATGCCTGTGTGGCAGGGCCGCAGTCTTGTTCACGAACTGGTCTAAGGCAGCACTCAGAGAGCCCCCGTATACCCGGTCCTGCAACATGCCAGTGAGCACAAGTCAGTGCCATTGAGTAATTAGTGTTCGTAGGACTTCATTTGTACCCATAGGCTGGGGGGCCTGGGGAAATTATGGCGCCGGTAGTACAACCAATGATAGTATCGGTTATGAAGTCTCCAGTGTGCTGTGAACTGTACTAAAAGCTTTACACTCATTATGTCACACAAAATTCATGTTGTTGAATGAGTGAGTATTTTAAAACCACTCTTTTTCCATACTTCTTTTGGGAGATAGGTTAGTCTTGAATTATAACCATCATTGGGAGTAGGCTATATGTTATGTGCATATTTTCATAACTCATTACATCTTCAATCAAACCAAAACCAAACCCATTACTGGTGAGTCAATTCCAACTCATGATGACCCCACGTGTTACAGAGTAGAACTGCTCCACAGGGTTTTCTTGGCTATAAGCTTTACAGAAGCAGATCGCTAGGCCTTTCTTCTGTGGTGTCACTGGGTGTTTTTGAACTCCAACATTTAAGTTATTAGTTGAGCGCAAACCATTTGCGCCATCCAGAAACATTATATCCTCAGTCAGTACCTCACTTTTCCAAGTGAGAACATGGAGACTTAGGCTGAGGAGTTGGCCGAGGTCACACAGCAGGTACAAAGGCTAGTTGGGCAGGAACCCAGACCTCCTGATGCTGGATTCAGTGCTGCCTTCATTACTAAACAGCCACCTTGCCCTTTCTGCTTTCCCTTCCTTTTTCTCTACCTACTTTACCCTCACCCCTGTTTCTCTCTCCCTGTAAACACCCCCCTCACTCTTATCTTCTCAATCACATGATAGTGTGGGCAGGGCCAAGATGGCAGAGTAGACAGACGCTTCCAATGGACCCTCTTACAACAAAGACCCAAAAAAACAAGTGAATCGATTATATATGACAATCTAGGAGCCCTGAACATCAAAGGCAAAGTTGAGGAACCAGACTGAGTGGCAGGGGGAGGGAGAGATGGTTCAGAAGCAGCGAGGAATTGCCAGACCTGACCCGGTGAGAGCCAGAGCCCTTCAGGCCTGATCAGCTCATGGGTGAGCAGTAAGGCAAGCAAGCAGCAGTGCTCGGGAAGCGTATTCCACACCAGGAGAGACTCAGTGGCAAAGAATCTACTCAGCCACCCAGAACTAGTGAGAAGCAGCCCTCATAGGCAAAAGATAAGTACATGCATCCGGCCTACCACGTGGATCAAAAACACCCCCCTTAGGGAAAACCCTCTCTCCCATTTACCTCCCTGCTCCCTGTGCTGCACTGGGTCCCAGACTGGCTTCAGCAATTGCCGAGTCCCCTGGGCCAGTCCCACACGCCCTGAGCCATTCTTCCGGCCTTGAAAAGTGAACAAATTAACAAACGGGAAAAAATAAACTGTCGGCTCCCCTAAGCCAGGAACTCAGGGTAGGCACAGCTCCTTTGCCTAGGCACAGGCATAGGGGATCCACAGACTTTGAGTGTCTTTCCCCCTGCATAGACTTGTGTGGGCCCATTTCAACAGCATACACCCTCATTACCACAGTACAAAAGGGTATATAACAGAAGTCTAACTTCAACTATTTCAGCTGTGAAGTGGCAGGTTTGAGACATTTGACACTGTTCTGCCCATTAAGCAGGGTCTTCACCTACCTACATCAGGGGCCTGAAGACTGGTGGCTCCACCCACACCACCTAGCCACCTGCGATAGGGGCCAAAAAATAAGAAGTGCCCCCTAGTCCTTACAGCCAACAGTACTGGGTGCTCATAGTCCGGCTGCAAAACCCACCCACCTATGCTCTCTAGGGAACAGGGACATGCCTTCCTCCTGGACACTCAGGGGCAGCCGTCAGGCCCCTGCCTTGCTCAGAGTGTTTCCCCCTCCTGCAGCCAGATGCCTGTGCCTACACCAATCATCCACGCCTGTCTTGGACTGTAGGTGAGAACGTGCACCACACACTTGGTGGCTATCTACCTCGGCACCTGAGCTGAATCCAGACAGGAAGAGTGGGCAGACTCCTGAGCTCACATGCCTAGTAACAGATCTAACCACCTGGTGACAGGGTATTAAAGTTTCAATGGTGCCAATAATCAAACTAGCTCACACAAGCAGCCTATTTGAGCATATCAAAACAAAACAAGAAGCTAGGACACAGTAATCAAACATAAAATAAATAAATATAATAACTTATTGATGGCTCAGAGACAACAGTCAA
>NW_004443941.1:27308917-27313816 GCF_000243295.1 Trichechus manatus latirostris | reverse complement strand
AAAAGAGACATCAGGATGACAGCACTAAACTCATACCTATCAATAACTACACTGAATGTAAACAGACTTAATGCACCAATAAAGAGACAGAGAGTGGCAGATTGGATAAAAAAAACACGATCTGTCTATATGCTGCCTACTAGAGACACACCTTACAACTTAAAGACACAAACAGGCTAAAACTCAAAGGATGGAAAAAAATATATCAAGCAAACAACACTCAAAATAGAGCAGGAGTGGCAATATTAATCTCTGACAAAATAGACTTTAAAGTAAAATCCACCGCAAAGGATAAGGAAGGAGACTATACAATGATTAAAGAGTCAATACACCAGGAGGACATAACTATAATAAATATTTACGCACTCAATGACAGGGCTTCAAAATACACAAAACAAACTCTAATAGCACTGAAAAGAGAGGCAGACAGCTCCACAATAGTAGTAGGAGACTTCAACACTCCACTTTCAGTGAAGGACAGAACATCCAGAAAGCAGCTCAAAAAAGACACGGAAGATCTAAACGCTACAATCAACCAACTTGATCTCATAGACATATACCAAACACTCCACCCAACAGCAGCCAAGTATACTTTCTTTTCCAACTCACATGTAACATTCTCCAGAATAGACCACATGTTAGGCCATAAGGCAAGCCTTAACAAAATCCAAAGCATCAAAATATTAGAAAGTATCTTTTCAGACCAATCACACAATAGTGAACCATGTCCTTAGCTCCAAACATTGTGTGCCTAGATCTTTGCTTTATCTCTGTTTTCTGCTCTGCAGCATGGAATCCCTGATGTTGGAAGACTGGAAAGTTACTTGGAAGTTCCCAGTTGCCTTTTGCCTACCGTGTCCCTGTTCATATTTCCCTGATCGTTATGTAAGAGTTGCTCATCAGCTCAGACAATGTTTGTCCATGTGCTGACAGGCTCTTGAAATGGTTTCACACAGGATAAGTAGCAGATGAGATGTATCTTCTGGACAACTGAGGGGAAAAGGGAATAGCAGGAGTCCCAATATGGAAATCTCCTTTTGATTTTTTTTTTTAAGTATTTCATTAACGAAAAGTTTTTAATTTCAAAGGACTCGGAATATTTACAAAAACTAAGTATTTTAGGAGTCCCTGGGTGGCATAAATGGTTAAGCACTTAGCTACTAACTGGAAGGTTGATGGTTCAAATCCACCCAGAGGCTCCTCAGAGGAAAGGTCTGGTGATCTGCTTCCAAAAGGTCACAGCCATGACAACCCTATGCAGCACAGTTCTACTCTGCACATATGGGGTTGCCACGAGTTGGAAGCAACTTGATGGTAACTGGTACTAGTAACCAAACCAAACCCATTACCGTCGAGTCGATTCTGACTCATAGCAACCCTATAAGACAGAGTAGAACTACCCCATAGAGTTTCCAAGGAGCAGCTGGTGGATTCAAACTGCCAACCTTCTGGTTAGCAGCTAAGCTCTTAACTATTGGCTACCAGGGCTTCGATAAGCATTTTAGAAACAAGTTGCCCCTGTGAAATTTTATTTGACCAAACTCTAATTATATCTCAGGTGTCTTAGTTTTCTAGTGCCACTATAACAGAAATACCACAAGTGGGTGGCTTTAACAAAGAGAGATTTATTCTCTCACAGTTTAGGAGGCTAGAAGTCCAAATTCAGGATGCCAGCTCTAGGGGAAGGCTTTCTCTCTCTATTGGCTCTAGAGGAAGATCTTTGTCATCAGTCTTCCTCTCATCTAGGAGCCTCTCAGCACAGGGACCCTAGATCCAAAGGATGCTCTCTGCTCCTGGCACTACTTTCTTGGTGATATGAGGTCCCTTGTTTCTCTGCTTGCTTCTCTCTTTTATCTCTCAAAAGAGATTGACTTAAAACCCAACCTAATCTTGTAGATTGAGTCCTGTCTCATTAACGTAACTGCCTCTAATCCTGCCTCATTAACATCATAGAGGTAGGATTTACAACACGTAGAAAAATCACATCAGATGACAAAATGGTAGACAATCACACAATACTGGGGATCATGGCCTAGCCAAGTTGACATAAATTTTGGGGGACACAATTCAATCCATGACATCAGGATAGATAATTTCCTAGGGTGCAAGCCAGTTCAGGGCTGTCAGGCACACCCTCCAACCCCAGGCTTCAAGGTACCATTACCTTTTGAAAGACCACAGAGGAGAGGCAGCTGCAGGGGACTGGCTCTGCCTGGGTGCTCTGGCGACCTTGCATGTATCCACGCAAGCCACATGGGCAAGGCTCAGCTGCAGTCTGGCCCAAACCCCAGTGGAATGTCCTACGATCCTCCCAGAAAACATGGCAAGGTAGGCAGTTTGTGAGGAGCTAACAAGGTCACTTCTCATCCACCTCTCTATCTTCCATGAGATTTCAACAATGTAGTTTTTTTCCACCTCCTTGGTTTCAGTGACGCAAGGGACTTTCCACACGCCCCTTGTTAGGGTACAGCTGTAGGCTGTAAAATGAATTAGCTACCATCTAGAATTGACTCTTGGCAACAAAGTGCCCCAGAGTCCCTGGGTGGTGCAAATGAATAATGCTCTTGACTGCTAACCAAAAGGTTGGAGGTTTGAGTCCACCCATAGGTGTCTTGGAAGAAAGGCCTGGTGATCTGTTTCCAAAAGGACACAGCCTTGGAAACCCTGTGGACTTCAGTTCTACTCTGCACACATGGGGTTGCCATGAGTTAAATCCACCTGACGGCAGGTGGTAACAGAGTGTCCCACCAGTCGTGTTGTCTGTCACCTGAACCCTTTTGTTTGGTATTGTCCAGTGGGGAAGGGAGCTGACACCATGCTGAACTCATATCTGCTGATTATGTAAGTTATAAGCTCTCTTAATCCACTTGGTTTATTGTGTGTTACCTGCCCAATCTATGGCAGAGTGGCGGCAGCAGTGATCACTGTTGTGTAGTGACTGCTTGACCACTTGGCAGTAGCTGTTTTTTCCAGATGCCCCAGGAAACCCTCTGTACCACAACAGTGTCTCTCCAGAAGTTTCTGGATGCCTCTGATCCTGCACATCCATGACAACAGCCAAGTCTTACCCTACTCACCTACCCCAGCTGTAAAAGATCTTCCAGTGACCAGAGAACTTTTTCTTATTAAGAAGCAAAGTGTAGGACACAGAATTCTCCCTTGAGAACTGTGAATGTGTGCAATCACGCTGCCTTTACCACACTTGGGGAAGTACCCTGAAAGCCTTTGGGCTGAGGTGATGCAAAGGTTTTGCCTTAACAGATCAAGTAATAATGGCTGCCTGAAGAACTCTAATAAATAAAGATTCTAAGGCCAAGACCCTTAAAGAAGTAGATGCTTAAATTGATTATTGATGTCTGCCATGGGAAAGGAAACCCTGGTGGCACAGTGGTTAAGAGTTCAGCTGCTGACTTCTGGCAACATGGCGATCTAGGCAGAAGCACCATGCCGTCCCTCCACAGCAAATATCCGAAAAACTAAGCCAAACAGAGAAAACAGCAATCCTGAAACCCTAAGCATCAAATGAACAGACAAAGAATTCAGCCAAGCACCAAAGTGAATAAGAAACTGACAGAGAACAGGGAGCAAGGAGACATACATGCAGAGGTCCCCTATCAGCTAATGCAGCATGGATCTGCCATCTTGGACTCCTATCAGAGACCAGCAAACAGGGGGTACGAGAAAGCAGCACAGAGCTTCCAGCAGGAGGCAGAATAACCAGTAACCAGAGATATAGCTTTCCCACCCCTCACCCTTCTTTACCCCCACTTGGCCTCCTCTGCTTCCCGCAGCCACAGTCTCTTGGCCAGGAAGCACCGTCTGCTTGGATTCCACCTGCCTGCACTGGCTGACTCCCTGAGTGCCATTTGTTAGCTGCTGGTGTTGCTTTTTTCCTCTTCTTTTGATTTCTTCCTTACCTCTCACCACCTCCTCCTCCTTTTGCTCAAATACCTGGATCCTTGCACTATGTTTGCTTCTTCCTGAAAGCCTGTGAAACTCTGGTCTGATGTGAAAGTGCTTCACAGTCTGTGCTGCCACCCTGGTGGGATCCCGGGACTTTTTTGTTTATTTGCTTTGAATTGTTTGTGTGTTTTCTTTCTCTTTTCTCAAATTGGGAGCCCGTTCTAGCCAGGCAGTACTGCGCGGCTTGGGACCTACCCCCTCCCTCAGCTTCCGCAGACATGCAGAGGGATCCCTGAGGGCATTTCTTTTTTCATGGCCTTTTTTTTTTTTTCTGTTTTTTTTTGGGGCGGGGGGTTTCTTGTTCTTTTTTTTTTTTTTTAATTTGTTTTGTTTTCTTTTCCCTCTTTTTTTTTTTTCTATACCTTCTTTCTCTTCCTGTTCCCTGAATACCTAGCACTGAGTGACACTTCTATTCCTTCTAGCCAGGCTGTACTTCAACACCTGGTAACAACTTCCCCAGACCCCGTAGCTGCACTGGTGGGATCCCTGGGAGCTTTGCTTTTCTTTTTGCTTTCTAATTTTTATTTATTCATTATTTTCTTTTTATTTCTTCTTCTTCTTCCCCTTTTTGTTTTTCTCCATTTCATAGTCTCTCATCTCTCCACTCTAACGGCAACCTCCCCTAGAACTCATTTTTGTTTGTATGTTTTTGGCTCCTGTTCCTCTCTCCTCTCTCCCATACCCATCTTAGCTCCACACATCACAACCTCCCCCCTCTATCCTGCCTACCTGCATCATGCACTTAACATCACACCACCAAGCAGCAGAGGCACCGCCTACCAGAACCTGCCCTGCACTGATTACCGGCCCACCCTGGTGGCTGTAGTAAGTGCCACAAACAACCCATCCCAGCAACTCCTCTTCAGCTAGACCTGCCCTGCTGTACCTTATATGAGTGACTGACCTTACCAATTAGAGAAGGAGGCAAAAAGTATC
>NW_004443941.1:27282692-27284488 GCF_000243295.1 Trichechus manatus latirostris | reverse complement strand
GGGGCAGAAAGGAGGAGTGTGCTGTCACAGAATGGGATGAGCAATTAGGGTCACATGACAACGTATGTATAAAATTTTGTATGGGAGACTAACTTGAAATGTAAACTTCATTTAACTACAATAATAAAAAAAAAGATTAAAAAAAAACTCATTACCAAAATTTAACAAAACAATTGTTTCAGGTTTTCTCCTTATTAAGGAAAACATAGAAAGCCAATAAACTAAAAAGTCATTGAAAAAATGGCATGGCAGTGTCCGACCTCATCTAATTTCATAAGGGGAGGAGAGAGAATCAAGATCGTCATCAGCCCAAAGCTGATTCCTCTGAGGTGGAAGTCAGACAGATCTCCTCTCTCCAACCTTTCTACAAGTTCTGACACCAACCATCCCTCCCACGGCACTCTCTATTTCTCTGCTGGGTTTGTTAATTCGTTGCAGTGAGCACACAGAACTCACAGACAATACTCACAACTATGGAGTTTATTAGGGAAGTAACAGGCTACAACTTGCGATCAGGATCAGGAAGCATATAAGTGAAGTCTCCCTTCTTCAGTGCAGGACAGCACTCTCAGCTCCTCTCAATCATGCGGGGCTCCTGTCAGCCCCCTCAGGACAGGCTCCTCTTGGCCCCCTCAGGACAGGCCTCTCTCTTGGCCCTCAGCCCTGCTTAAGCAAGTGTTACAAAGCTCTTTTAGCTCCGCCAATAAGTGCTCAGAGACACCCTAATCCACCAGCAAGCCTTGGCCCAAAGGCACTCAGCTCTCTTGATCCATGGGTTGGCATACCGACTGTAGCTACCTTGCTCAGTGGGCCAGGAAGCCCACTGCGCTGTCTCAAGTTGATCTCCTGGTTCTGCTGCTGCCATTTCTCTGCAGCTGGACTCTGCCATGCTTGCTGTTGCTTCTCGCCTTCTCTAGTATTACATCTCTGTCTCCTGGGTCTAGGAGGTTCTCAACACAGGGACCTGCTCCTGGCTCTTCTTTCTTGATAGTAGTGAGGTTCCCCCTTTCTGCCTCTGGTATGGTTCATTTTAAACCTAGTAGGATGGCAAAACTGGCCAATCCCCCTCGTTGGAGTTCCACACACCTTATTTGCATGGCCCCACACCCACAAGGGTGCCATGCACCTTATATGCTTTATTAGCAAGCTGTCCGATCCCCTTGGTGGGCCACAAGCACTTTATTTGCATAGTCCCAACCAATCATTTTATAGGAGTCGCAAGACTGTGCATGGCTAAAAGGGCCATATTAAGCAATTCACTGCACTGCAGCCATGGAACAAAATAAGGTGAAGTTATGAAGAAGGTTCAAATTTACAAATCCTGAATAACAGGGAGTGAAAAGGAAAAAAGGGAAGTCTAAAATGTGAAGTCAGAAAAATATAAACTTATTTAAAGAAATACTATTTTAGAACTTTAAAGTATATATAGAAACTTCTAAAATGACTAGAACTTTCTCTTTTTTTATAATTTTTTTAATTGTACTTTAGATGAAGGTTTACAGAGCAAACAGCTTCTCATTAAACAGTACACATAGTGTTTTATGACAGTGGTTAACAACCCCACGACATGTCATCACTGTCCCGTCTCAACCTTGCGTTCCCGATTACCAGCTTTCCTGTCCCCTCCTGCCTTCTAGTCCTTGTCCCTGGACTGTTGTGCCCCACTAGTCTCATTTTGTTTTATTGGGCCATCTAATCTTTGGCTGAACCGTGAACCTCAGAAGTGACTTTAACACTGAGCTAAAAGGGTGTCCAGGCGCCATACTCTCAGGGTTTCTCCAGTCTCTTTCAGGCCA
>NW_004443941.1:27262580-27281926 GCF_000243295.1 Trichechus manatus latirostris | reverse complement strand
GTTTGTTTATCCATTCATCTGTTGATGGGCATCTAGGTTGTTTCCATCTTTCTCCTATTGCGAACAATGCTGCCATGAACATCGGTGTGCATATGTCTATTCGTGTGACGGCTCTTATTTCTCTAGGATATATTCCTAGGAGTGAGATTGCTGGTAGAAGAATTTTCTTAAAAGAACCAAGAAATCCTGTGTTCTTTCCTCATTGAAGAACATATCAGGTCTTACTTGTTTTTTGAAAACAGATCAGCCACCAGCATCTAGGAGGTAGTGGGTATTTCTCATTACCTAGAAATCTCTAGGAGTCCCTGGGTGGTGCAAACCGTTAAGCATTCGTCTACTTACTGAAAAGTTGGCAGTTCAAATCCACCCAGAGTTGCCTTGGAAGAAAGGCCTGACAATCTTCTTCCAAAAGATCACAGCCATTGAAAACCCTATGGAGCTCAGTTCTGCTCTGAAACAAATGGAGTTTCCATGACTTGAAACTGGCTCCACAGCAACTGGTTTGGAGATGTCATTTTTCCTGGGGGAGGGTAGGTGTTGTCGGTTCTTGTCTAGAGAACCTGCCAGGACAGTCTTCAAGGGTAAACCTCTAAGCAGTAGCGGGCCCTCTTGAAAATCAGACAAGCGCATAATTGCTACAGAATCCGATGTGTTAGAAATGAGAGAACCTATAAAAGACGCCAGGGATGACACATAGCGGGTGTGACTGACTTATTGACAAGGACTATAAGTGGGAGGTGGTGACTGAGTTCAAGCTGACAATAGTTTGTGTTTATCTTTGTAGTCCTAGCACCTAACACTGTGACAGTGGGACATTAACTCTCATTTTGAGCCAAACCACAGATATTGTGAAAATGTTCAGGTTCTGTGTCTGGATTAAACTGCCTATAATGAAAGTATTTTAAAAAGAAAAAAACTGAGCTATGATCCCTGCTTTCAGGAAGATTAGAGGTTAGTTAGAAGACCAAATATAAGGAGAGTTAAATAATAGCACAAGCAGAATGAGACCTTGATTGTAAACCTTTAGATGCATCAGAATCACATGGGAGACTTGTTAAACTATAGATTGCTGGATCCTACTCCCAGAGTTTCTGATTTGGTTCGTCAAGGGTAGAGCCTGACAATTTGCATTTCTAACAAGTTCACAGGTGATACTCTTGCTGCTGGTTTGAGGTCCACATATGTATTGAGAACCACTACTATAGGCATTTTGGGAAGTAGGTGTAAGTTTTCATTTCCCTTGGGCAAAATTTAGGAGTGGGATTGCTGGGTTGTTTGTTAAACATTAAAAGGGCCAAATTACTGTTCAAACTGGTTGCACCATTTTGTTTTTCCAACAACAATGTATGAGAGTTCCAGTTGCTCTGCATTCTCACTAGTATTTGATAGTGTCTTGTTTTTTTATTGTTGTTTGAGCCATTCTAAGAGGTGGATAGTGGTATCTTGTAGTTTAAATTTGAATTTCTCTAATTACTAATGATGTTGAGCATCTTTTCATGTGTTTGCCATCTGTATATCATGTACTTTGGACATGTTATTGGGAGGGACATGTCCTTGGAGAAGGACATCATGCTTGGTAAAGTAGAGGGTCAGTGAAAAAGAGGAAGACCCTCAAAGAGATGGATTGACACAGTGAGTGCAACAATGGGCGCAAACACAGCAACAATTATGAGGATGCCACAGGGCTGGGTCGTGTTTCCTTCTGTTGTACATAGCATCTCTATGAGTCGGAACTGGCTCAACAGCACCTAACAACAACATAATATCTTCTCTGGTGAATAGTCTGTTCAAATTTTTACCCATTTTTAAAATTGGTTGTTTTCTTATTATTGAATTTTAAGAGTTCTTTATATATTCTGGATATAAGTCTTCTATCAGATATATAATCTACAAATATGTTCTTTTATTTCATTCTTTATCTTTTGAAGTTGTTGTTAGGTGACATCAAGTCAGTTCCAACTCATAGCAACCCTACGTACAACAGAATGAAACACTGCCTGGTCCTGTGCCATCCTCAGAATCATTGTTATACTTGAGACCATTGTTGCAGTCACTGTGTCAATCAAATAGGGAGTTGTTTGGGGAACATATAGCTCAATTGGCATAACATAGTGTATAAAGAAAATGTTTTACCTTCTACTTTGATGAGTAGAGTCTGGGATCTTAAAAGCTTGTGAGCTGCCATCTAAGATACTCCACTGGTCTCACTCCATCTGGAGCAAGGGAGAATGAAGAAAACCAAAGACACAAGGGAAAGATTAGTCCAAAGGACAAATGGACCTCAACTACCACAGCCTCCACCAGACTGAGTCCAGCACAACTAGATGGTGCCCGGCTACCGCCACTGACTGCTCTGACAAGGATCACAATAGAAGGTCCCGGACAGAGCTGGAGAAAAATGTAGAACAAAATTTTAACTCAAAAAAAAAAGACCAGACTTACTGGCCTGACAGAGGCTGGACAAACCCCGAGAGTATGGCCTCCAAACACCCTTTTAGCTCAGTAATGAAGTCACTCCTGAGGTTCACGCTTCAGCCAAAGACTAGACAGGCCCATAAAACAAAACAAGACTAAATGGGCACACCAGCCAAGGTCAAGGATGAGAAGGCAGGAGGGGACAGGAAAGCTGGTAATGGGGAATCTAAGGTCGAGAAGAGGAGAGTGTTGACATGTTTCAAGGTTGGCAACTAATGTCACAAAACAATATGTGTACTATCTAATGAGAAGCTAGTTTGTTCTGTAAACTTTTACCTAAAGTACAACAAAAAATAAATAAATAAACAAATAGGCGAGTTGAATGGGGATATGGTGGAAATCACCACCGCTGCATCCTTCCAGTCCTTGATGGTGGCAGTTATCTCTTCAATCCCTCCAGGAACGCGGTATTGCTTTTGGTTTACTATTTTCCTAGGTAGGGGCAGTTCTAATGGTTTCCACTTGGCTTTTCCTACCATAATAGCCTTTACTCCATTTGTCATGGATCCAATGTGGGGGTTCTGCTAGTTTCTGAGTATATCTATTCCAATTATGCATTCTGAAACTGGGGAAATCACTACGGGACGGGTTCAGGGAACCACTGGACCTACTGTGAGATGGACATGAGCTAAGACTCCATTAATAACCTGACCTTCATATGTTCCCACTCTGACTGGTGGGTCACAGTGACATTTTGGGTCTTCTGGAATTAGTGTCAGTTCCAAGCCAGTATCCAGCAATCCCTGAAAAGTTTGATTATTTCCTTTTCCCCAGTAAACAGTCACTCTTGTAAAAGGCCATAGATCCCTTTGGGGAAGGCTATGAGAAAGATTAACAGTATAAGTTTTTGGTAGTGTGTATTAGAGTCCTTCCTCATGAGGAACCAGCCTCCCCTTCATTCAAGGGGTTGTGGGTCTTTAAACTTGCTCAAGTCTAGGAATTGATTGAGTGGCCATGACTCTCTATTCTGGTGATTCGAGTTAGACTGCTGTTCACTTGACCTAGAATTCGTCTGCTTGTACAGATCAAGTAAATGTTTAGTAGATTCCTATCTATTTCACTCCTAGAGACACCATGACTAAGCAGCTAACACCATAAGTCCATACAAGTCAGACTATTCTGATTACGGCTTTGACTGTCCACTGTCCATTATGGTCATCACACACACCTTGTCTTTGTCGATTGATTGCTGCCACTTGGCCCCTACTATAATGGGGTCCAATCAGCCCCGCTGTAATTAGATGTCTTAATTCAATTAGGGGAGTTCCCACCGTCAAATCTGACTTACATAAAGTAACAATCACAGCAGTCTTCAAGGATGCTGGTGTTCCCTTCACAAATTTGTTCCTCACAGTTGTGGTGAAAGGTGTGTCCTCTGGACACTCCATGTGTGGGTCTGTGGGTCTAACCTGATAAATTCACTCTAGCAGGCCAATTTCCCTAAGCCTTTAGATACTTTCTTCTACAGTAAACCAAGGAAGGTCTGGTACTTCAAGTTGATTTAGTGTAGGTCGCTCCATAATCCATGCTTCAGTGACCCAACCAAATAAATTATTAGATCCTTTCCTAACTTCTTGAGCTGAAACATTGAATGACAATCTGTGCTTAGTTGGCCCATATCAATAAACTCAGATTGATTCATCTTTATGTTCCTTGCACCAGTATCCCACACCCTTAATAGCCATTCCCACACATATGTTTGTACATATTAGAAGTCAAGCAGTTCTTTTGGAGCGTAGCGTACCTCCTCCTGGGTCACACTTTGTACTTCACCTTTTGGGGCTTACTGAGACTTAAGTCTAGTTACAAGTCTAGAAACCAAAAATCAGTAGTTGGGAAAATTTTTGAGAACATTCAGCATTATCTTATAAAGCATCTGCCTCAGGCAATGCCTTAGGCAATGACTCAGACAAAGACCTTTAGATGCAGCTGGGCTACTCTCATCAGATGAGGGTAGAGGGACTACTGGTTTTACTGTGGAGGGTGGCTTAGCAGACAAACATGGAGTAATCTCTTCAGATGGGAGTGAGAAGGCTGGTTCTGTTGGCAAGGTGATTCAAGGGGCCCAGTGTCTCCAGCTTCCTAATTATCTGCCCATAGATCCCCATCCCAAGTTTCAGGATCCCATTTCTTCCCAATCAATGCCCTCACTTTAACTTCAGACACCTATCGAGATTGGTAATTGATTTGGCACCGTAATTCAGCAACTCTTACAGTAAGACTCTGGGTTTGGTTTTTGGCAATATCAGCTCTGCTACTGTGAGAAATAAGGCTTTCTTTCAAAGCACAAGTGAAAACTTTGAGGTCATTTAGGTGGCTCTTAAGCTTTGACTCTGAAGCCCTGAGAGCATCTTTTTCTTTCGCCAGTTTGTCTAGCAAAAGTAGGACCAACCAACCAGCTTCCTTATACTTCTCATTCTGACAAAACTGTAGAAAGATACATGTGTTCACCCAGAGACTCGCCTTTCACCAATACCTGATCTATTGGTGGTGATATTTTGTATATTTGTATTGCCACCTCATGCCATGGATTAGAAGTGCCCTCTTTACTACTGGAAGCAGAGTCATCAACATCTTTAAGACTAACCAGACTTGAGAACCAATTTAGAAAACTCATCCTTACAATTTTGTTTCTCTAGAGCCACTCTTGGTACCAAACGTCTTTAGCTGGGTTCCCTAGAGAAGCAAAACCAGTAAAGTGTGTTAATATATAGAGAGAAGATTTATATTAAGGAAATGGCTCACGTGGTTGTAGAGGCTGGAATGTCCCAAGTCCGTGGGTCAGGATAGAGGCTTCTCCCAATTCATGTAGCCACAGGGGCTGCTGACCTCAAGATCTGCAGGTCAGAGAGCAGGGCTGTTGCTCACAGGCTGCAGAGATCGATGAATCCCAAGATCAGCAGACAAGGCCGCAGGTAAGCTGCTAGCTCAAGTCCCAAGAACCAGAGGTCAGATGAACAGGAGCCATCTGGAGGATCCAGTGACAGCAAAAAGCTCATGAGTATTGCCAGAATGTCCACTTATATTTGATGCAGGCCACACACCCAAGGAAACTCCCTTTCAACAGATTGGCTACTCAAAGCAGATTCCATCATGGAGGTGATGACAACATCATATGACTGCCAAACCACTGAGAATCATGGCCCAGCCAAGTTGACATACAACCTTAACCATCACATAATACTCACGGTTGTACTTTGGCTCTCGTGGACTTGTTCTAATTTCCATTAACTTCAACTTGAACTTAGATATGAGCAACTGATGGTCTATTCTACAGTCAGCCCTTGGCCTTGTTCTAACTGATGACATTGAGCTTTTCCATCATTTCTTTCCACAGCTGTAGTCGATTGATGCCTGTGTATTCCATCTGGCAAGGTCCATGTGTGTAGTTGCTGTTTTTGTTGTTGAAAAAAGGTATTTGCAATGAAGAAGTCGTTGGTCTTGCAAGGTTCTATCATGCGATCTTCAGCATCGTTTCTATCACCAGGCCATAGTTTCCAACTACAGATCCTTCTTTCTTTCCAACTTTTGCATTCCAATTGCCAGTAATTATCAGTGCATCTTGACTGCATGTTTGATCAATTTCAGATTGCAAAAGTTGGTAAAATTCTTCAATTTCTCCATCTTTGGCCTTAGTGGTTGGTTTGTAAATTTAAATAATAGTCCTATTAACTGGTCTTCCTTGTAGGCATATGGATATTATCCTATCACTGACAGTGTTGTACTTCAGAATAGATCTTGAAATGTTCTTTCTGACGAATGAGATGCCATTTCTCTTCAATTTGTCATTCCTGGCATAGTAGACCATATGATTATCTGATTCAAAATGGCCAATACCAGTCCATTTCAGCTCACTAATGCCTAGGATATCGATCTTTGTGTGTTCCATTTCATTTTTGATGACTTCCAATTTTCCTAAATTCATACTTCATACATTTCACATTCTGATTCTTAATGATTAGTAATTGTTAATGGATGTTTGCAGCTGTTTCTTCTCATTTTGCCATATCAGCAAATGAAGGTCCTGAAAGTTTGACTCCATCCACGTCATTAAGGTCGGCTCTACTTTGAGGACGCAGCTCTTTCCCAATCATATTTTGAATGCCTTCTGAACTGAGGGACTCATCTTCCAACCCTATATCAGACAATGTTCCACTGCTATTCATAAGGTTTTCACTGGCCAATTTTTTCAGAAGTAGACTGCCGGCTCCTTCTTGCTAGTCTGTCTTCTTTTGCAAACTCCGCTGAAACGAGTCCAACCATGAGTGATCCTGCTGGTATGTGGAATACTGGTGGCAAGGCTTCCAGTATCACAGCAACAGGCAAGCCCCCACAATGCGACAAACTGACAGAAACGTGGTGGATCTTTTGAAGAGATGTTAATTTTGATAAAGTCTATATGTTGATTTGTTTGTTTTATTTTTTACGGATTGTGCTTTTGGTGTTGCATCCAAGAAATCTTTTATTAACCCAAGATCACAAAGATTTTCCCTTTGTTTCTTTCTAGAAGTTTTACAGTTTTATATTTAAATATAGAATCCATTTTAAGTTAGTTTTTGTATATGGTACAAAGTATGAACCAAGGTTCATTTTTGGCACATGGACATTCAGTTGTTCCAGTGTCATTGGTTGAAAATACTAACCTTCCTCCATTGATTTTTCTTTGCAGCTTTGTTAAAAATCAATTAACTATATAGTGTGGGTATATTTTTGGACTCCGTTCTCTTCCTTTGATCTGTATGTCTATCTTTTCTCCAATTCCATACTTTTCTGATTATTGAAACTTTATAGTAAACCTTGAAATCAGGTAGTGTTATGGATTAAATTGTGTCCCCACAAAATATGTGTCAACT
Source organism: Trichechus manatus latirostris (assembly GCF_000243295.1). NCBI lineage: Eukaryota > Metazoa > Chordata > Mammalia > Sirenia > Trichechidae > Trichechus > Trichechus manatus. Next base: position 27,274,598 of record NW_004443941.1, on the reverse strand, counting down.
TGTCTAAGCCATGATTCCCAGTATTGAGTGGTTGTCCTCCACTTGGTGATCTGATGTATTTATCCTATGTGTTGTAAATCCTAACCTCTATGATGTTAATCAGGTGAGATTAGAGGCAGTTATGTTAATGAGTCAGGACACAAACTACAGGATTAGACTGTATCGTGAGTCAATCTCTTTTGAGATATAAAAGAGAGACACGAGAAGAGAGGAGGGGCACCTCATTACCACTGAGCTTATAAATTTGAAAAGAGGTTTTGATTCTGTAGGAAGGTGCTGTGGGGTTGAGAGAGAGACAGATGCCAGCCATACCTAGAAGCAGAATCTTTGATGTGGTGAAAAATGTAAAATTATTCACTACAGATAATCTAGTAAGCAAGGTAAGCTCCAGACTTACCTTGCCTACTGGATAATCCACCCCGGGTGGAGGTCAGACATAACTTCCACCCTTCAGCCTTTACCAATTCTGATGCCAGCTGTCCCTTCCATGGCACTCTCTACTCCTCTGCTGGGTTCAATAATTCATTGCAGTGGCCACACAGAACTATTAGACCTTACTCACAGTTCTGGGGATTATTAGGGAAGTAAAAGTTACAATTCAGGATCAGGAATGACTCAGGATACAGTTCTTCAATCAGGATAGCCTCTTCTAGCTGTGCCCGTAGGCAGGCACCTGTCTGGCCCTTGGCCCCTTGGCCCATCAGCCTGTCCTCTGCATTGCTCGGGCAAGTGTTACAAAGCTCTTTATCTCTGCCAATAAATGGAGGCACCCCACTCTGCCAGGAAGCCTCCTGCCTGAAAGCGCTCAGCTGTCTCCCTCCATGGGTCAGCACACTCACTGTCGCCACTTTGCTTTGTGGGCTGGGAAGCCCACTGTGCTGTCATGAGTGTTTCCTGGTTCTGCTGCCATCGTTTCTCTGACACTGCTTCTCACTGTCTTACACTGTCACTGTTGTTACAGCTTTCTGTCTCCTGGGTCTCGGAGGTTCTCAGCACAGGGACCCTGGTCCCAAAGTACATGCTCTGCTCTTGTCTCTTCTTCTTGGTGGTAGTGAACTCCCCACCCCCCATTTGCCTCTGAAATGGCTCATTTTAAGCCTAGCAATATGGCAACAATTATGAGGATAGTGCAGGACCAGGCAGTGTTTCGATCTTTTGTACATAGGGTTACTATGAGTCAGAACCAATTCAACAGCACCTAACAACAGGATGGCAAAACTGATCTATCCCCTCATTAGGGTTCCATACACCTTATTTACCTGGTCCCACCCCCACAAGGGTGCCATGCACCTTATTTGCATTACTAGCAAGTTTTCCAATCCCCTTGATGGGCCACAAGCACCTCATGTGCATAGTCCCACCCAGTCATTTTGTGGGAGTTACAAGACCATGGTGAGAAAGGCCATATAAAAGCGATCCATCACACCACATCTACTTAATTTAGTTTTAATTTTCTTTTTCTAGGTTCCTAAGGTGGAAGCTGAGGTCATTGAATTGAGACATTTCTTTTTTCATATAGGAGTTTAATGCTATAAATTTTCCTCTAAGAACTGGCTTAGCTGCATCCCATAAATTTTGTTATGTTGTGTTTCATTATCATTCACTTCATAATACGTTTGATTTCCATTTTGATTTTTCTTTGACCCTTTGGTTATTTACAAGTGTGTTATTTAGTTTTCAACAGGTGGAGATTTTCCAGACATTTCTCTTATTGACTTCTAATTTATTTTCACTGTGGTCAGAAAAACATATTTTGTATGATCTAAATCCTTTTAAATTTAGTGAGACTTGTTTTATGTCCTAGAATATAGTCTATCTTGTACATTTCTCTGGCACTTTGGAAAAAACACATATTCTGCTGTTATTGGGTGGAGTACTCTATAAATGTCAATTAGGTCAAGTTGGTTGGTAGTGTAGTTCAAGTCTTGTATATCGAGTATTTTCTTTCTACTCGGTCTGTTACTTATTGAAAGAAGGATGTTGAAATCTCCTACTGTGGATTTGTCTAGTTCTTTTCAGTTCTATCTGGTTTTGCTCCATGGATTTTGACAATCTGTTATCAGATGTACAAACATTTAGGATTGTTATGTGTTCTTGATCAACTGACATATTTATCATTATGAATTGACCCTATTTATCCCAGGTAACCGAAAGGCTGGTGGTTTGAACCCACCAGTTGCTCCACAGGAGAAAGACGTGGCACTCTGCTCCATAAAGATAACAGCCTTGGAAACCCTATGGGGCAGTTCTACTGTGTCTTATAGCATCGCTATTAGTTAGAATCAACTTAATTCAACAGGTTTCATTTTTTTGGTTTTGATTTCATGTAATATTCTTTTCTCTGAAATCTACTTTGTCCGATATCAATATCACCAATGAAGTTTTCTTTTGATTAGTATTGGCACGGTATATCTTTTTTCTATCCTTTAATTTTTAGCCTGTTTGTGTCTTTATATTTAAAGTGGGGTTCTTGTAGTCAGCACATAGTTGGGTCTCATTTTAAAAATCTAATCTAACAGTCTATGCTTTTTAATTGTGTTTAGATTGTTTACATTTAATATGGTTACTGATATGGTTGAGTTTAAATCTACTGTCATGCTATTTGTTTTCTATTTGTCCCTTCCCTTTTTTCCTTAACATTTTTCTTCTTTTTCTGCCTCTTATGGATAGAGTATTTTTTATTATTCCATTTTATCTTCTGTTTTGGCTTATTAGCTGTACCTTTTTTAAAAAGTGAGCCCCTATGGCACAGTGGTTAAAAGCTCAGGCTGCTAGCCAAATGCTGGCAGTTGGAATCCACCAGTGTTTCCTTGGAAACCCTATGGGGGCAGTTGTACTCTGTCCTATAAGGTCACTATGAGTCGGAGTTGACTCAAAGGCAATGGGTTTGGTTTGGTTTGCCTTTTTTTAGAAGTGGTTGCTTTAATAGTATAATCTATACCTTATCATAGTTTGTCTGCAAGTTATATTGTACTACTTCACCTACAGTATAAGAAGCTTACAACTGTATACTTTCATTTCCCCTTTTGTTATTGTTGTCCTATATTTTACTTCTACATTTGCTTTATATCTTTCTATATATTGCTATTATTTTTCTTTAAACTATCAATCATCCTTTAAACTAATTTTAAAAAATAAGAAAAAGTGATTTTTATTTGGAGCCCTGATGGCGCAGTGATTAAGTGTTGGGCTGCTAGCCAAAAGGGCTACAGTTCTAATCTACCAGCTGTTCCCTGGAAACTCTATGGGTCTGTTGTATTCTGTCTTATAGGGTCACTATGAGTTAGAAGTGACTCGATGGCAACGGGTTTAATTTTTATTTATCCACATATTTACCATTTCCAGAATCCTCATTATCTTTGTGTCAAGCCAGATTTCCATCTGGTAGCATTTTCCTTCTGCCTTAAAGACTTCATTAACATATTTGCTAGTGATGAATGCTTTTAGTTTTTGTATGTCTGAAAAAGTCTTTATTTTCTGTTTGTTTTGAAAGATGTTTTTACTGGATATAGAATTGTAAGCTGACAAGTTTTTGTTTTGTTTTGCTTTTTTGAGTACTTTGAAAGTTGTTACCCGACTTTCTTCTGGCTGTTTTCTGAGAAGCCAGATGTTATTTTTCTGTTTGTTCCTCTGTACATAATGATTATTCTTCCTGAATGTGTAATTTTTAATCTCAGACACATTTTTCCTTCTAGAAATTTGATTTGTGCCCTTTTTTATATCTTCCATATCTCTCTTTAACATGTTCATGCTTTCTTCTGTCTTTTTAAACACATGGGATACAGTTATAATAACATTTATATATCCTTCTCTACTACCATGCTTTTACACAAATAACTCGTGCCTTCTACATTTGTTTGCCAGCTGCATCTGCCCCCACAAGGTATTTACATAAGCACCACTGCACCAATTTTTTTTACATGTTGCTGTAAAAAAAAATTAACATAGTGCACTTATGAAAGTATCTCGTGGAGGGAGGGCACAGTTGCCAAACCAGTGTAGAAGGTGCATGTTTTGCGTAAAAATACAGTGATTCTATCATATGTGTTACTTCTGAGTCATTTTCAATTTATTAATTTTTCTCTTCATTTGGGGTGCTTGATAACTGGATCTTAAACATTATGAATTTACCTTGTTGAGTGCTGCTAGATATTCTTGTGTGTGTGTGTATACTTGAGCTTTGTTCTGGATCACAGTTAAGTTGCTTGAAAATATTTTGATCCTTTTAAGTCTTACTTTTAAGCTTTGTAAGACAGGACCAGAGAAATCTTTAGTCTAGGGCTAAGTTTTCCCTATTAATGAGGCAATAATATTCTTCTGAGTCCTCTACTTGATGCCTCAGATGTTTTTAGGTTTTTCCACCATGCTTGGTGAAAATACAAAATATTCCTAGCCCTGTGCAACATTAGGGGATTATTCTGCCTGCATCTTTTGAGTGACTCTTTCCCCTGCCTCTGATAGTTTCCTCTCATGCTTATGCTTATCGGTACTCAGCTAAAGACCTCGGGAGGGTCCAGTTCAGATCTCTAGAGTTCTGTTGTGGTATTCTGCCCTGAAAACTCTAGCCACCTTGGACTCTTCAAACTCCAACCTCTGTCTCCTCAACTCACAAAGGCCTCTAGACTCTGCCTGGGTTTGTCCTCCCCACACTGAGTCATGGACACTCACTCTAGGTAATAAGCTGGGCCAATAACTTGTTTCCCCTCTCTCAGAGATTCTCTTGTGCTGACTATTGTTCAATGTCTGAAAATTCTTGTTTATTTTTTCCCATTTTAAAAAGCTGTTTAAGGGGGAAAGTAAATCTGGCGCTTGTTATTCCATCTTAACCTGAAGCCTAATTTGGTTCTTAATTTTGAAGACCAAAGGAAATCCACTCTTCATATCACCGTTATGTTTTTTGGTACTAGCTGAATCAAAGAAATTATGCCTAAAGATGTTTATTTTTTATGACATGCCTTAAGGTTTTTTCAGTATCTTCAGGAAAACAAGCCAACTTCTCCTAAGGAGTGAAAGATAATTCCCTTGGGAAGAAAGAACAATGCACCAATTGCTATAACACAAACATGACCTTAGGGACAAACTCAGGGCTATATCTAGGACCCCATGCATCTGTCAGTTTGTTGTACTGTGGTGGCTTGCCTATTGCTGTGATGCTGGAAGCTATGCCACAGGTATTTCAAATATCAGCAGTGTCACCCATGGTTGACAGGTTTCAGGGGAGCTTCCAGACTAAGACTAGGAAAAAGGACCTGGCAGTCTACTTCTGAAAAAATTGGCCAGCGAAAACCTTACCAATCGCAGCAGAACATTGTCCTGTAGAGTGCTGGAAGATAAGCCCCTCAGGTCGGAAGGCACTCAAAATACCACTGGGGAAGAGCTGCCTCCTCAAAGTAGAGTTGACCTTAATGATATGGATGGAGTCAAGCTTTCAGGACCTTTGCTGATGTGCACAACTCAAAATGAGAAGAAACAGCTGCAAACATCCATTAATAATCAAAATGTGGTAGTCGTCAAAAATGAAATGGACCGCATAAAGATCGATATCCTAGGCATTAGTGAGCTGAAATGGACTCGAATTGGCCATTTCGAATCAGAAAATCCTATGGTCTACTATGCTGGGAATGACAAACTGAAGAAGAATGGTGTCACACTCATCATCACAAAGAACATTTCAAGATCTATCCTAAAGTACAATGCTGTCAGTGATAGGATAATATCCATACACCTACAAGGAAAACAACTTAATGCAACTATTATTCAAATTCAGGCAGCAACCACTAATGCCAAAGATGAGGAAATTGAAGATTTTTACCAACTTCTGCAGTCTGAAATTGATCAAACATGGAATTAAGATGCACTGATAATTACTGGTAACTGGAATGCAAAAGTTGGAAACAAAGAAGAAGGATCAGTATTTGGAAAATATGGCCTTGGTGATAGAGAAATGATGCCAGAGATCACCTGATAGAATTTTTCAAGACCAACAACTTCTTCATTGCGAATACCTTTTGTCAACAACATAAACGGCGACTATACACATGGACCTCGCTGCATGGAACACACAGGAATCAATCGACTACATCTGTGGAAGGAGACAATGGAGAAGCTCAATATTATCAGTCAGAACAAGGTTAGGGGCTGACTGTGGAACAGACCATCAATTGTTCATATGCAAGTTGAAATTGAAAAAAATTAGAACAAGTCCATGAGAGCAAAAGTACGGCCTTGAGTATATCCCACCTGAATGTAGAGACCATCTAAAGAATCAATTTGATGCACTGAACACTAACAACCAAAGACCAGACAAGTTGTGGAATGACATCAAGGACACTGTACATGAAAAATGCAAAAAGTCATTAAAAAGGCAAGGAAGAAAGAAAAGACCAAAATGGATGTCAGAAGAGACTCTGAAACTTGCTCTTGAAAGGAAGAAATGATGAAGTCAAAGAGCTGAACTGAAGATTTCAAAGGCAGCTCCAGAAGACAAAGTAAAGTATTACGATGAAATGTGCAAAGACCTGGAATTAGAAAACCAAAAGGGAAGAACAAACTCGGCATTTCTCAAGCTGAAAGAACTGAAGAAATAATTCAAGCCTCCTGTTGCAATACTGAAGGATTCTACAGAGAAAATACTGAATGATGCAGGAAGCATCAAAAGAAGGTGGAAGGAATACAGAGTCACTGCACCAAAAAAAAAAAATTGGTTGACACGCAACCATTTCAGCAGGTAGCTTATGATCAAGGACCGACAGTACTGAAGGAAGAATTCCAAGCTGCACTGAAGGGTATGGCAAAAAACAAGGCTCCAAGAATTGACAGAATACCAATTAAGATGTTTCAACAAAAGATGCAGCACTGGAGTTGCTCACTCCTCTATGTCAAGATATTTGGAAGACAGCTTCCTGGCCAACCGACTGACAGAGATCCATATTGTGCCCATTCCAAAGAAAGGTGATCTAACAGAATGCAGAAATTATCAAACAGTATCATTAATATTATATATAAGTAAAATTTTGCTGAAGATCTTTCAAAAGCAGTGTCAGCAATATGTTGACAGGGAAATGCTAGAAATTCAAGCCCAATTCAGAAGAAGACATGCAACGAGGAATATCATTGCTGATGTCAGATGGATCTTGGCTGAGAATACCAGAAAGATGTTTACCTGTGTTTTATTGACTGTACAAAGGCATTTGACTGTGTGTATCAAGACAAATTATGGATAACATTGCAAAGAATGGGAATTCAAGAGCACTTAATTGTTTTCATGAGGTACCTGTACCTACACCAAGAAGCAGTCATTTGAACAGAACAAGGGGATACTGTGTGGTTTAAAGTCAGGAAAGGTGTGTGTCAGGGCTGTATCCTTTCACCATATTTATTCAATCTGTATGCTGAGCAAATAATCCCAGAAACTGCACTATAAGAAGAACATGGCATCAGGATTGGAGGAACTCATTAACAATCTACAATATGCAGATGACACAGCCTTGCCTGCTGGAAGTGAAGAGGACTTGAAGCACCTACTGATGAAGATCAAAGACTATACAGTCTTCAGTATGGATTGCACCTCAACATAAAGAAAACAAAATCCTCACAACTGGACTAATAAGCAAGATCATGATAAATGGAGAAAAGACTGAAGTTGTCAAGGATTTCATTTTACTTGGATCCACAATCAACACCCATTGAGTAACAGTCAGAAAATCAAACATGTTGCATTGGGCAAATCTGCTGCAAAAGACCACTTTAAAGTGTTGAAAAGCAATGATGTCACTTTTGGGACTAAGGTGCACCTGACCCAAGCCATGGTGTTTTCAATTGCCTCACATGCATGTGAAAGCTGGACAAATAAGGAAGACCAAAGAAGAATTGATGCCTTTGAGTTGTTGGCAAAGAATATTGAATATACCATGGACTGCCAATAGAAGGAACAAAATCTGTCTTGGAAGAAGTACAACCAGAATAGTCTTTAGAAGCAATATGGCGAAACTTCATCTCACATACTCCGGACATATTATCAGGAGAGCTCAGTCCCTGGAGAAGGACATCATGCTTGGTAAAGGGTCACCAAAAAAGAAGACGACCCTCGATGAAATGGACTGACACCATGGCTGCAACAACGAGCCCAAGCATAACAAAAATTCTGAGGATCACGCAGGACTGGGTAGTGTTTTGTTCTGTTGTACACAGGGTCACTATGAGTTGAAACTGACTCAATGGCACCAGCAACACTATCTAGGAAGGTAGAGGTCTCCGGGATTTGGGTGACAAGAAGCTTACTTACCAGGGTTTGATGTTTGATCATTCTTCAGATAGTAGCGAGTGAATTCAAAGCAGAGAATGGACAAACAAGATTAGAATAATTGTGATCTCCTATGAAGGAAGTAAATTTGGAGGTGATTTGAGGTGCTGTTATCAAGAGTCAAGATATTAGGACTCAGTGTCTACCAATTACATACATTACCTTTTATAATCAGGAGAGGAGGAGAGGAGACAAGGGAAAATGCAAAACAGAAATTAGTGACTGAAGAGATTCCCTCTAATGAACAGTTGTGACAGAGTATTGGCTAATCTCATAGCCATTACAAATCTACTTCTCCCTTGCCATCTCCTACTACAGGAGCTGAAAAGTGAGATACTCATTTTCTCAACATCCCTTAAATATAGGGGAGGCCAATATTCTCACCAATGAGATATGAGGGAAAGTCTACTGAAATACCTCTGGAAAGATTTCCTTTGCTATTAAAAGGAGAAATGTCCTGATTAGTACTTTTTTTTTTTTTTTTTACCTTATTCTCGCCTTGAACTTAGCTACCATGGCTGCCATTGTAAAAGCCATTCTGAGTCCAAACACAAGATGAAAAACCAATACTCTAAGAATGGGAGAGAAGAAATATAGAAGGAGCCTGGGTCCTTCTTGACATTTTTGAATAGCAAAACCAAGGCCAACAACTTCCTTCCTCTGGACTTCTTGTTATACGAGAGGAGCAACCCCTGTATGTTTAGGCCACTTTTGTCGGGTTTTCTCAAAATTGAGGCTGATTCTATTCCTTTTCATATAATAGCAGCAAAATGTCTATTTGATTATGAATACTAGGATAGAGAAGATAATCTTTATTGGAAGAGAAGGATATAGTAGAAATCCCCCACTAACATGAGAAAGAAAGGAAATTAGTAATGACCTACTTAAACCAGCAAAAACAAAGGAAAAGAGAAAACAGATAACATAATAAGATAGAAAGCATAAAATAAGTGAACATACTGAATAAATTCACTGAAAGAAACTACCAGACTGTTGAAATGAAACCTAGAATAGGCATCTTATAGGAAACAAACTGATAAAGAATGGTTGAAAATAGAGTGGAGTGAGAGGGCTATATATCAGACAAGAATAGAAATTTAAAAGCACTAAATAGGATAAAGATAAAAGACAAAATGAAGCTACAACAGACATAAACCTGTATGTACCCAACAATATAGTAACTAAATATAAAAAGCAAGAATTAAAATGTAAGGAAAGCTTGATTAAAATATTGTGGAATACTTCACTAGGCTTCTTTCATAGCTGGACAACTCTCAGAAAAATATAAGTATATAGAAGAATTGAAAAGCAAAATCAATGAACTATTTGATATTTATAGAATCTTAAATCCCTTAAATAGAAAATATGCACACTAAGTCCATGACACAGTCACAAAAAATCAATAATATACTCTGTTTCAAATAAAGATTTTACAGGACACATTCTTTGATCATGAAAAAATAAAATAGAAATAAGCAGCAAAATCAATTTTTTGAAAAGCTCTTAACTCCTTAGAAATTAAGAACTACACATATAGATAACCCTTGGATAAAAAAATGAAAATCATATCACACAGAGAAAAAAATTACAAGAAGTATAAACACAGTCATATAGAAAAAAAGGTGAAAAATTAGAAATTAAATATTTTCTACAAAATACAAATTATCAAAATTAATCCAAGAAGTAGATGTTTTGAATCAGTTAAAAATCACACCATTAAAAAAAAAGACTTAGACCTAAAGATGTCTCAGCCAAGGTCTGTTTAATCTTGAACAACTGATTTCAATGATCTCTTAAACAATTCTAAACTGTAGAAAAAGATGACAAGCTCCTCAATTTATTTTATGAAGTATAATGTTCTAAAAACTTTTTATTGAAGTATAATATAAATACAGAAAAGTGTACATATAGGTGTTAAGTTTGATGAATTTTTATGAACAAAACACTCAGATGTAAACAGGCAATCAGAAAAAGAATCAAAGAATTACTACCATTCCAGAAAACCCCCTCATACTTCCTTTCATACATTACCTTCTCCTCTGCCTCCCACTGAAGATAACCACTTCCTGACTTCTATCAGCACAGATTAGTTCTGCCTGTTCTTATACTTCATATAAATGAAATCATGCAGTAGTCTTTTGTATCCAGCTTCTTACACTCAACATTCTGTTTGTGAGATTCATCCACATGTTGCATGTAGTTGTAGATTGTTCATTTTCATTGCTGTATAGTGTTCCATAGGATGAATATATATATATATTTATATATAACTATCCATTCTATAGTTAATGGACTTTTGGGTAGCTTCTAGTTTGCAGCTAATAGTGTTGCTCTAAACATTCTAGAACGTCTCTTTTGAGGAACATATGTATAAAATTTTATTGAGTGAATACATAAGAGCAGATTACAGGCAGTCCCCAGGTTATGAATATCCTATTTATATATAACCTGTAGTTACAAACCAACCGGTAAATCCTATTATATTAAAAATTTGAGGTACATACAATGGTTTGTAATAACCAGTTGGTGCTACTTGGTGACACACATCAAAACATTATTATTACTGTATTATTATGTTAAAGATGTTTTATTGTATCTGGAAATTTTTTTTAATGTTTTTTAATGCATAGAAAGGTACAGTATATACTAACAAGCATTTGACTGACTGATGCTAGATATGAACCATACCTAACTGTTCTGATTTACGTGCAAATTTGACTTAAAGACAGACTTAGGAATGGAACTCGTTCGTAATCCGGGGACCGCCTTACTGGACCCCATGTTATATTTCCAGCTTTAGCAGACTCTGCCAATAATTACAAAGTGTTTGAATCAATGTACATTCTCACCAGCAGTGGACGAGTGTTTTGACTATTTCCATATCCTTGCCAAACCTGCATAATTTTCACACCTAATAAAAATAGTCCATAAAAGAAAACTATAGACTAATCTCAGTTATGAATATGCATGCTAGAGTTCTAAATAAAAGATTAGCAACTGAAACACAGATTTATAAGAAAAGAATAACACTTTATGACCAAGTAGGCTTTATTCCAGGGATGCAAGTGTAGTTCAACATCAGGAAGTCTGTACACGTAATTCAGCTAGTCATCAGCTTAAAGGAGAGAAACACACGACCAAATCAAAAAATGCTGAAAAGGCTTTGATAAAATTCAGCAGCTCTTCCTAAACAAATCTCTTGACAAAATGGGAAAGAAACTACTTAAATAAGATAAATATTATTTACCAAATTGCATCACAAGTATTCTAATTAACACTAAAACCCTTTCAATTAAAATCAACATATTACTCAATACTTTATGGGAATTTCTAGACAATATTCTAGAAAAGAATCTTTCAAACACTGGAAAAGATAAGATAGTTATTTTTGTGAATGTCAAGATTACATTTCTAAAAATTCCAACAGACTCCAGGGAAAAACTAATAGAGTTAATGAGAAAATTTAGTAAGGATAAATGATAAATTTGGTCGTATCCAAAACAAATACACAGAAAGAACAGGTTTTCTCTTTATTTGTAATAAACCCACTGCCATCGAGTTGATCCAACTCATAGCGACCCTAGAGGGTTTCCAAGGCTATAATCTTTACAGAAGCAGACTGCCACATCTTTCTCCCGTGGAGAGACTTGTGAGTTTGAACGGCCGACCTTTTGGTTAACCACTTTAACCACTGCACCACCAGGGCTCCTTTTTTT
>NW_004443941.1:27207315-27262480 GCF_000243295.1 Trichechus manatus latirostris | reverse complement strand
GGGGGGGGGAATCCATTCACGATAATGACCAAAAGGCTAAGAAATAGGAATCCATTTGACAGAAAAAGACATAGGACTTGAATGAAGGAAACTCTCAAATCTTATTGAATATAAAACAAGATCTGAATAAACCGAATACCATGTTCTTAGATGGGAAGACAATATTATACATCAAATCCCCCAAAATTAATATGTAAATTTAACAACATTGACATTAGACCCCCACAGGGGTGCTTTTTAAAATCAGATAAAATTATCACAAACTTCAAATGTCTGAGAATAGCCAAGAAAGGTAGTAAAAAGAACAGTGGGCAGAGGCGCGGGGTAGGAAAGAGCTCTGCCTTGCTGTCATGGATTGAATTGTGTCTCCCAAAAATATCTGTCAACTTGGCTAGTCCATGATTCCCAGTAATGTGTGATTATCCACCATTTTGTCATCTGATGTGATTTTCCTATGTGTTGTAAATCATACCTCTATGATGCTAATGAGATGGTATTAGCGGCAGTTATGTTAATAAGGCAGGACTTCATCAACAAGATTGGGTTGTGTCTTGAGCCAATCTCTTTTTGGATATAAAAGAGAGAGGCAGAGAGACATAGGGACCTCATACCATCAAGAAACAAGAGCCAGGAGAACAATGCGTCCTTTGCACTTGGCGTCCCTAGGCTGAGAAGCTCCTTGACCAGGGAAAGACTGATGACAAGGACCTTCCTCCAGAGCCAAGACACAGAGAGAGAGAGCCTTCCCCTGGAGCTGATGCCCTGAATTTGGACTCATAGCCTACTAGACTATGAGAGAATAAATATGTTTGTTAAAGCCATCCACTTGTGGTATTTCTGTTATAGCAGTACTAGATAACTAAGACACTTGCTATATTCTAAAGCCACTGTATACAAGTATATTATAACCCCACTATATCACTATGAGTCAGAATCAACTTGACGGCAACAGGTTTGGTTTGGTTTGATAACTGAATCTATGTGATACTGCCATACAGAAATAAGTAAAACAGAATAGTATATTGAGAAATAAATCTCATTATATATGAAATTGTAATATATGACAAAGTTGGTATTTCAATTCATTGGGAAAAGATCATTTATTTAATAAATGGTGTGGGAACAATTGGCAACCCATTTGGAAGAAAATAAAGTTGATCCATATCTTGTACTCTCTATAAAAACAAATTTCAAACTGAGTAAAGATTTAAATGTTTTTTAAAAAAAATGTTAAGGCCGTTCTAGGAGACTACACATGTCACCAAGTGATGGAGACCTTCTTAATCAAGACAGAGTACTTTAAAATTTTTATATACTCACAAATATCTGTATTTTGTAAAATAATAGTTAGTACATACTTGTATATAGACTAATATACTATTCAAAATATAGACTATATATTACATATATAATACACAAGAGCTCTTACAAACTGGTTTTGAAAAAAAGACAATAGGAACAGACAAATATGAATAAAAAACTAAAGAAAATAAAGGCATAAACTATGAATATTTGTGGTCGGCAGGATTCTAAAATGGCCTCCATGACCTTCACCACCTGGTATTCCTCCCATGATTATGCTACTTTACAAGGCAAAGGCATTTTGCAGATGTAATTAAGGTTACTGATCATACAGAGATTTTCTGGGCAAGCCTAACCTAATCACCCAGCCCTTTAAAAGCAGACAGTTTTCTCTGGGTGGTAGCTGAAGTGAAAGCAAAGATTTGAAACTCGAGAAGAATTCAATGCACCTTGCTAGCTTTGAAGATGGAGGGGACCATGTGCAAGGACCTGAGAGCTGTCTTTAAGAGCTGAGAGCAACCTCTGGCTGACAGCCAGGAAGGCAGCATATAACTGTAAGGAATAGAATTCTACCAAAAACCTGAGTGAGCTAGGAAGTGAATTCTTCTCCAGAGCCTCCTACTAAGAGCTCAGCCTAGCTGGTATCTTCATTTCAGCCTTGTTGGACCCTAAGCAGAGAACCCAATTGAGCCCTCTTGCTGTTCTGACCTACAGAACTAAGAGATAATAAATAGGTGTAAGTAGCTAAAATTGTGGTGATTTGTTATGCAGAAAGAGAAAATTAACCCAATAGGTAATTCACTTATGAATGAAATCCAAATGACCAAGACACATATGAAAGGTGTTCAGATTCACAATAGTCGGGGAAATGCAGATTTACTGAGATAACACTTAACACTCACAAGGCTCTTCTTCTGTTTTTGCTATTGCTAGTGAGTATAAGGAGGAGCCCTGGTGGTGCAGTGGTTAAGCGCTCGGCTGCTAACCAAATCAAACCCACCAGCTGCTCTGTGGGAGAAAAGATGTGGCTCTGCTTCCGTAAAGATTACAGCCTAGGAAACCCTATGGGGCAGTTCTACTCTGTCCTACAGGGTCACTAGGAGTCAGAATCGACTCAGTGACAACAGGAAAAAAGTGAATACAAAGGGAAGATTATTCTGCTAACCAAAAGTTGGCAGTTCGAATCCACCAGTCACTCCTTGAAAACCCTATGGGGCAGTTCTACTCTGTCATATAGGGTCGCTATGAATCGGAATCGACTCGACAGCAATAGGTTTGGTTTTTTTGGTTTGGTGGAAGTATATATTGTTTCGGCCTTTTTTCTGAAACAATCTGTCAACATCTATTAAACATTTTAAAATACACATCTCCCTCAACCCAGCAATCCTACTTGAGGTAATCTATTTCCATAGAAGTTTTCTATCACAGTCATGAAACAATAAACACAGTAAATACAGTAAACATAAGCATATTTACTGTAAATCTTAAAAAATCTGGTTGCAAAGTGAATGTCCACCAACGTGGAAAAAGGTTAATAAATCGTGGTATGTCATCATCGTAGAATATTACAGTCAATTAAAAGAATGAATTAAGAGCTGTAAAATAGACTTGGAGGGATTTTCGTAAGTTGCTGAATGAGAAAAGATGCCGAGGATCTACATGATCCCATTTAAAGCAAACTTATCTTCCCCCCAAAATGTTAATATTTACATAATATTGTGTGGTATATGTGTTTGTGTGTACTAAGAAATTTGTATGTATATAAATACATAAAATGTATTTATATGTATATGTCTATATATGTATATATAGACTTATACGGTACTCACAAAACATTAAATTTAAAAAAGCAAATTGCAGAGTAATGTGTAACAAATAAAACCTCATATGTAATATCCATGTATACATTTTGAACTGACAAGAAGAAAGATACATTATCAGGATATCAAGAGAGGTGGGAGCAAAGGGGGATGGTGCAGATGATTAGTTTTGCCATTATGCATCTTTGTTATTTTATTTATTACTCTCTTAATTCATTGTACTAATTTACATTAATCTTTTGCTCATATTACTCAATTGCTCATATGCAAGCTCAAGTTGAAACTGAAGAAAATCAGAACAAGTACACAAGAGCTAAAATACGACCTTGAGCATATTCCACCTGAATTTACAGACCATCTCAAGAATAGAATTCATCCACTGAACACTAATGACTGAAGACCAGACGAATTGTGGAATGACATCAAGGACATCAGATACGAAGAAAGCAAGGGGAGATTAAAAAGACAAGAAAGAAAAGACCAAACTGGATGTCAGAAGAGACTCTGAAACTTGCTCTTGAAAATCCAGTAGCTACAGGAAAGGAAGAAATGATGAAGTAAAAGAGCTGAATAGAAGATTTCAAAGGGTGCCTCGAGAAGACAAAGTGAAGTATTATAATGACATGTGGGAAGACCTGGAGGTAGAAAACCAAAAGGGAAGAACTCGCTCAGCATTTCTCAAGCTGAAAGAACTGAAGAAAAATTCAAGCCTCAAGTTGAAATACTGAAGGAGTCTAGGGGAAAATATTAAACAACGTAGGAAGCAATAAAAGAAGATGGAAGGAATACATGGAGTCACTATACCAAAAAGAATTGGTCACATTCAATCATTTCAGGAGCTAGCATATAATCAAGAACGAATGGTATTAAAGGAAGAAGTCCAAGCTGCACTGAAGGCACTGGCAAAAACAAGCCTCCAGGAATTGACAGAATACCAACTGAGATGTTTTGTTGAAATGCAGCACTGGAAGTGCTCACTCATCTATGCCAATAAATTTGGAAGACAGCTACCTGGCCAACCGACTGGAAGAGATCCATATTTATGCCTATTCCCAAAAAAGGTGATCCAACCAAATGTGGAAATTATTTAACAATATCATTAATATCACACACAAGTAAAATTTTGCTGAAGATCATTCAAAACCAGCTGCAGCAGTATATCGACAGGGAACTGCCAGAAATTCAAGCCTGATTCAGAAGAGGACGTGGAACCAGGGATATCACTGCTGATGTCAGATGGATCCTGGTTGAAAGCAGAGAATACCAGAAAGATGTCTACCTGTGTTTTATTGACTACGCAAAGGCATTCAACTGTGTGGATCATAACAAATTATGGATAACATTGCGAAGAATGGGAATTCCAGAATTCAAGAGGAACCTGTACACACATCAAGAGGCAGTTGTTTGAACAGAAAAAGGAGATACAGCATGGTTTACAAGTCAGGAAAGGTGTGTGTCAGGGTTGTATCCTTTCACCATACTTATTCAATCTGTATGCTGAACAAATAATCCAAGAAGCTGGATTATATGAAGAAGAACGGGGCATCAGGATTGGAGGAAGACTCAATAACCTGCGATATACAGACGACACAACCTTGCTTGTTGAAAGTGAAAGAGGACTTGAAGCACTTCCTGAAGAAGATCAAAGACCATAGCCTTCAGTATGGATTACACCTCAACATAAAGAAAACAAAAATCCTCACAACTGGACCAATAAGCAACATCATGATAAATGGAGAAGACTGAAATTGTCAAGGATTTCATTTTACTTGGATCCACAATCAACAACCATGGAAGCAGCAGACAAGAAATCAAATGATGCATTGCATTGGGCAAATTCGCTGCAAAGGACCTCTTAAAGTGTTGAAAAGCAAAGATGTCACTTTGAAGACTATGGCATGCCTGATCTAAGCCATGGTGTTTTCAATCACCTCATATGCATGCGAAAGCTGGACAATGAAGAAGAAAGACCGAAGAAGAATTGATGTCTTTGAATTGTTGTGTTGGCAAAGAATATTGAAGATACCATGGACTGCCAAAAGAACAAATCTGTCTTGAAAGAAGTACAACCAGAATGCTCCTTAGAAGCAAGGATGGCAAGAATGCATCTCACGTACTATGGACATGTTGTCAAGAAGGATCAGTTCCTGGAGAAGGACATCATGCTTGACAAAGTAGAGGGCTAGTGAAAAAGAGGAAGACCCTCAACGAGATGGACTGACACAGTGGCTGCAACAATGGGCTCAAGCATAGCAACGATTGTGAGGATGGCACAGCACCGAGCAGTGTTTCCTTCTGTTGGAACCTACTCGACAGCACCTAACAACACACTCTTTTGAGAAACATCAAGAAATATTCTCATCCTCCTTCCTTGCTTTATTTTTGCCACAGCACTTATCACTAATATTCTATATATCTTACTCATTTCACTGTTTCTCTCTCCCAAGTGGAATGTAAGCCACATCAGGTAAAGGATTTTATCTGTTCATTGCTGTATGCCAGTATCTAGAACTGTCTGGCATGTAGCAGGCACTCAAATATTGAGGAAAGTAATATTTTATGTACAACTTCTTTTCTTCTTTAGTTACTCTTGATCTCATTTTAACCTCGAACTCATTTCTCCTAAAAACCCGATATTCTAGAAGCTATCAGGAGTGTGAATTACATAACAAAAAATCATAATTCAGGGAGTAATAGTTATTTGTTGGATGTTTATTACTGCTCAACATTTTATCACGTGCAGTATATCCATTATCTCAAATCAGCCTCGTTAGGCAGCTCTATTATTCCCATTTCATAGATGAGAAACAGATTTAGCAGAGGTAGCTTGTCCAAAGTCTCACAGATAGTAAGTGTCCTGTGTCCAGGCCAGATTCCTGCTCATTCATCTGTGCTGTATTTATCTTAAAGGAATCACACCAAAAAATAAAGACAGATAACAGTTCTTACATAATATATAGATTTAATATTATTGAGATTTATTCAGTTGAATATTTCATAGTCATATAATTCACTACTTTAATGATTTAAAGTCACTTGATGGTTAAATTTAAGTAGTCTGTCTCTACTTTGTTGACTGTTTTACTCCTCAAATGATTAAGGTGTTCAGCCAAAGCCATGGAGTCACCTGGACCCTGCTGGAGTGGTGGCAGCAAACCAAGCCAATGCAGATATATTCCTAGGAGGGTTAATAGACATTTAGATAATCACCATAAAACCCTTTGATGAAAAGCAACTCTGATAACATCTGGAGGGATTTGGTCCCAGATTCTTCAACTCCAAAGCAAGCTCCCCAGAGGAATGCCTTTCCTGACAAGGTTCCACTGGTAGGACATTCCTCTTCCTCCTTAGAGAAAAAAAGCCAGTCACGAATAGCAGCACCCTCTGAGGAAGTGGAAGCAGACCTAGCCTGGGCCCAGGACAGTTAAGATAGGATGAGGTTCAAGGCTAGAGCAGGAGCTCCCCCCTCAAGGGATCTGAGGCCAGTGGGTTAGGGCTGGGGGACAGGGGTGCAGGGAAAGACTGCCATATCAGGGACGGGAGACCCCCCTCCCCACACACCTAGCTCAGTTCCAAGGCAGGCAGGACTACAGTACGCAGCAAAACAGGGCTGCTACCTGCAAAGTGAGTCCAAATTCCTCCCCAGTCAGGGCCCAAAACTCAATCTTAGGATCAGCTCCACAGAACTAAATGCATTTGAGCTTCGCCTTGGGCCTGGCAGATGATTTTTTCTTCTTTGTCTTTGATGACCTGGATGAATTCAGAGTTTTGAAAATGTGCTCTCTGATTAATCAACCAACAAATACTTATAAAGTACTTTCTATACGGAGAGGCACCATGCAAGGTGCTAAGGGGAATACAAGAAAAACAAACATGGTCTCTGCATCAAGGAGCTCATAGACACAGAAACAAACAACTGTTTCATTTTGTTAGGTGACAAATGAACAGTATTAAATACGCAAAATCGGGGTTGTGGACGGGGGAGAATCTAAACATTCAGGATAAAACTCATCACTACCTGCTTCCACGCCTCAAGAGACCCCAAAAGATTTTGAAAGATAATACATAAACTTATCATAAATTCCTTGTCAATCTTTCTACTCCCAAAACAATTTCTAAAAATCACACGAAACAAAGCTTTTATGCATCTGCAGAGGTAAGCTGTATACAAGTGCCATATATGGAAGGTACAAAAATAAAATCATTTCTATGTCTAGAGAGCAATAATGTTTCCAAAGAGAAAGACGTCTGTTGGCGAGCTTTAATTCTTTTGAATTGGGATCAGTTGATGTGTATTCCAAAGTATCTTACAGAAATGAGAAAAAGGAGCTTGTTTTCTTGCTTAAAAGGCTGACGGAAAGGAATAAAAATCTCAATGTTTTAGAGTTGGGAGAAAGCCTGATTCCTTCCCAGCCTGAGATGTTCAAGGAATCTGAAGAGGTACTATTTCATTGAAAAACAAAGTGCCCACTTAAATGAATTTAATTATCAAATGCTATTTTAGCTGAATCTGCATACTTTCAAAATCTGTGTGAACGATAATTGGCAGAATCTAACCTTAACGGTGACTTTCCACAGTTGTTAGCTGAGGAGATGCTGGTACCAACATTATTCACCTGGAATACATGCTATAGCTGAAAGCTGCATTCAACTTAACATGTATCAAATGCACAAGGATCCATATTTACCGGTGAGCTAGGAACAAAAATACTGCCTTTCCAGTCAGCAAAATGCTGAGACATTCACCAAATACAAAAGCATCCCTACACAGCAGTTGAGTACTGAGGGGAGGCAGGGGTGTTATTCACAAACAACTGTCAACAACTGATATGTGAGATCACCAAGTTTTTCTTTTTCTAAAACATACACTTCCATTGAATGAAGTTATTCCATCCACAGGATACTCTGAAATATGTGTGCTCTAAAGTCTGTAGAAAAGATGTAATATCTTTTAAAAATTTCTTTTAAAAGCACAGTCAAAACAATTCAAAACCAATAATTGATCCTGTAAAAATCATTCTCCTGTCTTTTCATGAGATTCTCTCTTGGCCACTTTGGGACATATCTTACATGTCTGGTCTTCATTCTGGCATATGCAGGTAACATACCTGATCCCATGTTAATATAGTTTCCTTTGTAAGTATCTTGTCTGGTACTTCACCAGTGGGCCCTAGGATACTTCTGATATCGTTCCTAAAAATTTTTAATTTATGGATCAGTGACAATCTAGCCAAAATCAAACCATTTTTTAGAGGACAGAAGGATCTCAGAGGTCATCCGGAAGACAATGGGCGATGGGCCCAGGTAACTTTGCCTGGTGCTTTTCCTTCTGGGTGTGGTACTTCCTCCACCAAACTCTCACCCAAGTTATCCAACACCCAATATAAACTTTCTGATGAAATTATTTTTGCATTAAGATAATCTTATTTTTTTATGAAAAATTACTTCCTTGGTCTCACTTCCATAAGGAAGTAGTTGGATGCCAGTATGCTGTAACATTTCAGCATATTTTCTATAAACCACAAGCTGCTTATTTTCACAACTCATGCTTAACATAAAATTTTGCTTTCTGTGCAGTTTTTTAATTAAAGTTTCTCAGTTTGGGAATTCTCATTTGTGGATGATGGGTTTCCCTACCATTGCCCTTAATTTGATGATGCTATTATATGAGGTAATTCAAAACAATCTTTGGTTTGAGGTTACAGATTGGGAAACTGGTACATACACTGCCTCTTATGAGGACATGAATTAACTATACTAACTCTAGTACTCCAAGTGCTATTTAACAGATGTTTTACCGTGGGCTCTCCTTTGTATCACTGGGTGAATGATAACTCTAAAGAGGCACATAGGAAAAGTTGATGTGAAGTTGGCTTCTGGACCAATCTTTGTTAAGATGAATGGCTACATCACCAAGGACAAGAGACTTTTCTATGAAGTAGGCCCTTCCTATTAGCAGGATACTGCAAATTTTGTTCATCCAAATAATCAGATTGTTCTTCAAATCTGACTGAAATCACCATTACCTTTAGTCTAATACCAACTAGGAATCAGGAAAGGCTAAGAGTTTTGTAGGATCTAAGAGATAAAGTGAATTATTTTCTGTTTGGTAGATTTTGGATTTTGTTTGGTTTTGACAAGTATACAAAAAAATACTACATTAAAATTTGTGTTCCAGAAAATAGGGATTGCAATTTTCAGAGATGTACACCATGTCAGTGCTTCTCTCTAGAACTGGAGTGTCCCGGTCATGATAAGTGACAGGTGTAACAAGTAACAAGTAGAAGGATGCTTCATGGTTGAAGTGTTCATGTTAAACGATGCTGCCAGACTCCAGGTTTTCCTGGGGAATACCCTAAGTGCCAGGATAATTCTGGGACCCCCCAAAACCTCAATGGTCTTGGGAAACCCAGTGCAGGCCAGGATACTCAAGAATGGCACTCGAACCTCAGATGACCCTAGACAGTCCATCAATCCATGAGTAACTTTTGGAGCCCTCTTCACCTAGAAGTGCAAGATTACTCTAAAATAACTCAAGCAAATGTCTCAGTTCTCATTAAAAGAGACATTTCTGGCACTACTGGAAAATTTGAGTACATACTGCAGGATATAACGCTCATTACTACAGCAACATACAGGACATCAAAGAACAGATGGTTCCAAGGCCAGCAGAGTACCTTTGAGATTCCATGTTGCATTGTGGCTCCAGACTGGAACAAAGAGATTGTTGAGTTCTGAACAGGGGAAGCCCTTGAAAAAGAGTGTTGGATTGAAGCGGGAGGGGGAGCATGGAAAGCTTATGCTTGTCTGTTAAACAGCCAGCCACAGACTAAATAATAAAAACACATTAAATCTATATATGTATGTGTGTGTGTGTATATATACATATAACTTTTACAATTATTTGAGCGCTTGAAAAATATGAAACCTATTTGTGTCCCTGAAAGTATCACTGATCCAATCTTACGGGGTATTTTAATTTTACTGGCTTTCCAAAGATCCAAATTCTTCTAAAGATAAACTCCCACCTTCTTCAAATCAGTAATTAAGATTGCTTCATCACACTGGGCTCACATCTCCTTTGTCTAATACCTTTTTATTTCTCTGCTCCCTTCTATTCCCCTCTGTAAAAAAAAAAAAAAAACAAAAAAAAACCCAAATCAGGTTTGTTTTAAAGTATTTTAACTGATTCACTGCAAATCCACAGCTGGATTCCAAATCCAACAAATACTCCAATTCATGAGACACCTATAGCACATTAACTGTATTTGTACACTTTATTTAAAAACAAACAATACACTTAGAGCCACCAAAAATGCGTATCTTAATTAGCTTATCCAAACCCTGAATTTACAAAAGAAACTTTTTGCACCACAAAAATTAGCATTTGGATTAATTTACATTAATTGATGACTAAATTTAAAAATACCTGAAAGATCAAACAATCTGGCCCAGGGCTCACCATGGGGGTGGGGGAGGGGGGTCCTTTAGGAACAAACTGATGGTGTCCCGAGGCCAGCTCTAGTGAACTGAAGTTGAGAGAAAATAGATAGGAGATTTCAGTACTACAAAGAAGTGGTTCCTCCTAAAAACCAGGTCCTAGATCATGGAGCTGGGACGGGGGCAGGGGAGTCCTCTTCATCTAGACCGGAAAAAGTGTGTGGAAGGGGGGCTGTAAGTGTTTTCTCACCATTACAACTTCAGCCAAACAATGAAAAGAAAGGAGGGAGGGAGGGATGTGGTAGACCCAAGACTTTCTGATTGCTGATAATACCAAATTTAGCAGCTCTCTACAAGTCAATTAAAATACCATTCATTCTCTGAGACATTTTCAGAGAGAAGCTAACACACAACCAGGGAAAAATCATTCTACATTAACAAGGCACTCACTGGTTCACAGCCTGTTAAAAACCCAGGCAGACATTAATCTAAATTAAAATGAACTTTCTAATTTGCATCAGAGGGATGACAAGCATGTGGTCCCAGTTAAACCATAGCTAAAGCTTGACTAGCAAAGATCCAGAAAATTCTGACCCCTAATCACCACATCAGGAATACTGCTAGAATAAACGAGTGGGATCTAGGGATCTCTGTTTGGCCTAACATTTGCATTTTTTAGATTTTTCTTTTTAAAAAAGGAAAAACTGATGCAAAGGATCTGTTAAATACTTTATCAATCTGGTGTCCCTTACAATGACATGAAGATCAGTTGGATGATGGATATGGCCAATTTAAAAACTTTAAGTGGCAAAAGTAAAATGATTTAAATTACTTACCAATGACCTATCCTTGCTTTTAAACACAGATATGTAAGTTTTCTGGACTCTTCCCTAAAGGAGAACTTTAGGAATTGATACATTTCATGAAAATATACATGTAATTTATGTCAGCTATTACTTTCGTACACCCTGAATCCCAGTGTCAAACACTTAAAGTACTGCAATTATATAAATTATGAAACAAGTAACACAGTAACGGAGGCAAATTCTGAGTAAATAAAATGAATGATTAGAACTTAATAGTTTTGAAATAGCTTTCAAAGAAAAGAGCAAGCTTCATAAAATTATACCTAGCTCTTTTTCCATGTAAATTTCAGTAACAGTTTGGCTCTGGGTTGAAATTATCACACAGACATATACCAATTAGAGATTAACTATCTCTACTGCCAACAATGATGGTTAACTTTAAGCAATTCTTTCAAAGGAAACCAAAATTAATTCTAACTCTTTTGATATGATTTCTGACATCTTAGTCCAAAAAAACTTAGATGACAAAAGCCTGAGAAAAGCACCAACATAGATTTTTAAATTGCATCCAACCATCAGTTCAGATGTCATAAAGATTTGCTTCTATTAACATGGCAGCAATGACAAAGAGGTAGATATGAAAGATGCCGTTTAAATACTTTAAGACTACTCTTAGGTGGAATTTTAACTAGTTCAGGTGTTTAATCTAAAAATCATTTTTACTAGCTGAATCTTCATAAGAATTTCATGACATGCTCTTGTGTAAGGGAGAAATACATCTGAAGTACTAAAAAAAGTGAACCTTTAAAAAATTACATTTACTTAGCCAAAGTTAATGAGAGCTCATAATTTTGGTGAACTAATAATTTCTTCTTTTACCCAAACCTGACTATAATTAAAGAACAGGTACTTTTTCTCTACTGAAATTTCTAGGAATTCACATTCAAAATTCTTTAAAGTATATGTGGTGCTCAGAAGAGCACAAAGACAGCGCATGAAATGTCCCCTGAAGTCCTAGAAGTTGAGCAGATACATTAAAAAGACATTGATGGTCACAAATCAGGACCTTCACAGACTGGCAAACACCCACCCATGCATACACACTCTTTCTCTCACCCCCACCCGTCCACCACACAAACTCAGTTCTCATCCTCACTGTAAGGCTGCATTTGTATTTTTTTTAAAGGCACCTCTCATTCTCTAGCTATTGCCTTTTAATGATATTTGTTTTGTTAAAAAGCCTGAATGTTCAATGGAAATAGTTCAGTACTGAGAATGGAATATTTTTCAATTCACATTTGAATAGCCAGGTTTTCTTACATTCAGATTTTAATAAACTAGAATGACAGTCTTTAAAACAAGCATGCTAGCCTATAATGAATATAGTATATACAGTCATTTAAACATTTATAACTATATATCATACTGCAAAAGCAAACAGCACAACACTCATCATACTCATCATGTCGTGTACACTACCTCCAAAAATGAAAATACAAAACAG
This sequence comes from Trichechus manatus latirostris, assembly GCF_000243295.1. Classification (NCBI taxonomy): domain Eukaryota; kingdom Metazoa; phylum Chordata; class Mammalia; order Sirenia; family Trichechidae; genus Trichechus; species Trichechus manatus. The sequence continues at coordinate 27,249,608 of NW_004443941.1, read as the reverse complement.
TAAAATGCACCTATGGTTTTATATATATATATATATATATAAATTACGTCTATATATATATATTATATATATTTGTACAATATATATAATATATATTTATAAAATATACATACATTTTAGACATTTTCAAATAAATCTCCATAATTATCTCCAAAAGAAATTTATAGCAAGAATACTGAAGGAATGAAAGTCAGATAAACAAAAAATTTTCACAAAGTTCATTATCAGTGATGCCACTCAATTTTCCCTTTAGTCATACTAAAATGATTATAAAAGCTAAATACTTTGCATAACTAAGTACCTGTTTAATGGCAAAAATTGCTAAACTTGTTCAATAGAAAAATACTGAAGGTCATTGTATCACTTACGTTAAACATGGTTTGAGAAGCAAATGAGCTCCATATGACAGCTGAGTTTTGAGAAGGGTGCTGCAAGCTCCCAGAGATGTATCCATAGCATATGAAAATAAGGCAGGGACCCACACTTCCTGCTGATTTTCATAGTATTCTAATAGAGTCATCCAAAATATTTACAAATCATGTAATATGAAAAAAGCATTTTAATGACTGATTCTTGAATTGGTTCATTTTGTAATGTGAATTTTCAATAGGCTGGGGGAAAAGTCAGACACGTGTATATACCACTGTCTGACTGGAAGACAGCTTTGGCTCGTTTCTAAGCTGAGACCATACAGCTCTAGCGGAAAAGATGCTCTCTTTCTGTGCACAGTCTCCAATGGCACAGCACTGGCTTTCTAGGAACTTTCAACAGTTCCATCATTTACGCTACAGTCTAGCCATCTCATGGTTATTTTCCATTCACTAACAGAAGGATTCCAACCATGAGGCATAAAATGAATAGGGGAAGACAATGCCTTAGTTTAGAGAACTTAGTGACATAAGCAAAAGCAGGCACTGAAGACCTTGGAAGGTAATTAAAGCAATAACTGGTAGAACAATAGCTTTGTGGTCATCCATCATAAATATACCAAAGAAGGGCACCTGACTGGAATTTCCCAGTATCCTTCTGCAAATGTTAGGTTAGCACCCTTCCTTTACTCTGTGAAGAACCAAAAGAACAATTTACGTAACACAATGTGGAATTCTATACCTGCATGGGAATGTAAACATTCACTCAACAGCTCCTATCTAGGTCAACTCAACTTATTATACAAAGGAGTCTCTTGAGCCCACTGTTAACCAAAGCACAGATGAAATGAGAAGATAGCTGTGTCAAAATACTACAGCATAACTGTAAAACAAACAGGCAAATTAGCACAGGTGTTTAGCTTAAAAGAAAATTTGCCTGTATACTGCAGAATTTCAAGATGTAGACAAGCAGAAATTTTAAAGAAATATTATCAACTTTTATCTACATCACCACCAGAATATGTAAAGGCATAGATGTACATATTATCAGAAATGTCACTGCTATGACAATGGAATACGTGGGGAGAGGAATGTAGGAATTATTTTAATGGGTTAAAAATGGACATTTCTTTTTTTTAAGTTTGAGAGCCTACTGTATGAAAAGTTGGCCATTCATCATTTACTTCTATCTTATAGATCGGCTTCTGTCCTTTCAGGCAAACAAGAAAAAGGGTATGAGAAGAGCGACAGTTGTAGGGCTCGGGTATGTACGACACGGAACTTGGTCCAGATGGTAGGATCGCAGGAAGCCCAAGAGCTGACCAGATGTGGCCACGGGCAAGGGGGGTTCAGTGAAGCCTGGTCCTTTTGGATACCCTTTTTCCCCCAGAAACAATATTGATTCACTGCTCATTAAAATATATTTTATATTCCAATTAAAATAATGGGAGAGGGAGAGAACAAAAACCTTTGAGCCAATATTATGCACTGAACTCTTCCCTCCTAATTTCCAAGAGCAGCTTCTTCTTGGAGGTATCGATAGAGGATTTCTGGGGTACTAGACATTTGCTTTAGTACTTCTGCAAAAGCAGCTGGCTGAGGTTAACCTTACTCTTTGGACTATTAAAACAGAATAATTATTAATTATTTTTGGTAGGTTCCAAATAATATGAATATGAGAGACAAAGAAGAAAGAACATAGTTCATCTGAATCATGGTTATGTGGGTGCTGATAACACAAGTTAGCAAATAACTTCTGCTTTTTCAATCATCAAAAGTAAGATTTCAATGACATGAAATAATCACTGTGGTACTATAAATAAAACATGAAAAAAAGTTGTTTTTTAAAATTAATAGAATTACAGAGATATGCCCTGCTTGTCCTTAAAAATAAACAGAATCTCAAAGCTGAATAAGTTAAATCCTTTAGTAAAGGCAGACTGTTATCAACTATTCTTCAAAGTGGTGAGTATCTGACAGCTAAACTTTAGAATGGTACAAATCTATTTTCAAAAACGTAATATAATATAGAAATCTGCCTGCAAACTAAATATTTGTTTAGCATTTCTGAATAATAATATATTTAACATAATGACTGCAGTCTTTACCCCCAACAGGTAAACTGCTTTGCCAGTGGCTTTATGTGAACAGCTGAAAGGAGAGCTAAATAAAAACTTGTTTTAATAGGCCAAAAGGGTTAGTACAGCAGATATGGCAGATTACTATGTGACCTACCTAATGTGTTTAACAAGATTTCTCAAGGGAGAACTAGGTCTAAGTTTCCATTCTTCCTCTGTTCATCCCCAGCCATCAAGTTCTTTAATTATCACATACAGAGTGCCCTATTTACTGAATAAGGACAAACGAAACCTTGTGTTCGCTCAGGCTGGCCTAGCGAATTGGAACAACCTCAGACAAAAGCGCCTATTTGGGGGAAATTTTGACACAGTTTTCAGGTTCACAAATTCAGCTGAGCTTGCAGCAACCTGAACAAACAGTTTTAGAAAACAGTATACGAATTGCAAAACTGTACTTTAACAAACGTTCTCTGTGCTCCTTCAGCAGAACAAAAGGGCAGGACGAGCTGACTCTTGCCCTGGTCTTCTGTATCTCTTTTGTGCAGTTGATTAATTTATAAACAGCTAGAAGGTGAAGATGATACACTGTGTCATACAAAGACTTTAGCCAGCGCATCTGCTCCAGCACTAGCTATATAGCATTTGGATGGGTGGAAAGCTACATCATGAATTGATTCTTCAAACTTTTTCCGATGAGCTGTGAACTCTTGGATACACGTCTTACTTTCTAGGTTCCATAAACGTATTGAACAGTCATGACCTATACAAAGAAAAAGAAATTGAAAGGCAAAATTACATTAACATGAAAATGATAAGGAAAAATGAGTAATCTATAGTTGATATACTTACTGCCAGACATCAAGTACAGGCCATTAGGATCAACTGCTAAACTTGTAACAGCTTCTAAGTGGGCTACCATCGAGTGGATCAATTTGCCTTTGGGGGGAAAAAAAGTATTACTCTTCTCACCCTGAATAGATGCCAGTTACCATGCTGCAGTGAGTGGTTTCTCCAGTCACCCTTCGCTGTGTATTTACTGCATCAACAGCTTTTTCCATCAGCTAAAACAACACATGCTTCCCCTCCCCACCTCTACTCTACTCGTGGCAGTGATAAAGAACAGCAGCTTGATTTTCAGATTATATTTTTATCTTTTAAATTACAACATGGATAAACAGTAATTTGTACATATGCAGACCTTCAAACCGTGTTCATTAATTGAAATTTGGACACTATTAATCAACTACTTTGCATGCTTTTAAAACAAACAAACCAACCCATTGCTGTCGAGTCAATTCCAACTCATAGAGACCCTATAGGACAGAGCAGAAATGCCCCATAGGGTTTCTGAGGAGCGACTGGTGGATTTGAAATGCTGACCTTTCGGTTAGCAGTCAAGCTCTTACAGGCAAACTACGCAAGTTATGGGAACAGAATTTAAATTTATAGACAGAAGAGACTTGAGAAACACAAAAGAACAGAGAGGAAATCTGCCCACAATTTTGGTGGAAACATTACATGGAAAGGAATTAAAAATATTAAATTACTCATCTTTAGTAGCAGCTAAGCAAAGTCAGCAAAGGCCAACATATTTACAAAGCCAATAGCAGCTACCCATGTAAATGTGCCTGTTAATACAGGGTGCTTTCCTCCCGGCACAGCTCTTCATGAGTTTCCTTTAGAGTGGTGGGCTGTAAGTCAATACAAATTGGCAAAGTCTCATAGCCAAATTCAAATCAATCAGAACCAAACAGTATTATAATACAGAAAAAATTGTTGTTGTTGTTGTTAGGTGTCGTCGAGTCGGTTCCGACTCATAGCAACCCGATGTACGACAGAACGAAACACTGCCTGGTCCTGGGCCACCCTCACATTCACTGCTATGTTTGAGCCCATCGTTGCAGCCACTGTGTCAAGCCATCTCATTGAGGGTCTTCCTCTTTTTCACTGACCCTCTACCTTACCAAGCATGATGTCCTTCTCCAGGGACTGGTCCCTCCTGATGACATGTTCAAAGAATATGAGAAGAAGTCTCCCCATCCTCACTTCTAAGAAGCACTCTGGCTGTACTTCTTCCAAGACAAACTTGTTCATTCTTCTGGCAGTCCATGGTATATTCAATATTCTTTGCCAACACCATAATTCAAAGGCATCAATTCTTCTTCCATCTATCTTATTCATTGTCCAGCTTTCACATGCATATGAGGTGACTGAAAATATTATGGCTTGGGTCAGGTGCACCTTAGTCTTCAAAGTGACATCTTTGCTTTTCAACACTTTAAAAAGGTCTTTTGTAGCAGATTTGCCCAATGCAATACATCATATGATTTCTTGACTACTGCTTCCATGGGTGTTGATTGTGGATCCAAGTAAAATGAAATCCAGAAAAGTTAGCCCATGGAAAATGAAGGAAATGAACCAAACAACCCAGAGTTTTTCCAACTGTAACAAGATGGCTGGCTATTCAATAATTGAACAATTTTAAACAAAATATAATGATCACATGCCTCTACTTCTAACATGTTTCTACTTTCTGCCAATATATTCATAGCAATAGATCATTTTTATTAATATTTTAATATACCATGGACTGCCAAAAGAATGAACAATCTGTCTTAGAAGAAGTACAGCCAAAATGCTCCTTAAAGAGAGAATGGCAAGAATTTCTCTCACGTACTTTGGACATGTTATCAGGAGGGACCAGTCCCTGGAGAAGGACATCATGCTTGGTAAGGTAGAGGTTCAGCAAAAAAGCGAAAGACCCTCGCCGAGATGGACTGACACAGTGGCTGCAATGATGGCCTCAAACATAGCAACGATTGTGAGGATGGTGCCGGACCAGGCAGTGTTTTACTCTGTTGTACACAGGGTCGCTTTAAGTCGGAATTGACTCAATGGCACCTAATAACAACAATAATAATAACCTTGCCTCAAGGGCCTAAATAAAGCATCTACTCAACATTAAATAAACCAAGGTGATTCTGTACTCTATAATGAAGACTACTTCCTAGAAGATTCGGATGGAATGAACAGAAACTGAGCTGGCAGAGTATTTGTGTTTCAGTGCCCACTCCCTGACCATGAAGCTACCTACTGATAACACCAAACTTAGTTTACTTGTAGTGGTAATTGTTTTGCTTTAACAATAATCAATTTCTAATAAATTCTTACCTGTATTGTTATCAAAGAATTTGATGTGTCTGTCTTCATGAGCAGTGATGCTGATAGGAAGAGTGGGATGACTGATGACTCTATTAATTTGGCAGGAAGTAGTGGCTGCTAAAAAGAAAAAATTAAAGAGCAACACAAATGAGTAAAGATATTATTTCTTTACACAAAGGAGAACTGAATACTCACCTAACAGACTGAAAAAGTAAATGATGTGACTTTAATTTGTCTTAGTTCATTTGTTCTGTGACTGTTTCCACAATTTCAGTGTTAGGAAATAAGAATCATCTAAGCTACACCATACTGACAAATCTAAAGGTACCTAACAATTAAAATTTCCTGTTCCACTACCTGCTATGTTATGGAAGGGTGTCACCTATGGCTTAGCCTACAGCCTCTGATATTTCTCATTCTGCAGTGTTCTGAGATGTTTCTGCTACTTTAATGAAGTTTCATTATTACTTATATGTAGGTAATCCCCAAATTTAAATCTTAACTCTTTCTATATATAGAGCTCTTTATCACATAGTTATCATCTGAAGAGAAACATGACAAAGAAAGTTTCTTAACCCTTAAATTTTCTTTCTCATTCTTGCTCATCGTAATAGAAATGGTAATCATCTGACAGTCCAATAGGTTTAGAATCTTAAAATAATCAGCATCCTAACAGTATCCTATAATTTGCACAGTATTTAATCATTTTCAAAGAGATTTCAAATATGTGCACAGTGGAACAGGTAGGCCACATATCATTATGCCTATATCACAGTGAACGAACCAAGGTCCAGAAATAATTGTGACTTTCCCCAAATCAAGTGAAAAGGCCAGCTCCTAGTTTCTGGTCTTCTAATTTATACCAACTAAACACTGTTGCTGTTGTTAGCTGCTATTGAATCTGCCCCAACTCATGGAGACCCCATGTACAATGGAATCAGACCACTGTGCTCCATGGGGCTTTCAATGGCTGATTTTCAGAAATAGATGGCCAGGCCTTTCTTCCTAGTCAGTCTTCATCTGGAAGCTCCGCTGAAACCTGTTCACCATCATAGCAACACAAAAGCCTTCACTGACAGATGGGGGTTGGCTATGCATGAGGTACACTGAACTGACCCACCACTGCCCCCTTCCAACTAGATATCTCATACAAATCAGCCACTGCAAAGCTGGTACCTAACCTACCACAAGTTCCTCCTAAAACCCTTTTATCAAAATGAAATCAATAATCAATAATAAGTTTAATCAGTGATTTTTTTTTATAAGAAAAATGTATACAGGTAGTTCCCAATTTACGATGTATTGGAGTTACAAAGAACTGTACTTACAATTGTTGTTTTGTTTTTGTGAATATTATCGTTAGTGATATGTACAATACACAATTTTGCAACATGTAATTTGCTGATGTTATCATTCTCAGATGTTCAATGTTATGATTTATAAAGATATTGATAATAAAAGGCAATAATAATGAATACTACTTACATTAGAACCGACTTACGACGGAGTTGTCGGAATGGAACCCTGTTGTAAGTCAGGGACTACCTGTATAGAGATAATGCTAATTTAATATATATCAAAGTTAAAAAAAAAATCATTATATCATGGCCCACGGTGGGGAAAGGTTGTCCTTATAAAGGACATTATTGGGGCATATGGAAAAATTTGAATATGAACAGTAGTTCAGGCAACGGTATTGTGTTGATGTTAAATTCCTGATTTTAGTAACTGTACTCTGCTATGTAAGAGAATGTTCTTATTTTTAGGTATATGCTAAAGGACAGAGAAGTATAGAAGTATAAAGTCTCTCAAATGGTTCAGAAAAAAATGTATACACATATACAGAGTGACAAAGGAAATATGGCAAAATGTTAAAAACTGGTAGATCTGGATAAATGGTAGCCAGTTCTTGTACTATTTTTGTGACTTTTCTGTAAGTTTAAAATTATTTCAAAAAAACCTTAAATATTTTTTAAATCCTAGAAGAGGTATTATAAATTTACAATCACATAATAGAAAATATTTATAAGCAACAAGCCGGATCTATACTATTTTTAGTCTAATTTTACTATATTTTCATGATGGTTCCTACAAATATGACTTCCTAAAAACTGAAGATAGTCTTTTTCCAGTGCTAGCGGCAGCTGGCTACCCAGCCTATTATTTAAGTATAGAATAAGTCACCTGACCATGGGAAGTAAATTCTTGGTTAGTTATACTCAATTCAGAAGGTCCTAAACAAAGGGATACTTAGTTTCAATGTTCAGTCTATGGATTCTTTTCTCCAGAGAGAACATACCACTGACTGGGCAATATCCTCTTTAAGGTCTAATGGAGAACAATAACAACAAAAGAGAAACCCTTTAAGTAAAATATCCCAATATATTCCGAGAGGACTTTCCGAGACTAGCCTCAATTACTTTGAGATCTAGAAAATGAATATGATAGAAAAGAAATCAAATCATAGAAGCATAAAAAGAAACTTCTTGTTTGGTAATATTTTTAAGAAAGTATCTCTACTTGATGGTAAATCAGACAAATATGCAAAATGCAAAGAACACTAGAAATAAATTCAAAGCACAGCAACAATCATTCTAACAATGAGTCCAAAACAATCCACCAAATGTTCATATCAGCTTGTGATCTACAAATAATTACCTTTTCATTAAGTTAACAAGTACCCAATTACCTACTTCAACTACCTTTTACTTTATCAGTCAAATTGCCATTGACATCATTTTGAACTGTAGTTTGTACATTCACGATTGTAACAAAAAAAAAAAGAACAGAGGAATACTATTTTAATATGGTTACCTATTTAAACCAAAAGGCAAAAAAATCTTAATTTTGATTTTCCTGTGTCTCTTTTTTATACAAATAGCACAAAGTTCTATTCATGCCTACTTCCCCACACAATACTCACAGGATAAGAGAAGAAAACAAAGGATTGGAAAGAAAAAAGGAAGAAAGCCAAAAAAGGAATGAAGAAAATTTTTAAGAGAGAGAGACAGAGAAACAGATACATACACCATGGTAATTAGTTCTTAGATTAAAGTAACAGTATTATGTGTGGAGGGCACTGGAGGTTCAGTGGTAGAATTCTTGCCTTCCATGCAGGAGACCTGGGTTTGATTCCCAGCCAATGCACCTCATGCGTAGCCACCACCAGTCTATCAGTGGAGGCTTGTGTGTTGCTATGATGCAGAAGAGGTTTCAGCAGAGCTTCCAGACTAAGACAGACTAGCTAGAAAGGCCAGGCAATCTACTTCCAAAAAATCAGCCAATAAAAACCCTATGGATCACAATGGTCCAATCTGCAACTGATTATGGGGATGACGCAGGACTGAGCAGTGATTCATTCTACTGTGTTGCCATAAGGCGAGAGCTGTGGCAGCTAACATCATCATATGTGTATGTGATTTTCTTTATGAACTGCAACCTAAAGTGTGGATTAGGGTTAAACACAGAAAGCAACGGTTAAAAAAACACAAAAACAAAAAAGACTCTGTATATCTTCTTCACAACCTGAGAAAGCATTTATTTCTGACTTTCTGTAGCCAATAAAAAGTTTCAGATTTGGGATTCTGAAACTGCAAACTTGATCTATATTCTAATCAGTATTGAGCTTTGTCAATTTTATTACTAACATACAAAAATGAAACTATAACAAATGAACAATAAAAAATTGATCCAAATGCAGATTATTTAAATTGGTATACATACTTGTGTCTAGGTTGGATTCTAAAGTGAGAATGCGTTGCTGTGTTTCCATGTTAAAGATGCTTGTATATCCTTTGCTGAATGATGCTACCATATGGCTGGGGTCACTGCTCACTAGATCCACCGAGGCAGGGATTCCCAATTCTAAGAGAGTCAGAACATATTCAAAGAGAAGTTTAATTAGAGAAGATACTTGAAAACGTGTTTACAATATAATAAAGAGTGGATGATTGTTTCTTAAGAAGTTAATAAGGCTTTCCATTAGAATAAAAATTAAAGAGACTATTTCCTTTATTACTTTTAACCCTAGCCCACTCTTAAGTGTTTAACAGATCTTCTACCTATTACTCAGCTAATGTATTCACGGTCTGCAAGCTAATTTTAATATCAATATAAGAAAATCATAAATTAAGGAGAGAAATATGTCCCAAAATCTAAGTGCCTGTATTCAGAAAACAAACAGAAAACATTTATGAACTACACGTTTTCCTGCTTCCAACCTCAGCTTGGGGCTTAGAATGATGGCACAGCAGGAGGTCTTCATTTAAAAAGTCCAGCTCCTACTAGGAATTCTAACTCATCCAAAGTACAGAATTTAAAAAGTCATGTAAATATCAAATGCAGGCAGCCCATCAAAGCCTAGAGATAAGTTATGATAGCTCAAGATTAAAGAAGGTGTTTTAATTTACCATCCAGAATAGGTTAAAATTTGGAGCTTATTTATAAACATAAAAAAAAAAAGATTTATACACATAAATATACTAATCTGATTTTTTTTCATTTGGCTCATAATCTAACTAAAACAAGCTAATAGTTTAAAAATATATGTATTACAGGGGAAGATTATAAATGGCTAACAAGCACATACAAAAAATTGCTCAACATAGTTAGCATCAAAGAAATGCAAATTAAAACCACAATGAAATACTACTTACTACACAAGTATACTGACAACACCAAGTACTGGTAAGGATTTGGAGTAACTGAAACTCACAGAAATTATCGGCAGGAGTGTACAATGCACGACTGGGTTTAGCAGTTTCACATAAAGTTAAATAAACATCAACCCTAAGACCCAGAAATTCTACTTCTAGGTCTTTACTCAAGAATAATGAAAACATACAAATGTTCATAGCAGCTTTATTCAAAATAGCCCCAAACTGAAAACAACTCAAATGTCCATCAAGAGAAAAATGAATATAAACAATTACGGTTTATTCATATAAATAAGATAAAAATACTATTAAACAACAAAAATAAATGAATTATCAATACTTGCAACATAGATGAATTGCAAAAACATTATAGTGAGAGTAAAAAGCTAGATACAAAAAATATTGTATTATTTCATTTATATAAAGTTTTAGAATAGACAAAATTAATCTATGCTGAAAGAAATCACAACAGTGGACTCCTCTGGTTGGGGGGAGGGGTGGCTAGGAAGAGAGGATTGACTAGGAAGGACATGAAGGAATTGTGGGGAAGTCAGGGAAATGTTCTGTATCTTGACAGGTGTGTGAGTTATAAGGTGCATGCATCTGTCAAACTCACTGAAATGTATACTTAAGATCTGTATTTTTCATCGCATATAAATTATATCTGTTAAAAAAATAAAAATATTATGTGTGCTCTTTTACCAAATATTATATTTTTAAAATTATGTAATAAGTTGGAAATTCAAACATACTTTCGATGCTTTAAAAAAACTTCAAATTAAATTTGAACAGTAAGCATTCATAGAATTGTTTATTTATTTTCAGCATAAGACATTTTATAAAAGAATCAGCAAAATAATTTTAGAAAGTATGTACCTTGATTATTATTAAATACACTCAGAGCTGGAGCAATCTCAGTTGTGCTCCATAAACGCAGAGTGCCATCTGCTGAACAGGACAATAAACGGTGATGTGCAGCGCTGTAAGCCAAGCCCCAGACCGCATCTGTGTGGCCTAGAAGAGGACCTCTTAAAACAGAAGGATCTAAACGAGACAGCAAAAATAAAAAATCAGGAGAAAAAAACAAGTCAGAAATGTATTTAGATCCCAGAGAAAATAAAAATATAAACAAAAGCACCTGATACCAGTATAAAATATGCTTTCTAGTTTCTATTATTCTTTTCAAAGCAGGCCTGGAAATGAAATATACAAACGTAGGGTCTAAAACTAAAAGGCACACTTTTTTTTTTTCCTCCTTAAAGAATTAGGTATTTCCTTCTTCCTCCTCCTATTCCTCCCAAGGGCCAATCTTCTACATTTAAAAATAGCACGTTACCACAAATCATTTGAATTTAACCTACCTTCAGAGAAACCACAGCTCATATTCTCTCAGGAAGTGAACAGATCCTTCCCTCCTCTGACCTCCCTTGACACTTTGGATATACCTTCCTCGGGCCACTTGTCCTACTCTACTAATGACAGTTACTCCTGGGAGCAACAAGCCCCTGACATTCATGAGGGACATGACCTTAAATCTACAGAAATCCCCAAATTCTCAAATAGCAATAACTGAGATGTGGATGTTGCATAGTCTCACCTTTGCACAGTCTCATGATAAAAGTCAAATTGGAATTTTAATACATTATTTATTAATCCTCACAATAACTCTATGAGGTAGTACTCTCAAGATGGCTCAGAGACGTTAGGTCTGAAAATGCCAATGACATTACTGTCTAATCTCCTCTCAAACATATCCATCAAAATTTATTGAAAACATACTGTATGTCAGCATTATGCTAGAAGCTGAAGTCACACAGATGATTAAGACACTATGCAATCCCTGTCCTCAAGAGCCTTAGCAGTCTAATGCAGAAGACAATGCGGTCAGTATAATAATACTGATAGACACCAACAACTAAGGTGAGTAACCGGGATGATGCGAAAGCTGTTTGGAGAGAGTATACAGGAGTTGGCCAGTCACTGAACACAGGGAAGGCATGCTTGGCAAAGGAGGCAGAACCAACAAAATCACAGAGGAAAAACAGTACAGTATATGAGGAAAATCAGAAACAATTCACTATTACTGGAATGTGAAGTTTGAGGCAGGAGTGAAAGAGGTAAGAGCACCTAGTTTATAGTAGGATTTTCATGGCACATAAAGGAACTTGGAAGTTGTCCTAAAAGCAACAGGGAACCACTGAAGGGTTTCTCAGGAGCAGCAGGGTTGAGTAAATGTTTAACAACATAACTTTGGCTGTAATGTAGTAATGTAGAAGACCAACTGGACAGAAGCAAGATGAAGCAAGGGGAATGAAATGTTTTAGTAGGACCTAAACTAGGGAAGTGGTAAAAGGACCAGAAAGGAAGGAGTAGATTGAAGAAATAGCAAAAAGACTAGATAGTTAATAGTCTATGAGTAGTAAGGCACAAGAAGGCATCAGGGATAACTATTAGGTTTTTAGTTTAGGTCATTCTGGTAGCGCCATCAACTAATAAAGAATACATACGAAAAGAAACAAAACATGCTGGGATTTACTGACAATAAAAAAGGAAAGTCCCTGATGGAGCAGGAGAGAAGTAGGGTGCAGAACTAAAATTCTAGTAAAAAAAAAACAGACTTAATATGGTCTGACTGAGACTGGAGGAACCCCAGAAAACATGGCCCCTGGACTCTCTGTTAATCCAGAACTAAAACCATTCTCGAAGTCAACTCTTCAGACAAAGATTAGACTGAACTATAAGACATAAAATGATACTCATGAAGAGTGTGTTTCTTAGTTCAAGTAGATACATGAGACTAAATGGGCAGCCCCTGTCTGGAGGTGAGATGAGAAGGCAGAAAGGGACAGGAGCTGGTTGAATGGACATGGGAAACCAGGGGTGGAAAGGAGTGTTGACATGTTATAGGGATAGCAACTAGGGTCACGTAACAATGTGTGTATACATTTTTGTATGAGAAACTAACTTGAGCTATAAACTTTCACTTAAAGTACAACTTAAAAAAAAAAATACAGCCACTTTGAGATTTCCTGAACGTAGTATGAAGCTTAAAGAAAAGATTTATGAGTCAATAACATATAAAACCACACAAGTGACTTCAATTACCCAGGAAAGTTTGTACACTGCAAAAAAGAAAAAGAAAAAAAAGAGAATTAGGGCCTTGATAAATACCAGTATTTAAGGTGAGAAAAATAAAAAAAATTTATGAAGGTTAGGGAACAGAAAGTATCACAGAATCAAGTGTCAAAAAAGCCAACAGAGTAGACAACTTTCAAAAAGGATGGAGTGGTCAACAGTTTCAGACTCAGTCAATAGATCTAGTAAGATAAGGATTTTTAAAATACCTCTTGGGTCAGGCAATTAGGTAGTCACTGATAATCTTGTTATATTTAGATGGTGTTGCCAGAAGCCAGAATGCAGAGGGATGATAGAGAAGGCACAAAGAACTAGTAAATAGTAATTGTGTTTTAGGAATCCCTGGGTGGATGATAGAGAAGGCACAAAGAACTAGTAAATAGTAATTGTGTTTTAGGAATCCCTGGGTGGTGCAAATGGTTACGTGCTCAAGTACTACCAAAAGGTTGTTGGTTTGAACCCACCCTGAAGGGCCTCAAAAGACAAGCCTTGTGATCTGCTTCTGAAAGGTCACAGCCTTGAAAACCCTGTGGAGCAGTTCTACTCTGTTCACATGAGGTCACCATGAGTCAGGTAAACTTCACAGCAACCTCCTCCTCCCCCCTCAATTGTGTTCTCCAAATAATACAATGAAAGTTAGATGATAAGGGAAAAGAACTAAATAGAAGCCAGAGAGGGAAATGGAGTCAAGAAAAGGCTTCTTCTCACCTGACTTTAGTTATACGTTAAGGGGATGGAGACAGAGCAAAGATGGTAAGGATGAAGATAGGCGAGAGAGGGACAGACTGACTAATAGAGCCCAGTCCCAAAGGGAGTAAGAGAATGAGGTCAAAAGCAAAAGCGAACAGGTTGGGACAGAATGGAGGACAACTCCCAATCTCAAAGAGCAGTAAAGGAAGTAAGGAAAGGCAAGTAACAGATAAATTTTTAAGAGACTGAAAGGAGAGAGTTGAAATTAGAGAAAGCATGCTGGGACTCAGTTTTCTCCTGAGAGGGAAAGTCCTGGTGAAAGCCAGCTCCTTGGGGCAAGGACTCTTTCATTCATGGAACAGCCTCTGGCAGACTGTCACTCACAAAATATGTTTATAAAATCAATGCTGGGAGAAATTTTTGTTTATTGAATTTCTTACTTAGGTTAACTTAGATGGCAAAATTAAACTGATAATGAAAATAATATATGCTTATATGAGAGGAAACCAAAACAGCCAATTGCCAAACAGTCTATCAGAGGAATTTATGGTAACAGCTGGTGAAGCTGGTGACAGATTACAATACAGATTTATGTTTCATGGCACTATTCCCAAGACCAAACGGCACTTCTAAACTTCTGAGGCATCTAAAATATTTCGGTGCTGTGGACTTCAAAAGATTTAACCTTTACACCCCCCAGTAACTAATCAAGGGGATGATGCCAACGTTCGTTTCTCCTCAAAGGTGTTTAGGATAGTGATAAAATATCATCACAGATTAGCTGATAATGAATCAAGTAGTATATAGATGCATAAAATGAAGAAAACAACAGTCAATCAAGCCAGCATTTCCAATTAATAAGATTTTGGGAGTTGGGAATTGTTTTCTCAGGAAGAATGAGTGTTTTTCTTCATTCTTTTAGCATTATATATCAAATTGCTTCCCAAATATAGGAGTCCTTTTTGACAAAATAAAGATACTCTCTTTTACAAATTTATTCTAAAAAATATATAATTATATAGTTACATATGCTAGAAAAAACATGCAACAACATTTTATTCTTTCAGATCTTTGGGGAATCACATACCGTAAGAGTCATAGGGATCGATGTTGGGGTTAGTGGTATTCCAGCCCTGGATCAGACCATCAGTACCTCCACTATAACACTGCTCACCGTTGTTGCTCATTACCACACACAGCACTGGACCCCTGGGAGATAACAACCAATTTCTATCTGAGAATACGACTTGTTAAAAATAAGAATGCTGAATCATTCAGATGGCTATTTTTCTGGTTTTTGTGCTGTAACAGTCTCTGGGAGGTGCAAACGGTTAAGTGTTTGACTACTAACCAAAAGGTTGGTGGTTTGAAGCCACCCAGAGGTGCCTTGGAAGAAAGGCCTGGCAATCTGCTTCTAAAAGATCACAGTCTTGAAAACCCTATGGAGCACAGTTCTACTCTGCAACACATGGGTTTGCCATGAGTTGGAACTGACTCAATGGTAACTTTTTTTTTTTTTTTTGGATGATGAATAAAAAATACTATCATTGTTCATTTTTCTCCCTCTGCTAAATCAGAGGTTGGCAAACTATGGCCCACAGACAAATCCAGCCAGTGGTCTGTGTTGGCACAGTCCACAAGCTAAGAATGATTTTCACATTTTCAAAGGGTTATAAAACAAAACAAAACAAAAGCCAAGATATGCAATAGACAGCATATGGCTTGACAGGCCTAAAAAATATTTACTATCTGACCTGTACAGAAAAAGAATGCCAACCTCCGTGCTGAATCAATTGAATGGATACATTCTTTAAGCTCAAACGGAAACAAGCATGTAATACGTGATCACGATTTAAAAAAAAAGAAAAAAAAAAAACCTCAATATTTTTATCCAGGATTAATTTAAGGGAAAAAAAAAGTTAGGCTATCTAATATTTAAACCTAATTATTTCAACCTTATTTTAAAGATATATATATACATATATATCATTGAAACATCATGTAAATAAAATCTAATTTCAGCAAGGATCCCTATTCGGTAGTGATAAGCCTATTTCTAGCATTACATTATCTGTCAGTTTCTCTTACACTTACAAAAAACACTACTAAATACAAAAAATACATAACACAAATACATAAGTGAAAGAAAATAAAATATCCTAATCAGGCTGATGTACAATAATGTTGGTTTAAAACAAAACAAACAAAAAAAAGCACATACTTACTTATGAGCCCTGAATGTATAGATAGGCTCTACATCAAGAGAAGTACTCCTAAATCAGAGAAAGAAGAGAACTTTTACCACTCTAAGTTTCAGTAGTGAACAGTTTGACTGAATATATACTGTAAAATCATCTTCAGAAATACAAACATTATAGTAACGTACCATTCTAGATTATGGGCTGCATGAGAAAGCTTACCCAACACCAATCACATATTATCTTGACTTCAAAGAAAAAAGATCCTTGTTTAACAATAATACTTTGTTATAGTGCTTTTAGCCTCATCACAATCTATCTGACTAAACGGAGAGAGAGTCAAACTCAGGGGAAAGAACGTGGGCTTTGAAGGGAGAAGTTCTGAATTCAATTTCCAGTTCTGTCATAAACTGGCTAACTTTAAGCATATTATTTAATCTTTCTGAACTTCAGACTCCTCTATGGTTAAAACAAAACAGAAAAATGGGGATAACACTGAATACCTTGCAAGGATTAAATGAAATTCTACAAGTAAAATAGCCTAGGACAGCCGTGGAGATAGCAGGATTTCAATAAATGGTACTTTAATTTCCTTGCCTTTCCAGGAAGGTTAATGTCTATCCTTGATACTTGTAGAAAAAAGTCATTGGGTTACTCCTGACTCAGAACACCACTATGATACCTAATAGTGGCCATAACTGTTAAAGGAAACTGGATTAAAAGCCAAGTATTCAGCATTTTCTATGCCGCGGGAGAAAGATGTGGCACTCTGCTTCTATAAAAGATCACAGCCTTGGAAACCCTCTGGCGCAGTTCTACTCTGTCCTATAGGGTTGCTATTAGTCGGAACAGACTCCACAGCACACAACAACATTGTATTGCAGTTATTTATAGGCGTATGTTATTTCTCCTGACATCATTTCCAAGCTTTAAGTTCAGAGATAAACAGGCCATGTTTTATCTCTGAAGATATTATTACTAAGCTACCATCAGCAAGAAACTTGCTTCAATGTTTTTCTAAATTTTAATCAAGAGTACATAATGAGACATTCACATTCTCTTGTCTAATGTGACACCCACTGTGACAAAAGGCACGATCTATTGCCAGGAAATAAATGTTCTCTGCTGCAAGTACATGAATCTATATGAGAATCGATTCGATTTTTAGCAAGATCTGATTGAGCTATCTGATGCAGACTGATAAATTAAGATTCTTATCTGCCCTATGTATGATGTAAGTCACATAGAAATGCCACTGATTTCTTTTAGATGGGGCAACAGACGTCCTCTCCATCATACGTTCTGATGCACCTTTGTAATAACAGCAGTCCTTCGCACTGCAGAAGGGCCGTTGCTGGTTTTTGCAAGAAGCACTCAATAAAGATTCCACCAAGCAGGATCAGAACCAGCCAGCAGGGTTTATACTAACTCATGTGTGTGCGTGCTCAGAGAGGAGCTACAGACCAAGGGAAGCACACTAGCAGTTAAGTGATGCCAACAACAGTGCCTTTCCGTCTAGATGTACTGGTGGGGATGGAAAGTAGCTAAAGGCTCAAAGCCCAAAGACAATACCAAAGAGAGGGCCTTGCCCCTCTTCTCAATCAGCCTTCCCTCCCCTCTACCCCATAAGCCCAAACTTAGTGAACAATGGTGGTGGGGGTAGGGGTGAGGACGGTTTAGTCATTTTAAACATGCCTATACCTGGGTGGTGCAAGTGGTTAATATGCTCAGCTGCTAACCAAAAGGTTGGAAGTTTGAGTCCACCCAGAAGTGCCTCAGAGGAAAAGCCTCGCAATCTACTTCGGAAACATCGGCCATTGAAAACTCTATGGAGCACAGTTCTTCTCTGACACACATGAGGTTGCCTTGAGTCGGTACTGACTAGACAGCAACTAGTACCTGGGTGGTGCAAACAGTTAACTCACTGAGCTGCTGACTGAAAGGCTGAAGGTTTAAGTCTATCCAGAGGCACCTCGAAAGAAAGGTTTGGCAGGCTACTTCTGAAAAAATCAGCCACTGAAAACCCTATGGAGCACAGCTCTACTCCGACACACATGGGACTGCTATGAGTTGAAACTGACTTGATGGCAACAGGTACTGCTTTATAGCTGTTTACAAGAACAGTAGAGACCTTCAGTAAAGATAAGGGGCTTCCCAAGTATGACAGCTATTTAATACACTGTATAAGGACTGTAGGAGCCTGGGTGGTGCAAGCAGTTTGCAATCAGCTGCTAACCTAAAGGCTGGCTGTTCAAATGCACCCAGAGGCTCTGCGGAAGAAAGGTCTGGCGAACTACTCCCATAGAGACTACAGCGAAGAAAACCCTATGGAGCAGTTCTACTCTGTAACACACTGGGACACCAGGGGTCAGGGGCCAACTCAACAGAAGCTAGCAACAACAATAACAACATATGGACTTTAATCAGTATTCACAAATGCTGGGGAAACCATCAGATGATCTTATCTCTCCCTAAGCATAAGTTTTCCAACCTAACATTAGATTGTGAGTATGAAAGGAAAAACACTCTAAATTACGTGACACACAAAAATAGGTATACACACAGACAGCAACATTATTTGATGATTACCAGGGAAGGGGAGTCACTTGCTAGATAGCAGACACTTGTTACTTCTGATGATGGGAAAGGCAAACACAACATGGGGGAAGTCAGCACAACTTGATCAAGGTAAATGAAGACACTGAGAAGCACGCAAGAACAAAGGACAACTATAGTAAATGCCATACCCACCAAACCAAACCCACTGCCGTGGGGTCGATTCTGACTCACAGTGACCCTGCAGGACAGAGCAGAGGTGCCTGTAGGGTTTTCAAGGCTGTAAATTTTTATGGAAGCAGACTGCCACATCTTTCTCCCATGGAGCAGCTGGTGGGTTCGAACTGCCCACCTTTTGGTTACCAGCTGAGTGCTTTAACCACTGTACCACCAGGGCTCCTCATAAATGCTACAACATATAAAATTTTGCAACAACAGTAATAACAAACAAAAACTAAGTGTATGATTACACAGGTAGATATGTATGCTATATGTGTCTAGGAAGGTATATGTGAGTACGTGCACAGGTATACACAGGTATATTTGCAGGCATAAGTTTATACACGTTTGGGTGTGCTGTATGTTTGCAGGCATAAGTATATACATGTTTGGACATGCTGCATATATATTCATATAGATAAGAAAGCATATGGGGGCACAGTTACGAAGACCTCCTAGACATATCCAAACACCTCATGGGACTGGTTTACTGCGTTACAGGGCTTGGGACCATGGTCTCGTTGAACAACTCTGTCAATTGGCGTAACAGTTCATAAAGATAACGTTCCACATCCTAGTTTGGTGAGTAGTGTCTCAGGTCTTAAAAGCTTCCGAGTGGCTATCTAAGATATAACTACTGGTCTCTTCCTGTCTGGAGCGAAAAAGAATGCAGGAAACCAAAGACCCAAAGAAGAAACTAGTCCATGGGACTAAGAGCCCACACAAACCACGGCCTTGTTTAGCCTGAGACTAGAAGACCTAGATGGTGCCCAGCTACCATTACCAACTGTTCAGACCAAGGATACAATAGAAGGCCCCAGACAGAATGGGAGGAAAATGTAGAACAAAACTTAAATTCCTAAAAAAGATCAGACTTACTGGACTGATAGAGATCAGTGGAACCCCCAAGACTACTGCCCTAAGATACCCTTTTAACTTGGAACTGAAGCCACTTCTGGTGGTCAGTTTTAGCCAAATAACAAGCTTATATAATAAATACCACCCGTGAGGAATGTGCTTCCTTAAACAATCAACTGTATGAGACCAAATGGTTAACATTTACCCAAAAGCAAAGATGAGAAGGCAAGGAGGGGCAGGGAAGCTAGACTGATAGAAACAGAACAAACAGAACGAAAACAATGAGAATGCTGACACATTGCAAAAACTGTAAGCGATGTCACAGAGCAATCTGTATACAAATTGTTAAATGGGAACCTAATTTCCTATGTAAACTTTCACCTAGAACAAAATAAAATATTTTTTAAAATAAATAAATTATGTGACACAGTGAAGAAGAGAGAACTAGAAGAGATATTTGGGAAATTTAATAGCAAGTATTAAAATAAGTATTTTTCTGCTGGAAAAAAAATGTTAATTAAAATATTTACATAAAGTTAAAGTAGAATATTCTCACTTTTTGGCTGGGGCTGTTTTCTGTAAATTCCACATTTTTAATGTGTGATCTTCTGATGCTGTTATCAAAACAGGTTCAATGGGGTGGAAAGCAAGGGCTCGAATGCCATCAAAGTGACTTCTTAATGTAAACTTCGGATTCCACGTCTTCCTCAATGCATCTTTATTGTTTGCTATCTATTAAAGAAACAAAACAAAACAAAGACACCAATACACTTAATTCAGGATAGAAAGAAAATCTCATTTCAACATTAACTCTTGCTGATTTGTCATAAAGCCATCATACCATGCAACTTTCAAAACAATCTTAATTTTAAAACAACACAATTTTTAAATGTAAATAACCAAACCAATAGGTAAAATCAGCAAAGTGTCAACAGTGGTTTCTTTTGCATATGAAAGGTATAACAAGAAAACAACATATTTCAATATATAGAGGGTCAAATAATTTAGTAACGTAAAAAACAGATCTTTAATAAACCAAACCAAACTCATTGCCATCAAGTTGATCCCACCTCATATCGACCCTATAGGACAGAGCAGAACTGCCTCTTAGGGTTCCCGAGGAGTGGCTGGTGGATTTAAACTGCCAACCTTTTAGTTGGCAGCCTGAGCTCTTAACCACTGTGCCACCAGGGCTCCAGATGTTTACTAGGATGATTTTTTTAAAAACAGTAATTTCAACCTAAGTTATAACACTGAAACTCTGTAATTTGGATGACCATTGAAAAAATAGGTTATCTTTAAAATCTGTGAACATTTTAGGTTTTGGTCATACTTTTGATATTTTCAATACTTTCTAATAGGAGCTAAATTTTCTTCACTGAACTGGTTACAATTACAAAGCTCATTAACTGAAGGCAAAAACTATAAAAACTGGACAAGATAATCACTGGTGAATTAAACACACCATTATGTTCCTTTTCTCCATGGTGATGCGATCTCAACAATTAAAAAATGGCTCTATTTTTTCCATATCAACTAATAGGAAAGCTAAAGAGGTAAATGGTGTTTGACTTTACACTAGCACCATATGTGAACCCTTCACATCACAAGGCTAACAAACACGGTAAGCTTAAGCAAGGGTATGGCAAGGCCTCATAACACTCTAGAGAACTATATTTACAATAACAAAAAAACAATAATAATACCTATTTTGAGCTTTATTCATTATTTTAAGCATTACTCAAAGCACTTTGCATGCATTTAACTCACTTACTCCTCACAATGACTCTCTGAGGTAGAAACTAACATTATCTCCACTTTACAGACTAGACACATAAGGAAAAGAGAGGTTAAGTGACATGTCCAACGAACTCCACAAGTAAATGGAGGAGCTGGGATTCAAACCCATGTAGTCTGGTTTCAGAAGCCACACTTGTAACAAAAACTGTAATTTAGAACCCAGAAATTTAAAAATCTATAGAAAATTTTGTATAGGACATATAACAGTTGAATAGGAGAACACAAAAACATACACGGAACACAAAGCACGCAAGGAACCACTGAAAGAATTGGAGCTAATTATCTTGGAAAAGAAAAAGCTGAGTTGAATCATGTCCACTCTTGTTAAACAGCTGAAAGGTTTTTGTATGTGAGAGAAATGAGATTCCTTCTGAATGTCTTAATGTGGTAGGCAGCCACTAACATGGCTGCAAGTATTTCCTTGTACTTAAACCTTGCATAGCTCCCGCCCCCATTATAGGGTTGATTTGTGTGACCAATAGATTACAGCAGAAGTAATGGCAAGTTACTTCCAAAATTAGGTTATAAAACCTTTCATTGTTCTCTTTTCGAGTGTACTCACACTGGGGAAAGCCAGCTGTCATATTGAGAAGCCTCATGGAGAAGCCAAGTCTTCGGCCAATAGCCAGCAAGGAACCAAGGCCTGCCAACAACCACATGAGTGAGCTTGGAAGTGGACTCTCCTCAAGTTGAGTCTTGAGGTGATACTGCAGCCCTGGCCAATGTCTTTACCACAGTATCAGGAGAGACCCTAAGCCAGAACCACCCAGCTAAACTGCTCTCAGATTCCTGACCCACAGAAACTATAACATAATAAAAGATAACAAATGTTTGCTATCTTAAGCTGTTGAGTTTTGTAATTTATCTGTTACACAGCAACTGATTACTAACACACTTAATAAAACTAGGAACTACTTTTGGAAACAGGGAGGCAGACCAAACACCAAGTTTTCCGATCATTAAGTGCTATGAAAAAAGAACTCATTTTCTACAGATAGAGAACTAAGTTCCATTAGATGATGGACAACCTCTTTGTGGGGTTAGTATAGAGGAAATAAAAGTATCTATTAGGAACTTCTGCTGGACTAGGTAATCTGGACCAACTCTCTACTGGGGGCAAGTAGAAATGTAGCACTAAATATAAAAAATGGAGAACCAGCAAGGAAAAACCAGGCCCGGGGGGTAAGGGAGGAGACTCAGAATAGGCTCCAGGGAGGACAGAGGCCTAAGGAGGTGATCCCAGTGTTTGGGGCTGTTTTTCCTCAGAACATGTTTACTGATTCCAGAAAGGGATGGCTGAGAAGTCAGGCAGTGCTTTTAACCGCCTTTCTGTGCCGGGGGATACAAGTTGGTGTTCAGGGTCTGCTAAGAAACTGGGGCTTGATAAACCACTTTGCTTTGGGTTATAACTTCAAAGGGCTGTATGACAGACATGAGGATGAACCGCGAGAAGACAAGCCCTTGCAGGGACTATAAATCAGCTTTAGATTGTCTCAAAAACTAAAAACAGAGTGAAATGATTTCTAGTGGCCCCAGACACTCAAGAGAGGCAAATTAAAATATACTTTCTGGAGGAAGATATCATCCTAGGCCTCAAGTTATTTTTACAATTTTTCAAATACAGATATTTGGCCATAGTAAAAAATAACCAGACACGTAAGGAGATAAGACAACATAATTAAAAACAAGTAGAAACATCACATAACTGTAATCAAACTATAGACCCTCCAACTAAAACTTTAGGTCATTAAAAAAAAAATCTAGACTGAAACATGGAAAGGCAAAAAGATAGAAAATACAGAACAGAGGGAATCGGAGGTATAGAGATTATAGAAAGGAGATCTAACATATCTGTAACTAGAATTCCAGAAAGAAAAAACAGTAAGTGATACAAAAGCAATATTTGAAGAGAAGTGGCTGAGAACTTTGCCAACCTGATGAAACATCAAGCCAAAGGCACAAGAATTTCAAAAAGGTTAAATAAAAAGAAAACCATACCCTGGCTGACAACCAAGGCGTACAGAATACAAAAAAAATATTCAAAATATTTTTTGAATCATTCAAAAAACCAGATTACCATTAAACGTCCAACAATAGGACTGACAGTTGACTTCAGGAGAAAATAACAAAAGCCAAAAGATAATGAAATAGTACATTTAGAGTGCCAAAAATACACACTGCCAACTAGGATTCAATATCCAGAGATAATAATAAACCCACTCAGGTGAAATAAAGACAACTTAAGAAAACTGGAAACTGAGAGACTTGCACACCAGCAGACCTTCACTACAGAGAAGTATTAAAAGTGTTCTTCGGGCAAAAAGAAAGTGAATGGTCAGACATGCAGGAAACAATGAAGAAAAGGAAAAATGTAAACATATGGATAATCCTAACTGAATATAGACTGTAAAAAACAAAATATCTTGTAGGGGATAAATACATATAGGAATAAACAAAGAATGACATGTAAGTTGGGAAGGGGTAAAATAGAGTTAAAAGAGTTCTAAGGTCCTTGCATATCGCATTTTGATAAGGATGTGTGTGCTAGTCTCTAGGGTAACCGAAGAGTGTATAAACTTCAAAGTAACAGAGAAGGGAATTTCAATAATAAAAACAAATCAATCCACAAATAGGCAAACACTGAGAAAAAAGGGAACACAAACCCAAATACATCAGTAATTAGAAAGAAAAAGACTAAATGCTTCAATTAAAAGACAAAGGTTATCAAAAACTGGATGAAAAAAATAAAAGTCAACTAATTGGTGTTTAAAAAAGATAAATGTAAAATATAAAGATATAGAAGCATTGGAAATAGAACTGATAAAATCTTTATCACATACGTGCAGAATGGAGTGCAAGGAGCTTGTTTCAATTAGAAGTTACTGTAATTACGAGTGAGAACAAAATGGAGTAAGATGGGAGATGAAAAGAAGTATGGATTTCAGCTGGTTTTAGAGATAGAATCCAAAAGACTTGCTAATGGACAGAGAGTGAGAGTTTTGATTTGCAGGAAGGAGTGGGCAGTGTGGGTTCTACTTTGAAATGTTTTCTTATTATGTCCACGGTTTGCTTAGGCATCCATCCTACATCCCCACATGCCATTCTTGTCCCAGGAACTACACTGTATTTTGAACAGAAATAATGGAGTATCAAAGTGAGGGGATTTTAACGAAGAGATAAGGCAGCTTGTAAATACCTAAGTATGAAATAAGTAACTGTTGTTCTAATAAAGCATTTATGATTATGAAAAAGTGTTAATGCATTTATAAAACAATTGTGTTTGGAATTAAATAAGCAAAAGCACAAAAGTGCAAAGATTTCAATTTTGGCCTAAATAACTGACTGGTCAGCCTTAATATCTGGAAAGCACCCTGTACCTATGCATGCCTAACAATAATTAAAATCACTTCTTGGCAGGATATTGATGATGTACTAAAGAAGCAAGATAAATGTTGCTGTTGGGCAGGCATAAATTTCATCTAATCACTGGTACCCTGTAACATAAAGTAAAACCCAAACTTGGTAACAGAAAAGTAATGCTTTCCTTTATCTAAAAGCAATGAATTATACTAACTGAAATATAGATTTAGGTAACTTCCATAATTTTAATGTCTAGATCATGTGAAAAATGTTACTGTTTATTATACATTCATATTTTCAAAGTCTGCAATTAAACCTGAGCCAAGTTCTATAGTTGTAAAGAAGTTTTATCACTGCCATCTTTTTCTATAAAATCAACTTTTAATTTTAAAAACAACAAAAATAAAACTACCACTCACATCATAAGTTAGCGAATCTGCTTCATTGGCCACAGTAAGACCTGCCAATTCTCCAAGTCCCAGCTCACTTTCAAGGGCTTCATCTGCTCCCATGATGAACGACTTCCCGGAAGAAGGAGGAAATGTTAAGGCTTCCACTGAAGAGGGAGAACAAAAGAAACAAAACAAAAAACCTCTAGTCAAAAATTCATCTAATTCACTTGTATGAAATTTCTTATAAGGGTATGTATACATTTGACTATTCTTAAATGCTTTTAAACCCAATAAAATTCAGTGAGCAGAAAACCCTGAAGAATCAACTGCTTTTTGCCTATCTTAACCACAAGTTAAGGGAACTATCTAATTAGAAAAATATAACATGAAACAAATCCAGCAGCCCATTGTCCTTTCCTTTTCACTATACAGAAAAATATCACTAAAGGAAAGTAAATTTTAATATTTGATGCTAATTACCCAAATAATATTTCTATCAATTATTATAAGTGATTCTTTCTGAACACTGCTGGTCTTGAAAGTAAAATTGGTGAATTCTATAATCTGGAGGAATACAGAAAATTTCAAATGAAAATTGTTAAAATTATAAAATGTGCATATTTGAGGCAAATTAATATATGGTGTTAGAAGTCAGGATTACCTCCAAGGAGGAGAGACCGGCAAGTGATTAGAAGGCAATACGGGGAGGACTTGTATGGCCCTCGTAATGTTCTAGTTCTTGACCTAGGCAGTGGTGACATAGGTGGGTGCACTTTGTGATAATTCACTGAGCTGTACCCTTAGGACTTAAGTACTTTTCTGTAGGTACATTATACTTCATTTTAAAATGTTTATTTAAAATGAAATTTTAAAAAGTATTCATTTGAATACTTTTCTTTAGCTGCCAACTGTGCTTCAAAATGTCAGATTTAATTTGTGATAAACTTGAATATCCTTTACTTAATAACACTGAACATACCAATCCAATTCCTTCAATAACCATCATAGAAGAATCAGTTAAAAGTAAAATGCCAAATTAAAACAGATCTTATTTAATTTGGTCAATAATAAAATGTCACTCTTTGTAAATGAAAATTATCCTGACAGTCTCAGATGGTCTTTGAGTAGTTTTCAAGAGGCGGTTACTTTACCAATGACAAAGATTTATGAGTTGATTTAGAATTTAGTAGTTCAAACTTTGGCTGCTAAAAAGGTAAATTAAAGAGGTAAATGAAAAGAAACAAATCAACATAATCAGCACATGTAGAAAAAACTGGATTTGCAAGGTATTTTTCGGCTTTACATTCAATTATAACAAATAATTAACAATATTTATTGAATAAATGAAAGAATGGTTACTTGCTTTTAAAAATAGTAGTAGCAGAAACTCTACTTAAACTCATTATAAAAACAAAGTGAGGTATAAATTAAGTAAATAAGACATTTTCAAGCCACCATATAATAAAGTAGCAATAATAAAAATGGGTTTTATCCAAACATACATCATGAGGGGTTCATTTACTAATGAGTTCATTACTAATCATAGTTCATTTATTAATGAGTTCATGAGTAATAATTTACTATAAAATAATTTAATCATTTAGTAATGAGTTCATTTACTAATGAGAAGTGGAATTATTTAAGTAAAACAGCAATTTTCATGCGAAATTTGAAACCAAATGATTCATGGGAGACTATGAAGCTAGGTCTTCAGCCAGGTGTTTTTAGTTTTGTTTTCATTTATAACATGTCCAGTTATCTTTGTTCAGGTGTGAAATAAAAATGACTCTTCAAAAAAAGACTAAGATTCCTGGAATTGACCATACTTAGTGTGGTCACTCCCTAGTATTTACTACAGCCTGCTCCAAACCTGTAGGTCTGCTGTTTTTCTATAACCCTTGGCTAAGTAATCAATCCAATACAAACCATAGCCGCCTCATTCTAGCTCATTTCTCTGCCAAGAAACAAGACTACAAGCTAGGGGGCCCAAACATACTGTGTGGGCGAATGTAACTAATGCTCTAGAAACGGCCAAGCAAAAACAAAGAAGGCAACAGCTAATTCCTCACAGACCAGCGGGTAGCCAGCAGACTTCAGGGCTGGATTGAGCAGCAATGCTCGTTTATTTGATTGCTTTCTAAGATGCCTTAGAACTAAAGACTACAAGTCACATTTCATTTCCACTTGGTAACTAAACATTACTATCTGGTAACTAAACACGACTAGCCTGAATCAGCAATTTACAGAATTATTTAACTGTGCCTCTTAAATGTGACATTGCCTTCTGAATTATTAAAGTAATAAATGTGTGTGTGCATGTATGCGTGCACGCACACACACACACAACCATGCCCTCAAGTTCTAAAAGTACCTCGTTAGGAAATCACACACAGGGTATGGAAGCATTTTCTGAAAGTAGACTGGAGACCAAGGAACATCAGTCGCAGGCAATTAAATATACAATCTATTTCTTAAGTGCTTTTTTCTATTTCTGAAAAAGCTGCACTGTGGGCAAGGCTTAGGACCATTGTTACTGACACGTAAGTTAAACATTCAATGCTTCAGTGTTAAGGTTCTTAAACATTTTCTATCAAGGGCACTTTCTGTAGCTTAACTAATGCTTTTGTTCATCTGTCATTTAGTAAATAGTACATATTCTGCCTCTATTATTAGAATTCTGCATAATTTATGTATGACTCAACATGAAATCTCTGAAAAAACACCACTTTTGAGTTATGAGAGAGTAAGAGAAAATTTCTTCTCTTTTATCTAGATCTGATTTTAGAATAAATAAACTAATTAAAATTGTATCTATGAAAAATGAAGCTACTACTGAACCATATACCTATTGAGGACAATGATTTCTCATCTGTAATTCACAAGAAATGGGTCTACGTCAAATAAATTGTATATCTAGAGTGTAATGGTGTAATGTGTTGATTCTTCATTATTTAATAATAAATTTCAAGGACACTATAACTTTAAGAAACAACTAACCTGTAACAGTAAAAAATTTCACTGAAAAAGTATTCCAACCATGACAATCTATACCTCATGGTCCTATCAGTTATTGTTTCTCTAAAATGCAACTGAATTAAAAAACAAAAGAAGAAAAACACATGATTATTCTGTGGCTATTAAAGTGGGCTATGTACTGTAAATAATTACAATATTCAAATTCAAATCATTTTTTACAATTAAATTTTGAAAAGTACTCATTAATCAAGATTACTTTTATGTCATACTGGATTTTCAGCTAATAGAAATATACATTTAAAAATTAATTTCCACCTATAATCATTTTATTTATTTACAAATACATAGAATCAGAACTTGTATCTAAAAGGCAGAAGGAACTGTACTTATAGACCACAAGATTATGCTGGAAACAACCTAAATATCCAAAAGGGGAATGGCTTAGTATCAAGTCTAAAATATAATATGCAACCTTAAAATTAAAATTATGAAAATGATGTTTATAATTTCATGTTAAATAAATAAAGTTAAACAGAATTATTCTAAATGATGACAAAAACTATATACATGTAAACAAGAGCTGGAAGGGAGCAAGGAAAAACAAAAAGCAGAAAATGAGACCAGATTTTCAGGTGAGTTTTATTTTTTCCTTTTCATTTATCAGTGATAAATTGCTTGAGTAAAATACTTAAAAATATTTATGAGAGTCTCAAAGTAAGCAAAGTAAGTCTATTTATAGACTCTTAATTTTCTCATTGTTGGAATGGTATATATAGGACCTACCATATGGGCTTCTGTGGAGCTAGGGGATATTCTAAACTAGAATTTAGAGCTGATTTTTCAGTTTACAATCTTTCTTCAAGTCTTAAATACTGAAGTTGGAATCAAACCACCTTGAATCTACGAAAGTCTATACTTCGTATAGAAGTACTACATAGAGCAAATACTTGCAGAATAAAATTCTTCTTAGAGAGTCCTTTCTAATGATTGAATTTAGATAGGTATATCCAAGTATTTGTGCTCCAGTGTGTTAAATACTTGCCTTCATCTGCCCGATTGATTTCATGTTCAGGAAGCCTGGAACTGCTGGGTCTGGAAGGTGAACCCACAGATGGCTGCAACGAGGGAAGTTCATCAACATCTCTCAAATTAGCAAGCATATCTTGTAGTTTTGACCTATTGGGCCCTAGCCAAAGAGGGGAAGGGACAAAAAAGGAGAAAGAGAATTATCCAGCTACATCAAAATGGTAACATAAACTTTATTTACATTTGTCAACACTTACCTTTGATGATGGCACTATCGTGCTCTATTAGTAAGAAGTAATTATTTTTTAGAAGAAACTTTCATTTCTTGAAAAGAATTTTACATATACTTTTTAAATCAAGCCAACAAAATAACATCATTATTTGCATGAAAAAGAATGCTCATGCCCAATTTGCATCCTTCAAAGTAAGACTATCCTATACTCAAACCCTTGTATATTGCTCTAAATGCACACAGCGCAGATGATGAAGGTACTGTGTACTGAATTAAAGACATCCCTTTTTGGTTGGTTGTTTAAGCTAAGCTGCATTCACTGCCTTGCATCCTGCAGCTATGGTACCCGAGATGAGGTCTCATGTCCTGCCGATTACTTACCTGAGCTCTGATCCATCATTCTCCCACATCCCTGTTTTGACTGTTTTATATAGCATAGAGGCTGAAACAGATCTTCTGTAGTTTTTCCTGTTATAAGTTTAATTAAGAATGGGAAAACTCTTACCCATAGTTCATTATGGTTTTTTCCTATTCCAGCAAAAAATACAACTATTTTTAAGCAATTTTAACTAACATCTAGACATCTATTTCAAGACAGTATAATTGGAGCACACAATTTGACTGGAAATATTTCTATCAGACCATATTAAAAAGACTTAAACTTTTCTAATGACAAATAGTTCAATTCAAAAATATTTATGGTGGTTTATAAATTAGTGCTTCATACACCAAATCAAAGCTTTGGTTCATTTCTGTTTTTATCATTTCTTTACTTGTTCCTAGATTACTGTTTTGTCAAGATAACATCAACTGAAGATGATAAACAGAATGTGCTGAACCTCAGTCTATAGTCCCTTTATCTCCAGTGAAAGATGCTAACTTTCTCCCCCAGAGAGAGTCTTTTTCTTTGCCATACTGAAAAACAACATGCTATATGTTTCAATACTGATCAAATCTCCTACATAGGAAATCCAATTGCTTCTATTAGTAGGAATACTCTTCCAGTCAAATGGTGCAGTTTTAGACCTTCAGTGCTAAATCCCAACTACAGCGATGCCTTGATATTTGACAAAAAGTGACTAATCAACGTGATAACAGAAGAATTCTATGTAAGTCCTGGCTACCTTTCCAACTGAAAGATCTTTTACATTTTGAGATCTTTTACATAGTAGCATAATGACCTAAAGAAATATATCAACTTTGATTTAAGTAAATCCAGAAATTAAAACATTCTCCGTGTTTCTCATGTATGATATACATATTTTCCTCAAAATTCCAATTTAACTGATTTTGTCGTGGCTCTGAAAAGTTATGACAAATCATTTCTCACTATATTTGTCAAGATTTACTTTTTTAATCAGTATATTTGGATAAAGGCATAAAAAATTCTTATATTTTTAATATTAATCTTTCTCACTGCAACTTAATTTATATTGAGAAAGTATCAAAACACATTATTTCTCAGCATGTTAATGGTTGATACTATGCTAACATCAACAATGGTCACTGACTTTTTATCAATCCAAACTAAACATCTGTAAATTCTAAGATATTTTAAATTAAGATTTAAATGTTTTCAACTAACTGCCATGTTGTAAAAGAATGTCGTAACAGAAGTATTAGTTTTGATAAGCATTAGCATCACTACAAATAGAGAAAAGAAAAAGCATATCCTTGCAATCCTTTGCAACTTTTAAATACATTTCTCATTAAGTTAGATCCTAATCTCAATTTATAATACTTTAATATTACAAACGATGAAATTCACTATTGCCGTAAAAGGGAGGTCCATGTTCATACCGTCAATGAGAGTGGAAGTACAGGAGGTAATTTAGCCTTGCTCTCCTAGACAGATGTTTAGCAACATTTCCAGGGATGTTTGAAGGCCCTTGTACTTCCATTTTACATACTTTAGATCTATTATTAAACTTTATCAATAATTTGCACAATGAAAATTATGCATATATGATTCACAGGGCTAGAAATTTAATTTTACCTTGTTTCGATGTGGCACACATTTGATTGAAAAGAAAAAAGTGAATCGGTAAGATTATTGTAAGTGAAACTGGCCAACAATTTTAAATCAGAAAATAAATACTTGAAAAGTTATGATTTGACTCTGCGCCCTGTATAGCATATAGTAGTGAGAGCAAATGAACTGCGTGCTATGAATAATAGAATATTCAGGGGTAGAAATTAACTTTCTTTCAGTCTTCAAGATCTAAAATTATAAGCAATAATTTTGGTGGACTGCCAGACTGCCTCAACTAGATGAGATTTATGTGTTAACAGTGAAAAATCATTGTTGTAATTAAGCACATATGCTTTTAAAAATCAAATTATCACTGTCTTTGAATATTAGTCTAGTACTATCATGAAGTTCTGCATTTATTATTATTAATATTATTATATATGACAATTCCATAATCATATGTGGGATTTTTGTTTAAGTTTATAATCAAATAGCCATTTAATTTCAACCCCTGAGAGGAGGTGAAAAGGAAAGAGGTCAGGAGCAGAAAAGAAAAAGAGTAAGTAGTTTTAGGAAAACATTGAAAAAAAATTTGAGGATGTGAAAGAGGCAAGATTTATGATTTATAGATACAATGTTTTCCACTTACTCTTCACCCCCTTTTTCCCCTTTCTCTCCTTTTTGTATTGCTCCTTGAGTTTGGTAATTACTCCCTGGTCCACATTCCAGGCTTCAGGCATGAGACTCTGGTCTTCCTTTTCTAAACAGAGTAAAACAAATGAAATGGTCTTTTTCAATAAAATATTGAACATTCTAAGTCAATCTGTCTAAACGACACAACAATTATTTTTTCACAGTGTCACTAATTTTAAAAAAAGTTATTGGTTATTTATTAGAAATATAAGTCACACAAAATATAATAGTTAAGAAGCAATGATCAATTCAGTTCCCTAGGTAATAATATTAGATTTCTCTTGAAAGAGACACAGAAAAAAAAAAGTAGAAGATTTGGGTGATTTTTAGTAAATTAAGCCCAAAACTTTATAATCAACAACCCCCATTTTCACCCTATTTTCTGACTTTAAATATGATTGGGTGACTCACAAAAAATACTGCTTATTAACTTACGTGATGAGAGATTATTATCAAGAAATTGTACAAAAGTCTTCAGTAAGCTTTTCATTTCAAAAATTTTATATTTTTGGTACGCGTACATCAAAAAATGATTATTTTTATTTTACAAACTCTAAGTAATAATAGCATTTTGTAAAACTTATTACTCAACTTTTATTCAAAATTTAAACAATTTAAGTGACTTGTTTGTAAATTCTTAAAAAGAGGAACAGGAGATTGAGTTTCTAGTAGAAAAGAAATTCAATAACCAATTTTCACTACTTTAAGAGAACAAAATTCAAAGAGTAAATAAAAGTTATATTTTGCACTTACTATACAACAATTTATATACTGTGTGTGTGTATGTGTATATATAAAAAACCAAACTCGTTGCCATCGAATTGATTCTAGCTACAGCAACCTTAAAAGACAGAGCAGAACTGCCTCATAGGGTTTCCAAGGAGCGGCTGGTACATTCAAAGTGCCAACCTTCTGGTTAACAGCCGAGCTTTTAACCATAATGCTATGTAAATGTTAGCTCATAACTCTGGCTTCAACTCAAGACTCATATATCCAACTTCTTACTCTACATCTCCCTTAGGAAGTCTAAGAGACATCCAAAAACTAAACATGTTCAAAACCAAACTCCCCATCTCCCTCCCTACCCAATATGTTCCACTCACAGGGTTCTCCACTTCAATTGATGGCAATTCCACACTTTCAGTGGCTCAAACCAAAAATCTCTTTTTCTCACATCCCACATGAAATATTTTAAAAATACTGTTTCCGCTGCCTTCAAAAGACCTCTAGAATCTACTTCTCAGCACACCCACTGCTACCACCCAGATCTCTTGCTAGAATTACTGTGATAATTGCCCACGTGCTTCCATAGGCCCAACTCCATCAAGTCTATTCTAACACTGGTTGCCCTGTGTAGTATACTCTCAACACAGCAGCTAGAGTGACACTTTAAAATAAAAGTCAGATCATGTCACTCCTCTGCTCAAAACCCTCCCATGGCTCCCCATCTCACCAGTGATCTTAATGTCCCTATCAAAACCAAACCCACTGCAGCTGAGTTGATTCCAACTTATGGTGACCCCATAGGACAGAGTGGAATTGCCCCATATGGTTTCCAAGGTTATAATCTTTACAAAAGCAGACTGCCACATCTTTCTCCCACAGAGCAGCTGGTGGGTTCAAACCACCAATCTTTTGGTTACCAGCCAAATGCTTTAACCACTGCATCGCCCACTGCCGTCAAGTCGATTCCGACTCATAGCGACCCTACAGGGCAGAGTACACCAAGAGGACATAACTATAATAAATATTTACGCACCTATAGAACAGAGTAGAAGTGCCCCGTGGGGTTTCCAAGGAGTGGCTGTTGGATTTGAACTGCCGACCTTTTGGTTAGCAGCCAGCTCTTAACCACTGTGCCACCAGGGCTCCAAATGGCCCTATATGATCTGGTTATTTCTTATTACATTCCCCCTAGATAACTTAGCTCCAGCTACTCTGGCATCACTGAACTCCTCCAGCACGTCCGAGTTGCTGCTATCTTTGCGCAATAATTCTTTTAATGATTCTGGAGTACATAAACCTATCAACTAACCTAGAAAGTATTTTTCAAATTAAGTCCAAAGGGCTGTAAGATGTCACTGGGCTCAGAGGCATAAGCAGTATCTCCCTTACACGGGAAGTTCCAATAAATGAAAAGTAATACACTAGTAACTTAACACCCCAACCAGAAAAGTCATTAGAAGATTCAACAAATGTCCCTGACATTAGAAACTGTTTCTTATAAGTGAGGGGAATTTAAATTTATCCTGAAATGCACAGCAGAAATGTCAGTAACATAAACATAATCTCTCTTCCAGACTTTGTGTTACAGGTGATCACGTCATTCTCATTGTGCAGTGTTTCAGGTGGGAAAAAAAGGTTACGAAAAACCCTTTTTTGTTTTGTTTATAAAAAAAATATTAGGCTTAATGAGAAACTATTTTGTTCTGTAAACCTTCATCTAAAGTGAGAATAGCAGCACAACTGGAAGAATGTAATCGACATCAAAATTGTACATGTAGAAATTTTTGAAATCGTGTATCTTTGGCTATGTATATTTTCACCAAAAAACAAAAAAAAAAAGGTCCTCCAAGGCCAAGAAGGGAGCATGTTGACATGTCATGGTGGGCTGTTAACCAATGTCATAAAACAATATGTGTACTGACTGTTTAACGAGAAAATATTTGTTCTGTAAACCTTCACCTAAGGTACAATTTAAAAGAAAAAAAAATATGAGGGAAACTTTTACTCCCTCTTACCCAAGAGAGTCTTTTATCAGTCATTATAAAATTACCACGAGTGTGAAGAAAAAAAATTTGCAAAAAAAATTTTAACATGAATGAGAGAAAAAGAATCTTATTTTTGTCCTTTTGGCTTTAGAATTCTGACTTTTATATTTCCTTCAGAGATTAAATACATAAAAAATTAGGGTTTAAATTAATATTTACTAGAGCAAGGGAGAATGAAGAAAACCAAAGACACAAGGGAAAGGTTAGTCCAAAGGACTAATGGACCACAACCACCACAGCCTCCACCAGACTGAGTCCAGTACAACTAGATGTGCCTGGCTACCACCACTGACTGCTCTGACAGGGATCACAATAAGAGGGTCCCAAACAGAGCTGGAGAAAAATGTAGGACAAAATTCTAACTCACACACAATAAAGACCAGACTTAACTGGCCTGACAGAGACTGGTGAAACCCCGAGAGTATGGCCCCCGAACAACCTTTTAGCTCAGTACTGAAGTCACTCCTGAAGCTCACCCTTCGGCCAAAGATTAGACAGGCCCATAAAACAAAATGAGACTAAATGGGCACACCAACCCTGGGGCAAGGACAAGAAGGCAGGAGGGACAGGGAAGCTGGTAATGGGGAATTCAAGGTCGAGAAGAGGAGAGTGTTGACATGTCATGGCTGGCAACCAAAGTCATGAAACAATATGTATATTGATTGTTTAATGAGAAGCTAGCTTGCTCTGTAAGCCTTCATCTAAAGTACAATAAAAATTAGTATTTCCGATGTTTATAACTAAAAATATTAAAAAGTTCTTCATTTTAGGCAAGAAAATACACTAACACTTGGTAAAAGTAATACATATGTTCTAGTCTTACAAGATGGGATTTTACTAGCGGTATACCCACATGTAAATAATAATAAATAACCCTACAAAATAATTTTGTATCATGTTATTATCTTAACGAAAAAATATTAAATGAAAATCTATTTTAAATAAGAAACCACTGATTGATCTTTTGGAAACAGTACAAGTTTTTAATAATCTTAAAATAATGTCAAAATGATTAGCAATATTACATTTTCAATAAATAAATATTTGCCCAAATATTAGGCCACTGGGGATCTATTTAAACAATCCTCCAAAATGTTCTTGAGTTTCAAAGGGGGAAAAGCAATCAATACAAACCATAAGTCTCATCCTAAATTATCTTCATAAAAATTCTAATATAAACTTTGAGTATTTATATAATAGTTACATACATAAATGAAACAGCTATATATTTTAACTGAGAATCAAGATATCTTTATCAATATTTATTTTTCATATACACATCCAATTTTTAAAACTTACTTTATACCAAAAAAATCAGTTTACATTTTAGCTCATTTACCATTCAGTATCAGCTTTAGTTCTTGAAAGTATAATGCAATCTACATTTAAAGTACTTGCCTGAATAAAAGTGGATAAAAAATTCTAATGAAAAAATTACTCTAACACACACCATAAACTAGTTACCATTTCTAACAGCAACTTTTTTTAAAATAAGATTCTTCTGTAGTTTAACTTTATGTGTTTTAGTTAAAATTCTCAAAGATTAGCAAAAGGATCAATATCTTATTTAAATATATCAGAAAATTTAATGTTAAAAATCGTCTCATTAATGCTTTGGTATATTTTAATTAAGGCTTCTATACAGCCATATCTACAATGACACGAATTTGTACTGAAATAAGTAAATATTTTATAACTTTCTAATTAGTAAATCAATACATTCTAAAATTTCACTGACAACTGTCAGAAAATTGTAAACTACTTTTTACAGATGCAAAACAAAAGATAGGATTTGCAATCTAGTTTGGTTAAGTGCTTAAAAATGAAATATTTCAAAATAGAGTAATGGAAATGATTTAACCTTCAACACATTTGTATCTCACTCTCTCCTATCCTAAAACACAATCCATAAGAGTAGATCTCATTACCAAATTTTAATATGCAATCTTATTTCCTCTGTTCAAGGGCTAAGTTCAGCGACTCTAGCTTCTCAGTGGCAGAAAATGTGTAACAAATATTTTCCAGCTCAAAGCTAAAGGTTGCTAAATAATGTTCAACTTAAAAACTTGTTAAATACAAGAAAATTATTTTTCAAAAGGTTTACTAAGTGAACATATAAGTAATTCCTACTGCGATGGACTAAAACTTAATAAGCCTGTGAAGACGTACTAAGTCATGTTCACCCATGGATGTGTGGATCCTGCAAAAGTTATGTACCTGAAGTGTAAAATCTGCTCTGCACTTAAAAAAAAAGGGGAAACCAACATCCATCTCTTTTACCTGAAAGGGGTAAGAAATTCCTTATCCCTTTCTAAATAGGTCTTAATGTGATCTGATTTTAGATCACACGAGCGCGAAGCCAGTAGTTAATGTGTCAGTTGCTAAGTGAATGCCTACCAAGTAAGCTATATAGCTGAATAGAAATAAGGATCTTTTCATTCTTACTGTTCCTCAATATATTTACTTTTATGGAAAACTATCTTCCTAAACCCTTCATGAGGAAACTGTACAATTCTGTTGAACATGAAATGCACAGGACATGGTAAACTTCCAACTTCAAAAACAAAGGTGAACTATCCCTTGCTATAAAGTTGAAAAAAAACTTGAAAGTAGGAAGTTATTTCAGGTCATCAGCAGAACTGGATTGTGTAGTAGAACAAAAAATTACAGCTGTGGAAAAAAATAGCTTCATCCATTGTTTTAATGAATAAAGCATTCAGAGTTTAAATGCCAACACGTTTTAAGCTGGCCCCTGAGGAGAGCCCCAAAGTGAAATAAGTATAGTTATTGATTCTCTAACCTTACCTGTCCTTAAAGTACACAAGAGTATAAATAAAGTTATGGAATTCTTCAACCACAAAAGAAAATTCTCCTTCATTCTCTCTTTTTCTCTGTCTCACACACACAGGATGCAATCAATTACTTTTGAAGAAATTTATCACAATCCTACTTTATTGATAGGGATAATGCATTTCCAAACTATTAGAATGACCTATTGTTTAAGTTTGAACTCCTGTTTTATGTTTGAAATATTAAATTCATTTGGAGCAATCTGGGAAAAATAATTCTATGTCTTGTACAAAACCAACAAAACCCGACTAGAATCAGTAACTATAATTTTCCAACTTGTAATTCTTTTTTGCACAGAAGATGCCAGAGATGCAATCTCTAAAACTGTCTCTTACATTCTCATACTCAGTTTCCACAAAATCTAGATTTGCAAATTCTATTCTCTAGGTAGAAAACAAATAATAATCTGTATACGAATACAAATTCTTCTTAGACTGTACTGCTTATAATAATAAAAAAAAAAAGATTGGGTAACTAGTTACACAACATTCTTTAAAAACACACACTGGATATCAAAAGGTGACAACAGTAAAAAGCCTACAGGACGTTTAACATTTCAACATTATAAGAGACTTCAAGTGTTCTTTAAGATGCTGCCCTGTTGGAAAATATCAGTTTGTTTTATTAACTTAACATCTCTGGTTGAAACCATTATGCTCCCTTACCCCAATCTGTTCCATCACCGGCACTTCTAGATTCACTGTCTCCTTCATCTGATGTAACCAAGAAGTCAAACTCCTTTAGAGCTTCTTTTGTATCTCTATCTTCACTGCTGTCAGGCAATACTTTTTTCCTAACAATCTAATGAAAAAAATGCTACATTAAAATATTAGGATAGATTACAGATTTAATTTAAATAAAGAAGATGGTATCCCTTTACCACTGCATGGGAAAACACAATTCAATTATTATTTTTTTCAGAAAGTGTATTTTTGTTAAGTTAAATAACTGTATACCTACACAACTCAATGAAAAACATATCATTTTTAAAAGACATGCATTATACATTTTAAAGCAGTAATTTAAACTTTGATCAATGTCAGGTATGATGAACTGTTTGTTTTAAATAAACTAATTAATTGAACCATATATTGAAATTACTGAAATATCAGATACCAATTTACCAGGTAAATCACAGACAAATGGAAAATGTCCCTGACATACTGAATTATGAGGACCACAAACAAATCTTACATTTATTTCTTGGATGCAGGCTATGCAGTTTGCAGACATTTAACTTAACCAAAAGACAAGACACTTCATAAAACATTTCAAAAGTTTTACAGAATACAACCATGATAAATTTTAACTCTACTACATCACAAAACCTAAAATCATGAATGTTACAAACTCTGAAATGCAGGCCTCAAAAACTTATAAGGTAGGGGGAAGAAAAAGGTTTCCATTATTTCTACTGTCCTAACCTTGCATCAATTTTCTTCAATAACTCTATCTATATTCAATTATTTTCTCTAAAATTTTGATCTCTTAGAGTGGGATCTGACTTAGATTGAATAGTAATCTGAGATGGGCTGTTATGTCTCATTTTTTATGTTCAGGAGTAGACATGGTTTTTTAGCTCCATATGCCAATGCTCTTCATGTATGACCTTCTCTTGGCCACCTCCATCACCAGAAACTCAAAGAAATTAGGATGACTCGTCTGAAGTTTCTTTAAATAAAATGGACTCAATATCTTAACTTTTCAAGACTTTAGCTTCTTCACTTCATGCAAATTAAGAATCACATGACCTAATCAAACTTTAACAAAGACTCTTGTGAGTAGTTTAAAATTACAAAAGCTTCAGTTGGCATAACACAGTTTATAAAGACAATGTTCTACATTCTACCTTGGTGAGTAGCATCTGGGGTCTTAAAGGCCTGTGAGCAGCCATCTAAGATACTCCACTGGTCTTAACCCTTCGGGAGCAAGGGAGAATGAAAAGAACAGGATACAAGGAAAAGATTAGTCCGAAGGACTAATGGACCACAGCTACCAAGGCCTCCACCAGACTGAGTCCAGTACAGCTAGATGGTGCCCGGCTACCACCACTGACTGCTCTGACTGGGATCACAACAGAGGGTTCTGGACAGAGCTGGAGAAGGATGTAGAACAAAATTCTAACTCACAAAAAAAAGACCAGATTTACTGGCCTAAAGGAGTCTGGAGAAACCCCGAGAGTACGGCCCCCAGACACCCTTTTAGCTCAGTGGTGAAGTCACCTCTGAGGTTCACCGTTCAGCCGGGGAATGGACAGCCCCATAAAACCATATGGGACTAACGAGGCACAGCAGTCCAGGGACAAGGGCTAGAAGGCCGAAGGAGACAGGAAAGCTGGTGATAGGGAACCGAAGGCTGAGCAAGGATAGTGTTGCTGTGTTGTGAGGTTGTTAACCATTGTCATAGGGCAACATGTGTACTAACTGTTTAATGAGAAACTAGTTTGTTCTGTAAACCTTCATCTGAAGTGAGAATAGCAGCACAATTGGAAAAGCGTCGTCAATGTCACTGAACTGTGCTTGTAGAAATTTTTGAAATGGTGTATCTTTGGCTATGTATATTTTCACCAAAAAAAAAAGTCAAGAAGGAGAAGGTTGACATGTCGTGGGGTTGTTAACCAACGTCATAAAACAATATGTGTACTACTGTTTCATGAGAAACTATTTGTTCTGTAAACCTTCACCTGAAGTACATTAAAAAAAAAAAAATTACAAAAGGTTCAACAAACTAGAGAAGACTAGAATGTCCAGAAATAGAGCCTAAGAGACAACAAATACCTGGCTTATGTTGCGTTGTTACCAGGCTCACGACTAGTATCATTTATCAATCATAGCACTTTTCATCTGAGACCAGATAGTCTCAGAAATTGTTCTCAAAGCAGCACTCCAGGAAGTCACCGCAAATAGAACAGAGCCGACACACTAGATGAAACCTATCCAAGCTATCCTGGTATATACAAAACTAAATACGAGAAATCAAGAATTATTTAATGATGTTGGAATAATTTGTTAACGATCTGGAACACTTCTCTAAAATCAAAATATACTTTTATGTTTATGGCATTTCTCAATCTACCATCCAGCAAATTTATTAAACAAACAAAAAAAGCTACATCAGTTTGGATGACTGTGAACAGAAAATCCATGCTGAATGTGCAATCCTCTGTAAGTATTCACAACCATAGGTCAATAACCTGTTCTAATTTTTCCTAGGCAGCCAGACTAAGGCAGAAAAGTGTCTCTGAAGACTTGTATCAACAGAAGACTCTGAGCCTCACAGTTTCATATGCAAGAGTATTGCCTAATCCATATTCTTCTAATCTAAAGGCTTGATCCCTCCCTCTCCCTGACCCCTGATGATAATTCAGACCCCCCCAGCTATAATTCAGAGGGACCATCACCAACACCTTGTAGATGAAGAGTCCTTATTCTCACTGCCCAACAAAAAAGGCTGGGACAATCCAGAAGAAGTATCTGGAATCTCAAACTGAAAGTATGAATGTATTTTCAATATTCATTATTGCTAAATATGGTAATGAGTCAAAAACTCAACTCAGGAAAAAATCCATTCCTAGGCCTCATCTCCCCACTATAACCTTACGAAGAATGAAGATCAACAGGAAGATTAGGCAGCAAAGGTATTAGTATACTATCTGAGATACAATCAAAGAGAAAGAACCAATATTCATCTCTTTCCTGCTAGGTGATTACCAACAATCCTTCTCACATCTTCTCCTTAACACTAAGAAAGGTAAACTTCCATGCCCATGTACTCTTCCCCCAATTTGTAGCAGGACAAATAAGGACAAGATGTGAATATGCCCTTGGGGTGGGAATTACAGCAAAACAAACTCTCCTAGAAGGAAACTGAATTGGTAGTAAACGCTACTGGGGAAGAAGGTAGTAGTACAAGGATCATCCAATCATCCATGAGGTCACCTGCTAGTGACCTAATTGGATTGTCCTCACCTTGGCTATCTATTTAAAAAAAAAAAAATTGTTAGGCTTATTTCAAGGTGGTACACAGATAATGTATTGTTATGTAAATGAGTCAAAGATGGCCTCTGCATATTGGTCCCAGGTCATTAATTTCTTCGTATCAAGCTAAGGCCCATAAGCCCAAAAAGCTTGCCTGCCTGCCTGTCTGCCTACTAGTGTCAAATTTTTACACATCCAATTGTTTTAAATATAGCTCAACCGGCAAGATGGCGCTCTAGGCAGAAACACCACGCAGTCCCTCCACAACAAAGATCCGAAAAACTAAGCCAAACAGAGAATCAACAATCCTGAAACCCTAGAACAT